>NW_021703767.1:73554086-73616150 GCF_005190385.1 Monodon monoceros | reverse complement strand
GGAAGCTGCGAAGGTGACACATTGCTTTTCAGACTCGGTGGGGCCACTTGCCTCACAGGCCTGCCCAGAGGGGAACAAGAGGGCATCCTGGTGAGAACAGTCCAGTCCCCAAGACCTCAACCTGGGTGGAAGTTCCTCCAGGACCTGGGCCTCTCAGAGGGCTTTCCAACTGCCCCTTGTCTCTCTGAGGCTGCCGTCCAACAACGTGGACAGAGTTGGATGAAGAGACCTGGAGGCAGCACAAGGGGTCATGTACCATCTTGGGAGAGAATGGGGTCCCGGCTCAGTTTTTTGTTTGTTCTTTTTTTGTTGTTTTTTTTTGGCGGTACGCGGGCCTCTCACTGTTGTGGCCTCTCCCGTTGCGGAGCACAGGCTCCGGACGCGCAGGCTCAGCAGCCATGGCTCACGGGCCCAGCCGCTCCACGTCATGTGGGATCTTCCCAGACCGGGGCACGAAGCCGTGTCCCCTGCATCGGCAGGCGGACTCTCAACCACTGCGCCACCAGGGAAGCCCCCTGGCTCAGTTTTTAACCACCTTGTGCAAGTGAGCATCTTACAACTGGCTCCTCCATCCCCTCACTAAGAACACCCTGGTCCTCTACAAAAAAATGAGAGTTGGGCTTCAGTACAAGAACTGTGAACCCCAGTCCCGATAAAAGAGATAGAAGGAACTGTCAAAAAAAAAAAAAAAAAAAACCCACTCCATTAAGGGTGAAGAAAATGATGGTGATAATAGAACAGATACTTAGAGTTCCAGGAGACATCACAAGTTACTTCCCCTCTCCTTGACTCAGTTTGCTCACCTGTCAAATGCTGCAGTTCTTTCCTCACCCTCCTCGTTTGTTGTTTTGAGTTCAAAGGAACTGAGGCAGTGGTTCCCAAGTGCAGATGTACGGAGTCAGTTTACGACAAAGTTTTCACCAACCGGTGAGGAAATGAGAAAAATAATAACATAGCAAACGTTTTAAGATCAAATTACCCCCAGTTTTAAATGACTGTATTCTAATATTATATCACTTCTGTTGCGTGTGTGTTAAACTAGCCCTTCTCTTATGAAAGTATGTTGCTCATGGATAGTACTTTGTCTTTAAAGACCTTACTCTGCAGAATAAAAGTTGTCAACCCTGTATTGTTGACAACTTGTTTTTTGAAATTTTGCTGGTCTGTGAAATCAAGTGTATAAAGAAACCACCAAGATAAGGCATTTGAAAGAGTTGGCCGATTGTCAGGGTCTGTATGGCGGTAGCAAGAATAACACACCCCACGTGGAGTCCCTTTGGTGTGCCCGGCTTCGCTGAGGATAAGCACACGTTTGCTGTGCACCTTTCAGTGGTCCGGCACGCTAGGTGCCGTTTAACAGATGGAGATACTGAGACATGGAGAGCATGAACAGCTGGGCTTTTTATTCCGAAGGGACTGCAATACCAAGTTGGTCTGTCCCCAGACTTCACAGTTTCCCCTGAACCTCGCTAAAGGATTACTGTGGAGGAGGCCCGGATGCAGCCACCGAGACATCACCCCTGTAAAAAGCAACCACACCGAGGTCTTATGGGCAAATCACTTAACCTCTCTCTGCCTCTTGCATCCAACTGAGAAATTAAGTAGAAATCAGAGTCATGCTGAAAACAGATGGGAGAGTCAAGCTGGGCTGTCCTGGGAAATAAAATTAGCCCAAAGAAGCCATTCTCTATGATTCTCTATGATTCAGTGCCCTTTGACTATTTATGAAGTTGTGAGGCATCCCAGCCAGGTAACTGACAGGATGCTGTGTGAATACAGAGGTACTGTCGGATGGCCTCTTTCTTGCTTTGCCCTTTCAGTCCCTCTGCACTCTCCCAGCTGCTCAGAGCCTCTTTTCCTCACGGGCTTGGTGGTGTTCTCCAACCCAGAGGCCTGCAAATCAGCCCGTGGGCCCTCCTGAAGCTGGATGATGGGGGACCCCTGCCCCCTTTACCTTTCCTCCCACTCTTCACATTGTAGCAGGCGTGATGCTGTGCACTGTGCATTTCTTCTTATCCTCCTGGCTACTCTGGGAGGAGGTGTTATTAACCTTGTTTTACAGATGGAAAAACTGAGGCTCGTTGAAGCTAAGTAACTGGCTGGAAGTCACACAACCTGCAAGGGGCAGAAAGAAGGATTCCCACCCAGCCAAGGCTGCCTGACTTGAGTCCGTGCCTCCCGTTCCATCACTAAAGTACTCCCTGAAGACAGAGGAAAGAGATCCTACAATTTTAACAGGTCCCAGTCCACTTTCTTGTAAACGGTGTCCTCTCTGGATGCCAAGGTATTCACCTTGAACCTGCCATGGACTGGGCCATTCGCTCAAGGGCCAATTCCAGCCCGACAGCTGCTGCCTGATCTTTACATCCCGAGAATGGACTTGCAGCAGCGCTTATACGACGCACAGTCATTCTGGTGGCAGTGATACTTCAATTCTAAACCACCCTTTCTTTTTGAATTTGAAGCCAAATTCTTCATAGTTCTCTCTCTAGCCCTTATTAACTAATTCCCTCTTACAGAGGACTATTTAACATGTAAGAAATTCCATGTGATCATTTTTTGTTGCAGGACTGAGCATTCAGAGCTTGACAATGTGAGGATTCTCCATTTTTCTCTTTTTCACTATTATTTAAAAATGCCCCCAAAGGATACATGCACCTGGTTAAAAATAAGAGTACATATGAGCTTATAAAAGAAAAACAAAAGGCCAAGCCTCTTCTCTACCTCTCTCCACCCGGTTCCACAACCCAAAGACAACCATTTATACCCATTTGGGTGGAGGAAGTTGGGTATTGTTTTTAATTAGTTTCTTAGTAGTTACCTCCATGCCTCTAACTAAACAGCTTATGTGATTAATTCTTCAATCATTAACTTTAGACATTGTTTATTGCCTTGACAGATGGAGATTTGCTCACTTACTTCCTCTGCCACCCCACTGCCCTCCCCCGCCCCAATATATCCACAGCACTAGATTAGTCCTCTACTGGTAATTCTAATGAATGTGTTTGAACCTCTGTCACTTCTCTTCTTACTGTGGCTGGTAAGGATACTAGAATTTCCCTCCTCTTTCCATCCCTTCCATCAGTACTCCCATATCAGCTGCCCTTTTATTTTTGAATTCTCAAGGTTGATCACAGTAGCATTCTGGCCTGTAACCGTGAATACTTTTTCCACACTCAGTCTAATGTGGCTCCAAGCTAGGATCATGGCATTTTTTTACTAGGGAAGCTGCCCTCAGCCTCCTGATCATCCATCTTTGATTTCTTTTTATTGTGCAGATTGATTAATACCTTGTTTGCCACCCATATCCTGCCCTCAAAACAGCCGCGTTCAATTAATTATATCTCCATAGCTCTGTGGGTTAAGCCTCTTGACTGCCACTCCGACCCTGTTGCTCATTAAGAAAATTGCATTTCCCCTGCTGCTGATGGTCTTAAGTGCTGTCAGCTGGTCTCTATTATGTCAGGGTTCTATTGTTCCCATTGCTACCAGGGAGCCCATTCCTGTACCAGCATCTCCTACCATCAGCCCCGGCCTGAGAGGACCACCGAGCTTCTCAATGATGCTGGTGCCCGTCATCATTCCTATTGCCTTGGCAAATGGAGGGTCTGCCAGACCCTCTCACAGAACAGTCAACCAGTGGGCTTTCTGGCCTCATATAGTATGGCCTCTCTAGCATGCCCTGAGCCCTTGGATCCCTTCCTCCATGTAGTTTTAGAATTTCCACTTCACTTTTTTTCTAGGTTTCTAAGACAGAGCACACAACATATTAGCACCATCTCCTGGGGCCCTTGCCAGTGTGTTAAGTCCGGCATCACTGCAGAGCGCTCCCACGGCAATAAATTCTTCCCTCACCAGCTTTACTTCTGTCCCTGTTGTCCTGGCAGCCTTGTAATCCAGTCCCATGGCACGTTCTCTAGGCTTCTGTTGGGACATGTTGGCGAGGCTGTGTGCCTCCTTTGTCATACAGTCCTATTCTCCCCTCAGTAGGCCCTGCACGTTCCCCCAAGGTTTGTTTTTTTGGTGTGAGTTGACCCTCGTTATTGATCTGGTGACCTGGAGAGGAAGTAGGACCAGATCCGGGGGTGGGAAGGAGGAACAGGGACTTGTTATCTTGCAAAGCAGAAGCTCTTTAAGCAAGGGAGGGCAGTGGCCTGTAGTAGGGAGGAGTGGTCACTTCTGCAGGTGCAGAAAGTTCAAGCTCATGATTCTCAGGTGTGTTGGCCCAGATGTCTCTGCCCTGTGTCAAGGTCTCATTCCTTCCCAGCCATGACAACTGTGACATTGTATAGCATTGTTGAGGTCAAGAATTTCACCTTCTCTGGAGCTCGGCTATGCTCAAGATTAAGCCCCGAGCCTGATCCTAAGCTCTTTCTGCCCTCCAGATGCAGGAGATGAAAATTCTTTACATGCTGCCAAGGAGGCCCTCTAACTTTCATACTTTGCCTTAAGTTGGTAATTAGTCATTCTCAGTCTTTCCTTGTCTTTCTCCAGCACATGCACGACGCTTTGGGACAGCCCTTTGACTCCCTAGTCCTCATAGTTATGACTTCCTCAGCCCCTTAAACACCGGAGGTATCATACCTGCTAGTGCATCCCTTCCACCAGCCCTGCATCCCATTTCACCACCAGTGAAAGTCTTAGCAACTGAACTGTCACAGCATGTCCGGGACTCCCCAGACTCCACATACCAGCCACCAGGCCGGTGATCCAGCCCCGCATTCTCATTTCACAGCCAACTTCCTCAGGCAACTTGTCTTAGGCTGGGTTCTCCAGGAAACACACTCTGAGAAGGAGAGTTGTGAGTAGGTTAATGGAGAGTTCTCACAACAAAAACAGTGAGGGATGAAGGAAGCTGATTGGGCAGAGGGAGAAACTGAAGGGCCACACCGTCACAACAAAGGCCTCAGCCAATCCCACGATGAGCTCTGGGGCTGCAGGGGCCATTCAGATTTGTTCCAAATTAAGGCAAAAGGGCCAGACCCTTGTGCCCCTACGTCAACCAGCCTTCAGTGGGTGGTATCCTTGAGAAGGTGGCATAACCTCTCAGCTGAGAGCAATGCTGGAGTCATCAGCACTGGGGAGATGCGTGTCTTGGTCTGGATGGGAGGAATTTGTGTGGCATCCCACAGCGTCCACTATGGCTCAGTTCATACCTGTGATCCTGGAATAATTATTAGTAGTGTGCCTTTCCCGGGCTTCCCTGGTGGTGCAGTGGTTGAGAGTCCGCCTGCCGATGCAGGGGACACGGGTTTGTGCCCCGGTCCGGGAAGATCCCACATGCCGCGGAGCGGCTGGACCCGTGAGCCATGGCCACTGAGCCTGCGCATCCGGAGCCTATGCTCCGCAACGGGAGAGGCCACAACAGTGAGAGGCCCGTGTACCGCAAAAAAAAAAAAAAAAATGTGCCCTTCCCTTTCAAAGGTGTACCAGTTTGGATGATAAATTTTGCTGTCATTCTACTCATGCCACAGCCATACCTCCCACTGCTCTGGGTGTGAAGGACACTGCACAAGTAGACCCTCCCTCCCACCCTGTCCCCTTAGTGCAATTAGTCCCTCCACTTTCCCATGGGGACCATCATTAAAGCATCCCCACAGTCATAGGTGCTGCTGGCCCAGGCAGGCTGCATCCCAGGATACATCATCACTTTGGTGAAGGCAGAAGCTTGGAAAGAAGAAGACGTAGGTTCTGAAGCCATTGTTCCTGCAATCCTGAGTGTAAGACCAGCAACAGTTTGTGTCTGATACGGACACTGCCCCAACTTACCCCTGGCCCTATGTTATCAACAACTCACTGCTCAGTCTCCACCCTTGCTGACTGTGCAGGGGTCTTCAGGACTCTGTGAAGCTGAAGAGGCAGAGAAGTGTCCAGATATCAGCAAACCCAGCTTCCTTCTCCTGGCTTCTTACAGCACTGACCCCTGCCCCCCACTTGGGCTGTCCATCCTTTGGTGGCTGTGCCTGGGTGGCCTCCTCCTTGGTGGCTGTGCCTGGGTGGCCCTCAGCCTCCCCCTGAACTGACCTGTGGTGTTTGAGCAGGAGGGGTCAAGCAGAAGCATGCTGAGGGACCCAGCACATGAAAGAGTAACAGCCATTTATAGGGGAAGTAGCCATTTCCTGGGCTTTGCCCTTCAATGTGGTGCCTTGAACAAGCCTCGAATCCAGGGCGTTCCCCTTCTTTATCAGAGGATGCTGCTGAGATTCTCAATCACACAGTGGGCAGTCAATACTGGCCAAGAAACCATTTCTGTGAGCCATTTTCACCCTGATCCCCGAGTGTGCGCCCAGCTTTCTGGCTGTGCCTCAGACTCCTCAGTGCCTTGATCCTGGGCTCTGAGGACTTGCCATCTGCTCCTCCACACTGATGAGTCATGAGGGAAACTCAGAGAACCACGACCCACCCGCCATAGTCACCGAGCGGTCTCCTCGGACCTCTCCCTTCCTTCCCAGATGATGAAAAGAGGCTGGCAGGGAGTAGTGATTTTTCTCAGGGGTCTTTCTCTGACCTAGATGTTTTTCCTTAGGATAATTTAAGACTACATTTCTTCGTCACTTGTTGGGCATTGTATGTTTTCAATGGCATGAAAGGAGAGTAATACTGGCAGGCAGGCCTCTGCACCTGCAGAATGTGGGAGCAGCCTGCTTATTTCTGCCCTCGTTGCCAACTTCCTCAGACATAAAGATTGGTTCTTAAAGTCCGTACCCTTGCGTAAGCAAACAGCGTTATAATTAATGTCTTTTTTTTTTTTAATGGAAAGTTAACAGTCACATCTTGATGACACTTTGGTTAATGAGACATTCCATACGTAAGGATAGGAGAAAAGCGAAGTCACTTTCAATGTCATTGCCTGATGTGCTGAACACCTTCTGTGAGCCAGGCACTGAGCTCAGTTGCTTTCATGCTTGGTCCTGATCACAACCTGATGGGGGAAATTGGACATATCCTGTGATTCTTAATTTTCACATAAAGAAAGGGAGACATACGAGGGGGTTGTAGGCACCTTAGGGCAGAGACCGTTCCATACATCTTGGCATTTTCCATAGCATCTGGCAGGATCCCCTGCATATAATGAGGACCCTAAATTTTTGTTGAAAGAGTGAAATTGCCCAAGATCACGGAGCTGGTTTGGTCTCTGAGTTCCTAATCAAATGTTCTCTCTACTAGTCCAAGCTCCCTTTGTCTGAGTGAGCCAAACGTTTTGAAAATAATAAATGAGCAGATTTTAGTAACTTCAAAATCCCAAAGAAAAACAAGCCAGAAGCATGAAAGAAGACAAATTTTAAACAAAAATGAGCAGGTTCCAGGAATTTATGGTGCTATTTATACACTGACTGCCTCACTCATTGCATCTTAAACGGAACAAATGGGGCCAACCAAGTGAAGGGATGCTCTACTTTTTAAAAAAATGGTTCTGGCTTAACATTTATTTTATGAAATTTAAAAAATCTTATATCTCTGAAGATTATGGGCATGTTCACAATTGCCAAGAGTCCTCTTAACCATCCAAAGGCTGACTTCTCTCCACCAATATCACCATTGCAGAGTTCAGAGAGGTTTTCATCCATTGGGAGATTATACCCTAAAACGAATGATCCATTTTCATGCTTTTCATTTTTTAAATTATAGAAACAATATGAGCATTATCTGAAAAATATAGTAAAAATATCTATAATCTTACATCATTATCACAATAATCACTTCACTGTTTTCATGTAGGGATGCTCTGTTTTTAAAGAAAAGTCCATTTGCCTTGTGGTCTTCCAGCCCCAGGTACACTGGGTCAGCATAGGTGGCAGCCGTCTAGCCCACGACCCCTGTCCTCTCCCCACCACCCTGAGTCCTTCCTCATGATCTCCTCCCTGGCCCTCAGATGTGTCTGGAGAGAGGTTCCCTCGTGTCTGAGCAGGCCATCTGTCACGTGCAGTGGATTGAATCAATGCGTCACGCTTCAGGGCGTGAGAGCTAATGCGATAAAGCCTCAGCCTGGAGCTGCTGGAGCACATTACACTCATCAATCACCCGCTCCCACGGCACAGCCGCCTTCCAAGTCGCCCGAGTGAACACTGGGGCTGCTCCTGGAACTGACAAATGTTAGCTGAGTTTTAACTACTTTTTTTGTCTCTCCTGATACAAGATTTAGGTTATTTAAATAAGCTAGAGCCTCTTGCTTTTTCAGTCCTTTAAAGTAAGGAAAGTGCTTGGCATCTACCACTCAAGCGAAAGGTTGGAGAATTTCACCGCCTGAGGGTGGGCTTTCCTTTTCTCATCTCCTCTGTCCTCGGAGGTGCTGGGCTCAGGACAGCCTCCCCACCTCCCTGCCATCCAGCACTTCCTGCCCCTGCAGGGCACTGAGGAGCGGGCTGCATGGTGCCGGGGAGGGGCAACACATCCACTCCTCACTGAGCAAGAGGAAACCGGGACAAATCACTTGCCTGCTCAGGGGCTCGGCGTCCATATCCGTGAGATCACCTGTAATCATCCCGTATGTGTGTCCAGGGTGTTGCATTGACAGAGCCCTTTGGCTTTCATCGTGTTTCTCAATATTTACACCAACCCTCGGAGGGGACTATAGTCATGCTTATATACTCAATTAATATCCTCATTTAGGGAGTGCTCAGTATGTTCCATGTATTATTCTAGGCACTAGCACTCAACAAATCATTTTATCATCTATCCCCTCCCCCAAGGGGATTTTATTAGCCTCTTTTTTTTTTTTTTTTTTTTGCGGTACGCGGGCCTCTCACTGTTGTGGCCTCTCCCGTTGCGGAGCACAGGCTCCGGATGCGCAGGCTCAGCGGCCATGACTCATGGGCCCAGCTGCTCCGCGGCATGTGGGATCCTCCCGGACCGGGGCACGAACCCGTGTCCCCTGCATCGGCAGGCGGACTCTCAACCACTGCGCCACCAGGGAAGCCCTATTAGCCTCATTTTAAGGAAACTGAAGCTCAGAGACACTAAGTAACTTGCTCAAGGTGAACAGCTTTGTGTCCACAGCCTGTGTGAGCTTTCCCCTACACCTCAGAGCAATGCCTAGGCTCGGAAAGAAACCAGGGCTCAAACTATACGGGGTGTTGTCCTGATTTGCCTTTTAGTCCTGAACTTGGGGGTGGGGTGGGTAGAGGGAACTCTTTTCGTGATATCAAAAGATCAGAAGAGTTTCAAATAAGAGGAGCCCCAGCCCTCCATAAACTCTCCAGAAAAATCTCCAGATGCATTTACTGCAAGTGGCGCCCACACCCCACTGTCGCGTGCTTCCCCGCAAAATTCAGCCTGGCTTCGTGGAAGGAGGAGGTCTGGGCTGGGCGGTTGTGGGAATGAGACAATCGTCAAAGGCTGATGGCCTCATATTGAATCCCAGCTTCAGCCTTGAGCTGAAATCACTTATCCTTTGGGGGCTTCAGTTTCCTTACCTTAAAACAAAGAAAGCATTACTTATTGTTGCAGGGTTCGTGTATGGTGGAGAGACAGTGTGCTGATGGGGGGCTGGTAGTGGGGTTGGCAGCATCTATTATTAATCTTCCCCCAGCTGGTCCAAGCTTATTTCCCCTTACATTGTTCCATCTGAAGATAAACAATAAGATCGAGACTATTTGAAGAACTAAATCAAATTAACTGCAACAGATTGTCCTTTGCAGTAAAATCTTTTAATGGCTCAGCTAGATTTGGAGGCCACATCTCTTTATTACAAATATGACAATTAAAATTCAGTACAACAAAATATTTCAAGTCTAAATGATGATTCCCTCACTCACTTTAAGCCAGATAGGAAAACCACAGTTGTGGGATACGTTGCAACCATTAGAGATGCGGCTACCTTCTTTCATCCTCATGACAGTACATGTAGGTCTGATACCACATAGGCTGGATGAGGACCACAGGCAAAACCATCTCAAATATTCAAAACCGAGAAACTCAAATCACACCATCTGATTCATTTCCTGTACTTGGTGCAATTAAATCTGCAACAGCCCCTTTCAAATTGTATTGTAACAAAATTGGACTTATTCGCTATCTTTTCCCATGCAAAACAAATAATTCAGAAGTGCCCCAAAACTTTTATCCTAGTTCTCATTACTTTGGCTTGTTTGCCATTCTGTCCTCTCAGAACTATGTACATTCAGCTAAACCCTGAAGGTCTGCTTTGTTCCAAGGTGCTGTGCAGAGCAAGAGGAGCTATACCGTCTGTTAGCACCTGCCGTGTGCTCACTCTGCTCAGCTCTTCCCGTCTTACCTCTCAGCACCTCGCTCCCTGCCTGCAGGGGACTTACCAGCAAACAGAAAATGTGAAACTTCACTAGACACGGTATACAGTTTAGATGCCACGAGAAGGGCAAGTGCAGAAGGAGAATTAGACAATTCCAACCAGGAGGCAGCATTTGACTTGGGGCTTGAAGAAGGAGCAGAATTTCAAGATGGGAAGTTGGGAAGGAGAATCTGGCCATTGTGGACAGAGTTTTTTGCCAAATTTTAAGGATTTGCCAAAATTTTGCCAAATTTTAAGGATTATTTAGAGACCAAGTAAACCCATGTAGTTGGGTCTTATTTATTGAGAGGGAGAAGAATCGGGGTGGAAAGGATTGGTCCCTATATTTGCAGTCCCTGCCAGGACTACAGGTCAGGGAAATCACCAGCAACAGAGTTCCATCTTCTTGAGTTGACAAATGTTGACAAATTCAGACTCACTGGTGCTAGAAGTTCTGAGGGCCCAGCAGCGCAACACAGGCCTGTAAACGTCTGGACTTTTTGGGGCAGTCCAGACTGTGCTTGTTTTGGTTCCAACTGTTGAGCCAGACCAAAGCTAGGAGGAGAGCAGAGAGCTGGCTCTCATGCCCATAACATGATGTTTTTGAGAGCTCCTGGTGAATTATGTGTCTATCAGCTAAGTGGCCCTGGGGCTTTATGACCTGCTCTTTTCGTAAATCAAAAATAATAAGAATAACAGCTCACCATCTTCTCATCCTGCTGGAGAGAGTGAGCATTTCATCTGTCATTACACAATTATAGCTGCTCCCCAGACAACTCCGTTCCAAGCCCCAGGATACAGAGACGGATGGAAAATTTGTGCTCCCATCCTGACCCATCTAGCCTGGACCTGACCACAAGTAGAAACCTCGTCCCTTTCTTATTGAAGAGGGTTGGCAACCAAGCTAGCTCAGGAGGGAAGGTGATTATTTTAGTGCAGGAAAACTTCAGGAGGCCAAGATGGCCCCACCTGGGAAAGGTCCCTGATAACACATCCGGATGGCAGCCTTCCCCATTCCAGTCTGCTCTGCCCTCTCATCCATGCCCTTCCTGGGCCTGGAGGTGTTGCCAGCTGGCTGGGACAGCAGAGAGGTGATGTGGAGGTGAGTATGCCTTTTGTATGGCAAGAGAACAGGGCTTCTCTCCGGGGCAGTTCACCTTGCTCTGGGCAGTCTCATGCTGTATCCCAAACAAAAGTGTGTGACTGCTTGGTGCTGAATCACCTCAACCAATGGGTGTATCAATACAATGCAAGATCAAAATGTCCAGACAACATTTTTCTCCAAAGGGTGAAACACATGAGATAGGAAGAAACCAGTCATCCCCAGACCTTCAGGATGACAGACCCTGACAACATCACTGCATGAAAGGGAGGAATCCATGGAGCTTGTTTTTACAAAGCAACTCAGGTTTCTTGTGGGGACTCTGTACTGAATGTGTCAATGTCCCCCATAAATGCCCTGATCCAAGCCCAGGAGGCTGAGAAACCGAGTTCTCATCGGACAGAAACCTGGTCCCTAGGACTGAAGTTGGATCTCTTATTCCTTGATGTTGGTTTCATTTTTCTCTGTCTTCTTTTTCTTTTTCGAGCCTTGGTTCCTGACACACTCTCATGAATGGCCCCTTTTTAATTAGTCAGTTAGTTAATTAATTATCACCTATTTATGATATAGTTAACACTGATGAACTACTTCAAAGAATTAGAGCATCGACAGTAACATATATCTGCCTATGTATTTCTTCTCCATCCACTCCCTTTCCCTCCCCCCACCTAAGGCAACCATTTGTCTATTATTTTCTTGATTAAAATGTTTTATTATATATACAATTTTGTTTATTTTTATTCAATGTATAGTTGTTTCTAACAACAGTAAACAATATTCTTCTGGGTCTTAATTTTTCACTCAGTATTTTACACATGTATATATAGTATATAATATGTATATACTATATTATAGCATGTAGTAATAGTTCATTCATTTTTACTACCATTGTATGGCAGTGCCACAATTTATATATCCAATATCCTACCAAAGGGCATTTGTTGTTTCTGGTTATCGTATAATAATCGTTGTATGAGTTTCTTGGTATAGGTGTGAAAGTGTATGTATATACACGTCTGTATACACCTGGTAGTGAGATTGTTTGGGTTACAGGGTATATGATGTGCAAGATCGTGCTAAAGATAATGGTAAACTACTTGTTAAAACATTGCACCGATTTCTACTTCTACCAGGAAAGTAAAAGAGTTAATGGACATATTCACCCACACTTGGTATCATCAACTTCTTAATTTTTGCTGTCAAATGAGTGCACATAGTAGTGCAAATTAATTGCTGCAACATTTGGAAAAAAATAATCTGGAAATACTTATTGAAATTTTACATGGACTTGCTTTTAAACACAGGAGTACAACTTTTGAGCATGTTTTCTTTAAAAAAGTTATAAAAATAAGTACATAAGAGTAAATTTACAGGGACTTCCCTAGTGGCGCAGTGGTTAAGAATCCGCCTGTCAATGCAGGGGACACGGGTTCGAGCCCTGGTCTGGGAAGGTCCCACGTGCCTTGGAGCAACTAAGCCCGTGCACCACAACTACTGAGCCTGCACTCTAGAGCTCATGAGCCACAACTACTGAGCCCATGAGCCATAACTACTGAAGCCCACGTGCCTAGAGCCCATGCTCCTCAAGAGAAGCCACTGTAATGAGAAACAAGTGCAGTGCAACGAAGAGTAGCCTCCTCTCGCCACAACTAGAGAAAGCCTGCACGCAGCAACAAAGACCCAATGCAGCCAAAAATAAATATAAAATAAATAAATAAATCTTTTTTTTAAAAAAGAGAGTAAATTTATACTATCTTTTGTGTTAACAAAAGCTTGAAACAATCTCAACCTCCACCAGTAGGCAATTGGTTGACTTGATTATGAGAAATCTATACATGGATTAAAATGCAACCAATAAAAACAAAACTGAGTTAGATATGTGTGCAATGACTTGGAAAATGTGGAATTTAAGTGAACAAAGCAAGCTATAGAGTAATGTATATGATAACATGTTTGCTTTTCTAAAGGGAGGGATGGGTGCTATGATTGCTTGTATTTGTGTGAGCAGAAGGAAAAGTGTGAAAGATACACATTGGCTGTCAGTATTGATGGCCTTATGAGAGTGGGACTGGAGTGGGGGAGACAGGCTGAGAAGGTGGCACAGCTGGGACTGGAATTCTGGTTCTTTCTGTAGTGTCTGGTCTGGCCTCAGTCTACCCTACACATGTCACCCCTGCATTTCACATTGTTCAGTGTCTTTGAATTCCTGCATTATAAAGTCAAAATTCCCCTCCTGCTTTCAACATCCATCAAGAGCCAGCCCTAGCCTACCACGTCTCCTACTCACTTACGTATGCAGTATGTTTCAGCCAATTATAGTGGACTCTTCTCTAAACATTCCTTGTGCTTTCCTACCCCTTGCCTTTGCTCATCTGCTCTACATAAAACCTCTACCCCAGCCCCGCTTTCTTTCCATCACTGCCTAAAAATCTCATCTATTCTTCGAGATCCAACCAAAAGGCTGGCACGATTGTAGTACCTCTCAGAAACAAAGAGCTGAGTGCCCAGGCTTGGAAGGATGGAACCATGGTAGGTCTAGTCAGCTTGGTGGCTAAGTTCACCATCTATGGATAACCCTATTCCAACCAAATTTGGTCCCTATGTGTCTCAAGACTCAGAATCCCAGGAGGTAGAATCCTATTGACCCAGCTCAGGTTGAGCATCCAAAAAATACCCCTCATCTTCTCCACCTGAGCTCTGAACCAACACAGAATAAGACAAGGGAATAAGACCATTGGAGCCCAAAATATCAGCTGTATTATGGATGAGTCTTTTGTTAGTGAATGTGATGTGAGCAAGTGTGCTTCTACATATAACACCTGAAGAGGCTTCTGCTGGGGGAGAAGCAGGAGTCTTGAGATAGTCAGAACTCAGCTTCCCTAGGGTGGTGATTTGTAGCCCAAGAGGTTTGAGCAAAGCATAATTATTGCTGATAGGAGAAAACCAACCAAAAGATTGAAATGGAAACACAAATTAAACACTGAGAGGATGGGGAGCAAATGACCAGGTGGACTGACTTTAAGGAGAGTTTCAACTATGAGGTTCTAGGGTTTCCTGATATGAGGTCTTACTTGGTAGACGGTGAACACGGGCAATTTAAAAAATGTTTCTAAGTCTCATATTCCTCATCTGTAAATTGATATTTTCAATGCCCACCTCAACAGGGCTATTGTAACATGTATACTATATATACAAAATGAGGTAGCCTGAGCAAAAGGGTCCCATTCAGGATACACACCAGTCTCTTTTCTACTGCCTCATGTTCCTGGTTCTTTGTTCAAAATTCTCATTCCCAAAGAATGATAAGTTCTAAGTCTTTTCTACAAAAGATGAGCTCTGGTGGCTTGGAAACAAAGAAGGGCAGACCTGATTCACCTGTGAGGGGCAGGGAGGGTTCCTTATGTTCCCAGGTTCCCTGCTGGGGCCCTGTGGGCACAGGAAAAGCACCTGCAATGAAAAGTGAGGGGCAGTAGGATTTCCCTGGTGGCACAGTGGTTGGGAGTCCGCCTGCCAATGCAGGGGTCACGGGTTCGAGCCCTGGTGGGGGAAGACTCCACATGTCACGGAGCAACTGGGCCTGTGCGCCACAACGGTTGAGCCAGCTCTCTAGAACCCACGAGCCACAACTGCTGAGCCCGAGCACCTAAAGCCCGTGCTCTGGAACGGGAGAGGACACAGCAGTGAAAGGCCTGGGCACTGCAGTGAAGAGTGGCCCCCCACTCGTCGCAACTGCAGAAAGCCTGCGCACAGCAATGAAGACCCAATGCAGCCAAAACTAAATAAACAAACAAACAAATAAATAAATTTATTTTAAAAAAGAAAAGAAATGTGAGGGGCAATAAAGACAAATATCATATGCTATCACTTACATGTGGAATCTTAACAAATGGTATAATGGAACTCATCTACAGGGCAGAAATAGACTCACAGACATAGAAAACAAACTTATGGTTACCAAAGGGGAAAGGGGGTGGGGGAGGAACAAATTAGGAGTTTGGGATTCACATATACAGAGTACTGTATATAAAATAGATAAAAATGAGGACCCACTATATAGCACAGAGAACTATACTCAATATATTGTAATTACCTACAAGGGAAAAGAATATGGAAAAGAATATATACATACATACATACATATATATGTTTATGTATAGAACCGAATCACTTTGCTCTACAGCAGAAACTAACACAACACTGTAAAACAACTACACTTCAATAAAGAAACAAAAACAAACAAATAAAAAAAGTACTGAGAGAAAAAAAATGAGGGGCAATAAAGGGGCATGGGGGTGTGGTCCAGTGACTAACCCAGTGACCCGGAGGGAGGACGTGCCAGGCCCCTGAGAGGTCATTCGAGGGCAGAGCCTGCACTGGAGTCAGGGGTTTCTCTTGTCCCAGCTCCATCCCTCTCTTCTCTGGGCCTCAGCCTTGAGAATGGCTGGGTGGGAGAAGACAATATTTAATTGTCACAAGCATAGTCTCTCTCCACCCTGGCCTGAGGCCCCTCTGATAAAAAGAAAGGGGGAGCTACCTCTCTCTAAGGCTGGCTGGCTGTGGCATCACAGGGCTGGCTCTCGTCAGGACTCCAGCAGCCCTGCTGAAATGATTCTCTTCATAAATGTTCCTGCAAGAAGTGATTTCCATGCCCACGTGAAGCACATGTGTTCTTGTGTGGCAGGAAGGGGCCATTTAGTGAATGACTTCTTTCTCTCACCACTTGGTGCCTGGGGAGAGTTAATTCATTTCACAGAGGCAAGAGGTTTATTCCTGTAGGTCCACCACGAGCCGTGCCAGGTTTCCAAAGCTCTGGAAAATTCCCCAAGTCTCCCCCCAAATGGCTGCCATTGCTCAGCACGCTGAACAGAATCCTTCCAAGTTCTTTGGCTGGTTGTTTGTTCCTGCTGAGCACTCATGAAACACGTCTGGGTTCAGAAGCCTGCACGAGGCACCTGGGAGATAAGGAAGACAGGTGTGTCAATTCTCTAAAGACTCACAGATAAACCCGGGAGATAGAGCAAGTCCCAGACTCAGAGTCAGAAGACCTTCCACCAGGCCCTGGGCCAGCACCATTATCCTCTGTTTCTCCAGCTGAGAGATGAGGGGACTTGGTCATTCAACTGTACAGATCCCCCTCCTGCCTTCTGAAAGGCTACACATGACAACGATTCCCGTGCATGATGGGAGGATAAGGGGCCTGCCTGGCCCTCCAAAAGCCAGTCCCTCACTGCACCTCGATACATACCGTGAGTGTTTCCCTTCTGTACCTTTCCTCCGGCACCTGCAAAGCTTCTCTCCCCCTCTGCTACTCCCAACTCTTCTTCCCTGAAGCTCCCCCTGACTCCAGTGGGTGTTGGTTTGGCAAGACTTTAAGGTCTTCAAGTCTGTGAGTTCTTTGTGTCTTAGGGAACCCTAATATGCAGACTGCAAGCAGTTGGGTGAGGTCAGTTCATAGATTACAGAACTAACAACCCCTAACAATTGGTTCCACTTCCTTCATTTTACAGATGAGGAGGCTGCGGAGGAGAGAGTGACCCACCCAAGGTGATTCAGGGAGCGAGAGGCTGGACTCAGGTCTGCTGTTGTTGACAAGGCCGAGGCTCTTTCTAGTTCTTCTTCTTCTTTTTTTAATATTTATTTATTTATTTTTGGCGGTGTGGGGTCTTCGTTTCTGTGCGAGGGCTTTCTCTAGTTGCGGCGAGCGGGAGCCACTCTTCATCGCGGTGCGCGGGCCTCTCACTATCGCGGCCTCTCTTGTTGCGGAGCACAGGCTCCAGACGCGCAGGTTCAGTAGTTGTGGCTCACGAGCCTAGTTGCTCCGCGGCATGTGGGATCTTCCCAGACCAGGGCTCGAACCCGTGTCCCCTGCATTGGCAGGCAGATTCTCAACCACTGCGCCACCAGGGAAACCCCTAGTTCTTTTATGTAATTAAAAGACTGCACTGCAGCCTAAGTTGATGTAACTTTCCTCAAGAGTCTTCCAGCACATTCACACTTCCTCTGACAATCGGTCCTCCCTTGCGTATGCTTTTGTAGCTGTCCTGGGTGCTTCTCACGAGCGCTGTGAGTTTGCCCACACGGTTAGCTCTGAGAAGGTAGAAGTCCCATGAGACTATGAGCCCTTGCCCTCTCCAAGCTAGAGGACTGAGCTGCCTGGGCCGGTGCTTGGCAGAACTCCAGCTCCTGAAAGGCAGGCTGAGATGGATTGTGAGGACTGGGGCCCACAGACACGGCCAGCCCACAGGGCATGGTGGGTCATCTGGGGGAGGTCCTACCAGAAGGTGGCGAGTAAGTCCAACCTCAGGGGGTGGCCCACATGTAGACACCCAGGCCTTCACCAGGGAGTCTGGGGGAGGGGTGACCCAGACAGAGGCCAGCTCTGACCAAGGACTCCAAAATCCAAATCTCTCCCACTGCCTTGAAGGTCCCACAGACACCTCAAACCACCGTGTCCAAACAGCACTCATCATTTTCCCTCCATTTCTTGTGGTTCTTCTTGGGGGCCTGCCTTAAGGAGGAACATCTAACACTCACCCTAGATCTTGCCCACATTCCGTCACTTCTGCCTCTGAAATGTCTGTCAGCTCTCCGCACTCCCTTGCCCCCCTTCCACTCTCTCCTGTGCGAACCTGCATCCTCTCTCACGTGGAAACTAGCCAGCAGATCCTAACTGATTTCATAACATACAGTCTATTCCCTCCCATCTATTTCCAGTTGGAGTCAGTTTTTGAAAGTGCAAATTATATCGCTAAACTTACTGACCTTCAGTGCTCCCAGAGTAAAGCCCAAATGCCTGAACGTGACCAGCAAGGTGCCGCAGGATTTGACTTGTGCTCAGCTCGGAGCAGCAGAAGCCCAGGTGTCAGGCATCCTCCCCACCTCCCCTGTGGTCTGTTGGCTCCGAGGGTCACGCCGACTTAGTGATGCCCTGTGCGGTGTGAGCCCTGACAGATGGTTTTCTTTTTTCTAAGGCAAGTGCCTGACTTACGCTTTGATTGCCAAGGCATCCACAGCAGAGATGTCACCCTCACTGCATTAAGAGCCAGGCAGCCTCCCTTGGAGTTCCTCTGTTTAAAAATCTTTGGTTGGGACTTCCCTGGTGGTACAGTGGATAAGAATCTGCTTGCCAATACAGGGGACATGGGTTTGATCCCTGGCCTGGGAAGATCCCACATGCCATGGAGCAACTAAGCCTGTGAGCCACAACTACTGAGCCCGTGTGCCACAACTACTGAAGCCTGCGCGCCTAGAGCCCATGCTCCGCAACAAGAGAAGCCACTGCAACGAGAAGCCCATGCATCACAACGAAGAGTAGCCCCCGCTCGCTGCAACTAGAGAAAGCCCACGCAGCAACGAAGATCCCAGCCAAAAATAAATTAATTATTTAAAAAATAAAAATCTTTGGTTGATTTAGGTAACTGACCATTGGACCACTTTTTTTTTTCTTTTCTCCCTGTGCTTTAATTCCTGCTCTTATGTTTTAAATTCACCAATAAAGAGTAACCTCATGAAACCCTAGGCCCCTCACCTCCGCCCCAGTGGAAGAAGAACCCTGGGCCAGCATGTTCTCTCTATCTCTCTGTCCCTTTCTCCCCATCCCATCCCCTCCTACCCCTGCGACCGCACTGTGTGGCCCACGGCATGCCATGTACCCTCCAGGCCTGTGAGTAATAAACCTTGTCTGCTTCAAAGTTTCCTGGTGGTTATGTCTGATGGCATCTTGCAATCATAATAAGAACCACAAGGGTCAGTCCAGCCGCAGCACTGGTTCCAAAAGCAGAACCCGGGCCCAGGTGAGTGTGCCCCCCAGCATTTCTGGCTGATAGCACCACTATGGATAGGCCGAGACTGGCACAAATCACCCTAGATCTGGCCTCTAGACCCTGGGTTCCCAGTTTAGACCACCGGCCCCAGGGAGACTGAATGGTTTGCTCCCCAGGCAGCCTCCAGGTCCTGCAGGAAGCAGAGAACTGGCACTCAGGACAGACCAGTCCTGCCCAGGCCCAGCAGAGACCCTGCTGCTCCCCAGCTGAAGGGTCGATGCTGGGCTGGTCCCTGCTTGACCAGCAGGGCAGCATGCTAGGAGGAAGTCATATATCCCAAATCCCTGGAGTTAGCTCGGCATCCCCAGGAGGGAGCATCTCACCTTGACTGATGAAGGGGATAGACTAAATAAAAACTCATCATCTGTCTTTCTCAGGCTACACAATGTCTGGGAAATAGTAGCCACTCTCATGGTTTCAACTGAGCAATAGATATTTATTATACTCCCATTGCTTGAAAAAGCCATTCTGTTCTACCCTTCATCTCTACATTCTGGCCTTTCCCCATCACTTTTGAGAATCTATGAAAAACAGCACAAGTGTGCTTATAAGTTATATTAAGAAATTTAATCCATGGGGAGAAAATCCTTTGTCATACACAAATTGAATATTATGAGTGTACACATCTTTATCCATCAGAGTTCTGGGTTGCAAGGCATAGAAATGGACTCCAGAAACAGAAAAGAAGTTCATTCTAAGGGTATCAGCATTGCCCCAAAGCCTAGAGAAGCAAGAAATAAAGGAGTATGGAGAAGGAGAAGGAAGAAGGAGGGGAAGAGGAAGGAGGAAGAGAGGAGGAAGAGCAGAAAAAGGGGAAGAGGAAGGAGCGAAGCAGCCAGAATCACACTAAAATTATGCTACTGAACTAGCCTGGAGAAGGCACTGCTGCCCTGCCACTAACCACCAGACGTAACAGATGGCACCTCCAGTACCACTGGCACACGGCACTTTTTTTTCTTTTTTCCTCTAACAACTTTATTGGAGTATAATTGCTTTACAATGGTGTGTTAGTTTCTGCTGTATCACAAAGTGAGTCAGTTATACATATACCTATGTCCCCACATCTCCTCCCTCTTGTGTCTCCCTCCCACCCTCCCTATCCCACCCCTCTAGGTGGTCGCAAAGCACAGAGCTGATCTCCCTGTGACACAGGACATTGTACACAGAACACCTGATGTGGCTGCCTCCAAAGCCACCAGAAAGAATTCTCCCCAGGTCCCACTCCTTGAGATCACCTTAGAAGGATGCATCCAGCCTGTTGCCCAAGACATCTGAGGGCCATGACCTGAAAGCCATCCTTGAATTCTTCTTCCTCTCTCTCATACCCACTTCTAATCTGAGACTGATTCCAGCTAACTCTACTTTCCTAAATTGCCCAGATTTCTCAAACTTCCCCTCTCTCCCTGCTTGTGCTTAGCTCAAGTCCTCATTGCCTTTTCCCTAGAATATCCTACCGGACTTTCTCTGCACTGCCCCCAGAGCCATAAGCCTAAAACAGAGGTGAATTCTGCTTCCAGCTATGCAGACTAGCTTGTTTCAGACCAACTTCCTGCCAATAATAACTTGAAAATTAGATACAATGTATCTATATTTTAAAAATCCATTTGAAGTCACTGAATAGCTACCAAGACCAAAAACGTGAAGGGCCAAGATTCTGGAAAGAAGGGAAGTACACGGCGGTAAGCTGACATAAGGCCTTCTTGAGGCATTTGCCCTTTCGTAAGCAGCAGTCTGGAGTTTGAGAAGCTGAGCAGGCCATTCGACAATCTCGTGGGGCCAGAGAGACCAAAGTTGGAGTGGAGGGTCTATCAAACAAAGGAGTCCCTAGCCTAACTGCTGGTCAGAAATGAGAGTTTCCTCTCTGGAGGAAAGTAATATCCTCTAGAGCATCCAATAATCTCTATACCAGCAATGTCTATTTCCTGCAAAGATGGAAATGTTCTATAACCTGCACTGCCCAACACCAGCCATATGTGGTTACTGAGCACTTGGAATGTGATCAGTGTAGCTGAAGAATTGAATTCATAATTTAATTTAATTTTCATTCAGATAGCTACATGTGGCTAGAAGCTGCTTTTTAAAACAGTATGCCTCTCTACAACATTTGGTTTTCAATCCAAGATTGCCAGGGATACCAAGAGGCAAGATCAAGTGATGAAAACCAACAGAAAAACATATACATAAGCAGATCCAAAGCATACCCAGATATTGGAGTCATCAGACATGGTTTTTAAGTCAGAGAGACCATGACTCCCTGTATTTGTTAAGATTAGGTTTGGCTGAATATTATAAAACCCCCCAAATAACAATAATTTTAACAACATGAAAACTTCTTTCTTTCTCACCTAAAAGACAAGGTGACACACAGGGTTGGTGGCTCTTCATTCTACTCCATCATTTTCAGTTTTGGTCTTCATCATCAAGGTGACTTCGTAGTCCAAAAGGATTGCTGGAACGCCAACCATCACGTCCAAGTTTCAAACCAAAAGAAGAAAAAAATGCAGAAGGGGAAACGGGGTTTCACCTGGCTAACTCATCTCCCTTTCAGCAGCCTTCCTAGAAGTCCCACACAACACTCTGCTTATATCTTTTTGTCAAAACCTATTCGTATGACTGCCTCCCACTGCGTGGGAAGCTGAGGAATATCGTGTTTTGGTTTGGAAATTAATAGGCCCCAGTAAACAGCAGAGTTCTGTAAAAAAAGAAGGAAGGGGAGTATAAACATTGTGATAGTAACTAGCCATCTCTGTTATGCATTCCTATTTAAGGACCTTCTACAACTCCCCACTGCCAGACATGTGAAGACCTTCACAGTTTGGCCCCTATCTCTCATTCTATCTTCTGTCCTGCTCTCCAGATGCTCCATTCTCTAAGCACCTCTAATCATGGCCACATCTAAAACACCAAGATGCAAGCTGCCGTGCCCTTGCTTCTGCTCATTCTTTGGCTTGGGATGCCCTTTCTCTGACAAGCCTGGCTCATTTTCAAAGCTTAACTCCAAGGTCATCTCTTTTGTGCTACCTTTCCCAGCTCTCCTAGTCAGAATCAAAACCTCTCTCCTGGTTCCCATAATCCATGGTAGATACCTGCATTACTGCGTTTGCATCAAATTGTAATGAGTGGCTTTCATGTCACCTCTCTTTCTAAATAATGAGCTTCTCCAAATCAGAAACACAACATATTCTTCATTTTTATTCCCCTAGTGTTTGTTATGTGGTCGGTGCTCTGTCAACTTCTGCTGAATGGATAAGTAAGAGACTTAAGGATAAAGTTAGTTAAGAAATCTCCAATGCTTTCCCTCTCTAACGTATATAATTCCGACTCCAGACACCTCAGCCTTTATATAGAACGGAGGTGATTTTGCAAGTTTTTTGTTATGGCAGAACTATGTTGTGTGGAACATTGTATGTAATAAATATGCTGAGCTGGGAAATTATTTTTTTACTTTTTATACATATTATTTGATATGATGGTAAAAAGATCAACTTAAGAGCAACACAATTATAATTAGCAGTAAAGGGAGTTTCATTTAACTCAGCCGGGTAAATCAAACATCACCTTTGTGCTCAGCAACATGAAAGATACTGTGTGAAATCCTCATCACTCTCCCTTCACATACACACACACTCTCACACCAAAAAAAGAGTTCACAGTTATTGCATTCTAGGAGGGTGAGACCCTGTAAAACTAGAACATGGAGCCCCAGAACAACTAGGTGACAGTTAGGTTACAATAAGTGTCATAATAAATCAGACCTGTTCACTATCAAATGATACCTGTTACTATAAATATTTAGAGAAAGAAGAGAAAGGGTGGTAAGAAAATCCTCTGAGCTGGTCTTTAAAGACATAGCAGGATTGAGCAGGGCAGTAACTATCAAAGCATGAAATACAGGCCATGGGTGGGAGAAGAAATGATTTCAGAGAGATACAAACACCATGCTGAATAGCATTAAATTGCACAGCTGGAAGACTTTGCTCTTTTTCATTCTCTTTGACATTTTTAGTCTACATTAAGGAAGGTTTCCACCGGGGCATTTTTAACAGATAGTAACATTCATTTTAATAAACACAGGACAAGTCTCAAGCCTAGATCTTGGCAGACAACAATATGTAGCTAAAATTTAATGACATTGTTTTGAGGTTTTTGTATTTGTTTGTACAGGCATCTTCCATTTATGGCAAGTGATAATGGTTTTCCATCATATACTTTTACTTTTAAAATCATCTAATTTAAGTATAAAGGAGGAGTCACTTTAAAGAAAACTAGTAAGTAAATATTAGTACAGGCAGTATGTGGCTATGGAAAAAAATGGTAAAAATGTACTTAAAGGACTGAAATTTGGGAAACATCATGACACTGGGAGTGGAGAAGTGAGACTTTCCCCACCGTGATGAAAGCTGTACAGTCAGAGGGCTCCCGGTGAACAGGGCAGAACCCAGGTGGGATGGAGAGGCAGCAGGGCAGTCTGGATGCTTGCTCTCCAGGCTGGAATGTGGAGGACTTTCCCACCAGGCTAACACTTCTTCCTGAGAGTAGAGGCGATCTTGTGCCTCTCATCGTGTCTCAATGCGATTCCTGACCCACGTCCCTCACCCCTGCGTCAGGATGCACTCTGAGGACAGCCTTGCGTGTGTGTGTGTGTGTGTGTGTGTGTGTGTGTGTGTGTGCGCGCACGTGTGTGTGGTGCAGGGGCAGGCACCACACAGAGGCCCAGCTGGAGGAAAGAGAGAAAACCAGCGGCACACACAGAAGATCAGTACTTCGGCCCTGAACGAAAGCTGCCTCCGCAAATGAGGGCCACAGTCCCTGGTGCCCAGTGTTCTGTCTCCCAGCTACCCACGGAGGGCCATGTCATCGCAGAGCACGGGCCTGTGTCTCTCTAGCCTGGTGCCTGCCCCGGGCCTAGCTGGGGGAACCAGCAGTGTTGGTTCACACATCTTCACTCAGAGCCGTGGTCCTCCACCCCTACCCTATTTCCTGTCCTCATCTCTGCCCTCTCATTTCTTGTGGCTGGATTCCTGGTCTTCCCATCTCTTTTGCTCTGAGGACAGGAAATCTAAAGCAGCCCCCAGTGTCCCACAGATGAGAAAAGCAATAAAGGTGGGGAGAAGAGGGAGGGAGACTGTTCTGAATAGGTAATCGACATGACATTCCCGGGCCCCGCTGTGTCTCTGGATGATCTGACCCAAGGTACCAAGTGAAGCGATGCAGGGTGGAGGTTCTACTTCTTAGCACCCAAAGCCATCAATCTAGACCCTGCTGACAGCACAGACCTCCCTTGAAAAACATTTTAAAAAGAAAAGGTCAGAACAATTTGTTTCTCCACATGAATAAATTCACAACCCCCTGGCTGCTTGTCCCTGGAAGACTCAGCACGAACCCAGGTGGCTGCTCCAAGCCTCCCAGAACAAGCTCTCTAGGCAAAGTGAGACTTTCCAAGGCAAATCCCCCAGATCTGAGTCCATCCATTAGGGGTCAGTCCCCTGAGTCACCTGCATCTGGTCACAGAGCAGAGCAGTGTGAAATAGCATGACATTTAGAGTTGGCTTGTTGGGGCTCGAATCCTGGTCTTCTTACTTACTAGCTGTGTGACCTTGGGTTTATTACTTAACATCTCGGAACCTTTCTCATATGTAAAACAAGTAAAGTGAATAATAATAAGCACTGTCTCATAGAGTTCTTGTGAAAATCAATTGGAATAACAAATGTAGAATGCTTAGTGCCGTGCCTGACATAGTAACTGGTTAACAAAAATTGGTCATAGTGACTATAATAGAGGAAATAATACTGAAGCCCAATTGTTTCAGTTATCGCTGTGCAACAAACCACTCAAAAACAGTCATGTAAAACAAAATGTATTATTTCCCATTATTCTAAGGGTTGCCTGGCCTCATCTGGCTCTTCTTACCTGAGATTCCTCATGCGGTTGCAGTCAGGTGGCAGCTGAGGGACTAAAGTCATCTGAAGACTGGACTGAGTAGGGACATTTAAAATGGCTTGTTTGCTTTCATGTTTTGTCCTCAGCTGAGATGGCTTGAACAGCTAGGGGCTGGCTGGGCATCTCCCTCTCTCCATGTAGGCTCTTCATGTGGTTAGCTTGGACCTCCTCACAGCATGGCAGTCTCAGAGAAGTCAGACTTCTTACGTGACAGCTGGCCTCTTCCAGAACAAACGTTCTAAGAGATGAAGAAGCTGGAAGGCTTCTTATGACCTGGCTTCAGAAGTCACACAGCATCACTTCTGCCTCATTCATTTGGTTACACGGGGCCAGGCTTGGTTCAGCATACGAGGCACGTACTCAAGGGTGTCACCAGGGAGAGTAGTTCACTGGGGCCATCTTGGAGACTAACTTCCACAATAGCCATCAGCTTCTTCTAACGCAGTACTGAAAAGAGCTCTGGATTTTTAATTGGAGACTTGGGTTCAAGGCTTTAGGTGGGTTACTACCACCCTCAAAGTCCCCATTTGCTCATCTGTAAAAAGGGATATAACGATACACATCTCATGGGTTGTAGTGGAGAACAAATGTCATCACACATGGTCAGCTCCTAGCACTGCGCTTGGCACACAGGGCTGCAGCCAAGTTCCCTTCCCCATTTAGAGCAGGGAGATCCTCACCACCAACATTCTTCGTCCTCCTCCTTGGAGGGGCCACCCTGAGACGAGGTTGCTGTCACTCCCTTGTTTCTGAGGGTGTGTGTGTGTGCGTGTGTGTGTATGCACGCATGAACGCATGCACCAGGAAGTTAGGTTTAGCTTGTCACCTGCCGGGTTCATAGTTGCCACTGAATAAATAATGTGTAATTCAGAAGAAGAGGTGTCAACTCATGCCGCTATGCCAGAGACCTTCTGAATGGAATTTCTGCTAACTCTAGAATGAGCTATTCAAAAAATTTGTAAAAATGGTTAAGCCACCTGATCTAAGAACTCTCAGAGATGCTTTCATTTTCTCTTGACCTCTGTTTTTGAAACCTGCCAGGAAGCAGCGTGCATACTCACTGGGGACTTAACATGAATTACCAAGCAGCTGGAAAGAACTCAAGGTGATAGATTACTGACACTGGTTCTTAATGCTGCACCCTGGACACCGGAGAAAGCCACGTAGCCTCTCAGTGGCGGCTGCATCCCTTCTGTGAGGCTCTGGGCCTGCCTGGGTCTGGGGGAGGGGTCAGCACACTCAGCAGTTGCTCTGCCCAGCCTGGAGCACGTTGGGTGGTGGGGAGACTGAGGTGTCAGTCGCACCTGTACCCTCCTCAGCCAAGCTCTCCCCATTCTAAGGAAACTCTTTAGCAAGACAGAGAGCAGCGAACGTATTTGCTGTTCCTGAGAACATGGGGGTGTTTGCTTCTTGGGCAGGGAGGGACAGTGTCCTAGCTATAGACATACAGGATATTGGTCAAAGGAGAAGCTCACTGAGAACGTGAGACCGAAACCCTCTTTAGGGGGGTGTCTGTGAGCCCTGGTCATCCTCCCTTGGGAATGCAGCTTCATGGAATGAGCTTTAACCTGGGAGTTGCTCTGGTTCTGCTTTTATCTGGCCACGAGCTCTCCTGGCAGATCCTCCCTCTTATGGATTCAACTTCTAGAACATGCTGGTGGAATCTCACATCTCATGCTCAGTCTTGCTCTCTGAGCTTCAGGCTCGCACATCCCACTGCCTACCAATGTCTCCTCTGGACATCCCACAAATACTTCCCCTAACGCATTCAAAGCTCATTGCCCAACCTCTAAAACTCCTGCCTCCTACCCACTTCCTGGTCCTGGGTAGTAATCTCTATCCACCCAGAAACCAAGACAGGAACCCTTAGCTCCATCCTTTCCCCAACTCACATCTAACCAGTCACTAAGCTCCTCAGTTCTCTCTCAGAACTGTCTTTCGATATAACGTTTAGCCTTCATCCTTCCTACCACCCTGCAAGCGGAGAGCCCAGCCCCCCATTGCATCTCACCTGGACTCTAGGAGGGCTTCCAGGGAGCCCTTCCTCTCCACTTGTCTGCCTAAGCCAGCCCCAGGCTCCTTCTTCCCAGGACCAAATCCTGATGAAGGAAGAGAACAGTACAAGAGCAACTGATTAGCTGCATGTCCTGGTATCTGGGGCATGCTACTTCCCTATCCTGGGTCCTTTGCCCCTCCATCTGCAAAGTAAAGGAATTGGAGAAAATAAACTCTTCTAGAAACTCCTTCCTACTCCAGGATTCTGTGATCCTCCTGAGGAAGTTTCTGCAGAGGAAATAAAGCAGCTTATCTGACCACAGGCTTCAGGATGCCTCCTGATATCTGAAGGGGGAAAATCATTAACTTCTCCTCAGTGCAAATTAATGTCATTGATCTCAGTCCAGTCCAGCTCAGCAGAAGGCAATACATTTGGGAAAAAATTGTGTTCTGGAAATAAAAGGCTGGAAGGATTCCCTACAGGAATGGCTGATCTTTCAGAGACAGGGCAGAGAGCAGCCAGAGGCCTCTGTAGACATCAACATTTTGGGGGTTAGGAGAGTACAGTCAACATCCACTCTGAGAACATGGAGCTGGTTGGGAGCCCCAGACTATAGGGCTGGCTCTGCTGTGTGACCTGCGGTAAGTTACTCCCTGTCTCTGGTCTGCTCCTCCATCTCTAGATGCAGTCACTGATCTCTAGGCTGATACTAAGTCATCTCAAGGGAAGTGAGTGAGCCTTACAGGGTCCTAGAGTCTGTTCTGGGCCCATGGGAAGTTAATGATGCTCCTCCCTCTTCCAAAGCTTTAAGCTGAACCCAGAAGTTTTGCCAAAGAAAAAAGGTAGAAGAAAAGAGCTACAATGGTTGATTTTATGTCTGTTAACTTGGCTGGGCCATGGTGCCCAGATCTTCAGTCAAACATTTTTCTGGATGTTTCCTATAAAGGTGTTTCTTGGATGAGATGAACATTTAAATTGGTGGATTTTGAGTGAAGCAGATTGCCCTTCATAATGTGGGTGGGCCTCATCCAATCAGTTGAAGGCCTGACTAGAACAAAGACTGACCTCCTCTGAGCAATAGGAATTCTACCAGTGGACTGCCTTTGGACTCAAACTGCATCTCTTCCCTGGGTCTTCAGCCTGCTGGCCTACTCCACAGATTTTGGATTTACTAAGCCTCCAGATTGGGAGAGGAAGGCAATTCCTCAAAATAAATAAATATGTATACATATCCTGTTGGTTCTGATTCTCTGGAGAACTCTAACTAATACAGGCACTATCTCTACTCCCTAGAGGAGAAGGGTAGGCCTTAGAATTGTAAAAGCATCACAAGCTCTACTGAGCCATCTTTCCCAAATGACTTCTAGGCTGCTCCCTATGGGGACTATGAGATAGTACAAAACTCTCTGGAATCCAGGACACTCCTGCTCTAAAGGAGCCTTCTTTCCACACCCCGGGTAAAGTCAGAGGAGGCCTGGAGTGGGGGCAGAGCCAGCTCTCTAGAGAACCTATTTTGGTAATAATTACCATTGACTAGGTCGGGTATTGTATGTATTTTCCTCGCATTATATGATTTAGTTATCAAACCTAGGAAGCAGATACTATTAATATCCCTATTTCACAGAAGAGAAACCTAAAGCATTATGAAGTTAAATTATTCCTTTACCTGGATTTGACACTGTGTTCTTCTGCCTGGTGGGTACCAGGAGCTCTACATGTTAGCTCGCTTGCTGGGGCCAACTCTATGACCTGGATGGCATTATCCATATTGTTCAGATGAGAAGATAAGACCCAGAGAGGTCGCGTAGTTTCATAAGATCACATAGCTAGTAGTGGCAGAGTCAAGATTTAATCCCAAGCCCTTCTGACCATGTCCCAAGCTCTTCTAGCCAGGCACCCTGTTCCTATCCATAGTTGTTGCAAAGGGATTCTCAGCTATCCCTGCTGTTTACAAGCCTACTGACCCCCCCAGCTCACATCTCATTGTAATTATTACCATGAGTCACCATCACCCTGATGGTAACTATGCCTCTGTTTGTATAATACTGTGCAGGTCTCAAGGGCGTCAACATGCTTGCCTCGCCCTGCGTCATAAGCTAGGCGGTCTATAATATCCTCAATTCCGCAGGGGCTGGTTGAAGCCCAGGGAGTAGGATGGAAGCTAACATTTACCAAGAGCCTGCTGCATTTCAGGGTGGTGCTTGGGGCTCTAACATGCTTTGCCTAATTTATTTCTCTCCACTATCCTGTGAGATGACTGCTGCCATTTGACAGATGGGGAGACCGAGCATGTGGAATATCCACTGCCAGGTGAGATCATAGGAGAAATGGATTTTCCCTCAGGGTTGTTGAGATGCTTTGCACTGTCCCACTCCCTGTCACTCCTGGGGTCCTAGCTTCCCATCGACTTTACCCATCCCCCCATTTTAAGGAAGTGCTCCTGAGTCTCTCCGTCCAAATTCCAATTCCTAATTTGGGTTATCTCAGCTCATTGTTTAGAAGGAAACACTGAGAAGCAATTAATCCTCCAGAAGAGCAGATTGCTCGAGAAGATTGCTAGCTCCTTCCTAGTAGCGTTGTAGAGAGGAAGTGCTTTCATCCCAAAGAGCCTCTGATCTCCATCTCAGAATCAGAGCCCACGTGACTGTGTGATCTGGAGCTGAAGAGACTGTGTGAGGCATATCCCCTGCCGCTGTTCCTCACTCCTACCCTCCAACCCCAACCTCGCTCAGTGCCCCAAGCTGTAAACCCAGGGGTCATCCACTACTCCCCGCTCTCCATTCCCCACACGTCCAATCCAGTACTGATCCGGCTAGACGTACCTGCCAGACTCTCCTAGAAGCTACAGCTCCCATCCCATCTTCACTCCCCAGAATCAAGCCAATAACCTTACTCGACCGACCCCACCCCACAAGGTTTAGCTCTTTGTAAGCACCTGCCCCCTCTGTCCTCTGGCCTGCAAGGCTGGTCACACTCTGACCCTGTCCACACCCAAACCCCACCCCCTCTGCTCCTACCCTTCTGCCTAACCATTCACCTTGAAATTAATTCAATGTATGCCTCCTTCACTAAACTGAAGCCTTCGTAAGAGCAGGGACCACGTCTCTCTTATTTACCATGATATCCTCAGGGCCTAGCACAGTGCCTGGTACATACAAAAGGTTCAGTAAACATTTGTTGAGCGAACGGATGAATGAATGAGTGAATGGTGGCATGGCATACCATTCAGAAGCTCTCAGTGAGCTTCTCCAGGTCCCTCAGGGACTGAGGCCCAGGACTGGTGGTGTGGCATGGCTTGCTCTCTGTCACGGGCCGAGTTCAGCCAACTGACCCGCAATCTGTTTCCTTATTTAAGCCCCCAAATTGTCCTGTAGCCCAGCCCTCCTCCCCGCCCCCTCTGCCTTATGAATAGTCCAGCTCGTCCCCCTCGTTTGCACGCCTCTCCCAGCACCTGCCCCTTCCTCACCTCTGAGTCACATCTCACACGCACATCTGCATGGCCTTGTCCAGATGCCCCTTCTGGAGCCACGCTGGGTTCTGTTTACTCCTCCTCTCTCAGATCTGACCTTCCTTGAGGCCGGGAGTGAGCTAAGGAGTTAAGCTTGTGGCTAAGAGCTTTCGTAGTCAGCGCCCTCGATCCGTCTCTCCCTAATGGGCTGCTTCCCCAGAATGGAGGATAACAAAAATGCATCTCTATGTTATTCTCCAGCAATTTGTATTGTCTCAGGTCTCTGGTACAGAGTCCAACACCAGTGATTAAAACTTTAGACACACAAGAAGGTAATGTTCATGTTTTGTGGGAAGAGCAAAGTGCTGAGGTCAATATTACTGTCCTAGGCTCTAGTCACTGGGCCTGACTATCCAGCCATGGTTGCCAAGTGACAGTCAGCGCCCTGGTCACTGACTCTCCTGGTGTCTTGGTCCCTGCAAATCCAAGTCTTGGGTTAAGGCCAGGATTCTGTGTCCTGTTTCTTCCTCAATACCGTGTTTTTAAATTGAAGTATAGTTAATTTACAATGTCGTGTTAGCTTCAGGTGTACAGCAAAGACATTCAGTTATATATACATATATATATACATACACACACACAGACATATATATACATATATATGTATATACATATATGTACGTATATTCTTTTTCAGATTCTTTTCTATTATAGGTTATTACAAGACATTGAATACAGTTCCCTGTGCTATACAGCAGGTCCTTGTTGTTTATCTATTTTATACATAGTAGTGTGTATATGTTAACCCCAAACTCCTAATTATCTCCTCCCCTCCCCCCCCACTATCTCCTCTGGTAACCATAAGTTTGTTTTCTATGTCTGTGAATCTATTTCCATTTTGTAAATAGGTAACCATAAATTTGTAAGTTCACTTATATCATTTTTCTAGATTCCACATATAAGTGATATCATATGGTATTTGTCTGTCTTTGTCTGACTTCAGTTAATATGATAATCTCTAGGTCCATCCACGTTGCTGCAAATGGCTGTGTCCAATTTTCTGACAAAGACATAGGTCAGGTCCTAGGCAGCAGAGCCTCTTTTTTTTTTTAATGTTAATTAATTAATTAATTTATTTATTTATTTTTGGCTGTGCTGGGTCTTTGTTGCTGTGCACGGGCTTTCTCTAGTTGTGGTGAGCAGGGGCTACTCTTTGTTGCGGTGCCTGGGCTTCTCATTGCGGTGGCTTCTCTTGTTGTGGAGCACGAGCTCTAGGCATGTGGGCTTCAGTATTTGTTGCACATGGGCTCAGTAGTTGTGGCTCGCGGGCTGCAGAGCGCAGGCTCAGCAATTGTTGTGCCCCAGCTTAGTTGCTCCACGACATGTGGCATCTTCCCAGACCAGGACTCGAATCCCTGTCCCCTGCATTGGCAGGGGGATTCCTAACCACTGCACCACCAGGGAAGTCCTGGCAGCAGAGCCTCTTATTTATTTATTTTTTTTGCGGTACGCAGGCCTCTCACTGTTCTCCCGTTGCGGAGCAACAGGCTCCGGACACGCAGGCTCAGCGGCCATGGTTCACGGGCGCAGCCGCTCCGCGGCATGTGGGATCTTCCCGGACCGGGGCACGAACCCGTGTCCCCTGCATTGACAGGCGGACTCTCAACCACTGCGCCACCAGGGAAGTCCTGGCAACAGAGCCTCTTAAACAACACAAAAAATTCTGCAATTTTCCTCCAGGGAAAAGAGAAAGTATAAGAACAGGCACAGATTCTTCTCAGAACAGTCCTCAGTTGTCCCGGTGAACTGGAGGTCAGTGGGGCAAATATTATCCTAAAGCATACACTGAGGACACTTGGTATTTACTGCCCCCAAAAGACTGTCTCCAGGGGTACTGATGGAGAAGGAAGGAACACCGACATTTTAGGTTTTGCATACTTTTATTTTACAAGCATATTTTGTTTTTATAATTAAAAACAGAAAGCATATTTTCTTCCAAATGCCTTCTCTTCAGGCATGGAATCAGAACGGCAGGATCTCAAGGGACTATAGGGCTCTTGGAGATCATCTAGCCTAACCCCCTCCTTGACAGAGGAGGGAACTGGGGTGGCAAAGGGGATGGACTTGCCCAAGGTCATCCAGCTCAAGGTCATACATCAGGCAGGAGGCCTTTAAAGTCCATTTCCCAGATACATTCACTTATAAAACTAATTATTCCACAGCTAATCCAATGGAACATGGGCTGCTGCAGAAAGTGTGGCCTGAAATTTCTTCAAGAAAAAAGAAAAGGCAATTAAGGGTGTGCTAAAAAATCCAGCATGACCATTCTGGGCTTGTTAAAGCTCAGAATTGAGTGAGAAAATACTAAGAGAACATGGTAAAAGAAGCCCCTGGGACTGAAAAGCACTCTCTCCCTGTCTATATATCTACTGATATTTCTATAGTCCTTTACTTGTATATTGGGAGACAGAGTGAAAGCAACTGAGTGAAATGAGAGTGGGATGATGGGTGACTGGTGAAGCAGGTCTGGAAATTTAATGGCTCCTTTCTCAAGCTCTAGGGAAAAAACCCAAGTTGCAAGAAGATGGGAGAGCCTGGAAAGAGACGGCCCCAGGAACCCTTTGGAAATCCTGGGAAGAGAAGCTTCCCAGGGGACATGGGAGGTCCGAGGACTGGAAGGTGATGATCCCCAATGAGCTACGGGCAGTCAGGGAGGCGAAGGTCCTTCTTTTCCTATGGCTTGCTGGGGTAGAATTCTGGCTCTCTAAGATAGCACCAAAGCAACCTGCTGATAAGGAAACACTGAATTTATTCTTACTTCCGCAGAGTCTTAGGAGTGTCTGGGAGGAAGTCAAAGTCAAGACACCTGCTGGGATTTTGAAATCTGGCTTAAGATGAGTCTCTCAACTGGGTGTGGGGGAAGGCAGTGATTGATTAGGACTGGGGAAGGCTCATGACATAATAGTTTAGGGCTGATGGACACAACAAGGCAAAGACTTTGAGGCAAGGGGTTCAAAAACGTATAAACAGTTATTTGATGCTTTCTATTAATGAGTAGATAAGTCTTTCAGGAAGTTCTTGCAGTGAACAGTAAAGTTATTTGCAACTTTTATCTCACTGGGACAGAGTTTTCTAGAATGGTTGATGGAGGATTTTCTAAAATGGCTCATAAAGTTGTGTTGATGAAGATAGAAGAATGAATAACACAGATTGTAAGCTGTGTGGGCATTGATCGTTTCCATTCTCATTGGGAAGACCACCCTGGAGGGTTATGCTCAGTTCTGGGCAACTAACTTGAAAGAACGTTAACAAATTAGGACCTGTCCTGAGGTTAATGACCAGGACTATGAAGCAACATCCCATGGGAAATGACCAGAAGAACTGGGGTATTCAGCCCGGTGAAATGGAAAGTGCGGGACCTGCCCCTCAACAAAGGTCTGCTGTGGGGATGAGGCAGTTGCCCTGTTTCTCTAGGGGCCTGGAAGGCAGAATTAGGAGAAATGGATGAGAGATACAGAAGCAGGCCTCAGTTTAGCTTAAGAAAGGACCTTCTAAGAGTTAGGGAGGGATGGGCCATCTCACAAGGTGCCCAGCTCTCTGTCGGCTCTGCTGGAAAAGCACTCAGGTAGGGCATGTGTGCAGAGGCCGTTCTTGCATTTCCTTATGGATTCTTCTCTCTCTTTCTTTTCCTTTTTAAAAAAGTACTACTTAGAGTTTAAGATCAAGCTCAAATGTCCTCTCCCTTCATGAAGCTGCTTGACCCCTCCCCAGTTAAAAATGATCGATAACTCTTGTTGCCTATACTGTTTCCATGGCATCATCACCATCGGCCCGCCATTACTGAGAGGCTCTGCCTCTGGCTGGGTTACTTTGAGCAGGGCCTCTCCCCTCTCTCAGCCTTGGTTTTCTCATCTATAGGATGATGGGTTTAGGAGTTTGAGCCAGCCTTGGATAGAGTGGCCCTCAGTGACATGAAAAAGTTACAAAAACCAAGACACAGATAGACATGGAAGCTGTCCTCTTGAGGCCTACAGAGAAGTCTTGGGAAAGACATTGATGACATTGTTTCTGATTCCAGAGGGCAGAAATCAGTCTCTATCACGGGGTTAGTTACCAGGATCCGATTTCAATTTGGTACCAGAGAGGACATCCTAATAACAATCTCTGCTTGAGGTAGGAAGGTAGTAAGTGCTCCATTCCTGGAAGTGTTCTAGCAGAGACCTGTGAAGGGAATGTGGGCAAGCCTGTCACTTAGGAGGCTTGAGGCTGCAACTAACAGAATCACAGATTAAGAATTGCTTAAACAATAATGAATTTATTACCTATCATAAGAAGTCCTGTTATCTGACACAATAGGATAAGATGGAACAGCACAAAGTCAGGGCCCTGGGACAGCATCTCTGGGCTTCTCTTGGGTTTCCCCTAATGGTCCAAGACGGCAGCACAGTTGGGAGTAACACTTCCTCATACAAATACATCCAAACACAGGAAGGAGCCAGTACTGAATTCCTTTTTACAAATGGAGAAAATATTCCCAGAAGCCCTCACAGACTTCCCTTTATACCTCACTGGCTAGGGTGGGGTCGCATCAGTTCACCTCCACCAGTCACTGGCAAAAAGAAAGGAATTAGCTGAATTATCTTAAATTGGTCAGTGTGCATGTGGAGTGTCCATGAAACACATGGGCACTCAGTACCTGGACAAAATCAGGGTACTGTCAGCAAGGAAGAAGAGTGAGCCATTGGTGAGGCAAAGTACACAGTCTGAGGTAGCAGGGATTTCTGACCAGACGACTCCTGAGGCTGATGTCAACTCTTTAATTCCATTTCCAGGGTTCTTTCCAGCTTGAGAGTCCTAATTTTTATAAGTAGCCACTTCTTTTTTAAAAATTGCTTTTCTGACTTTCTTACGGCCCAGTTTCCCTCTCCCACTCCCTGTCTTGGAGGCTTCAATTAGCCCTGGTGACACATTTGGCATGGGAATGCTATGAACACAGTCCTGATGAGCTGGGTGTGGGCTCAGACAGTAAAGGCAGGCAGTTAATTGCAGTTTTATTCTCTCCCTAAACGTCCCTGCAAAAGAAAAAAAAGGAAGAAAGAAGAGGTGACTGAGAAGCAAAGCGTGAGCTGAGGAAACGCTGGCTGCAGAGGACACACCCTCTTGAAATTCTGCTCTGAACCAGGTCCTTCGTGGCCCCAAGATGGGCAGACATTTCAGAGGCTGAAATGGGGTGGAAATATGTGTGGTGGGCTGCTCTCCTTATCTGTCTAGGACTCCTGAGATGACCTCATATAACCAGGGTTATCCTCAACTAAGCCAAACCGGCAGCCTGAAGCCAAAGTCCAGGCCCTGACGTCCAGGACGTGGAAAGGGGATGCCTGGGCCTTTGACTTTCTCTGTGTGAGACAGGGCCCTGCCTCCCCTTAAGACCCACAGATCAAGGATTCTTGCAAAACGAGAAAGGAGAGGTCGGATTCTGGGCAAGCAAAACATGAAAGGCTGGGGGCTTCCCTGGTGGCGCAGTGGTTGAGAGTCCGCCTGCCGATGCAGGGGACACGGGTTCGTGCCCCGGTCCGGGAGGATCCCACATGCCGCGGAGCGGCTGGGCCTGTGAGCTATGGCTGCTGAGCTTGTGCGTCCAGAGCCTGTGCTCTGCAACGGGAGAGGCCACAACAGTGAGAGGCCCGCGTACCGCAAAATTAAAAAAAATTAAAAAAAAAATGAAAGGCCAATGTCCACCGCTTGGCTTCGGAGGCTTGGCGCTTCTCAGCTCTCAGCCACTGACCTTCACCCTCGGCCCACCCACACCCAGCCCTGGTTCCTGGTTCTCCTGCTGAGACTTCATCCGCAGGACACGCTAGCCACCAGCATTTGCCAAACGACAAGCGGGGGAGGAGGGAGGCAGGACACTCTGCCATCATTTCTCATCAGTTGCGTAATTTTGCATCTGAACCCACCATACATGACAAATGTGGAAGTCGGCAGACCGGAGTTGCAGGTGCGCTGCGGGGAAGTGAGGACTGGCGCAGATTGGCTGTGTTGATGATGATATGCTGCCGATCGGCATTGGTTACAGACCATCTACACCCATAGCCAGTCACTGAAGCCTCGCGTGCTCCAGACCCTGTGCTAAGTGCCACTGAGGTGACAGAGAGCACTAAGACCGGGATCTGTCCTCGGGGCAGTCACAGACAGCCTGCGGGGAGGTAAGGCACGTGCAGAAACACTCATGACAAAGGCAGGCTACATGGGCTCTGTTAAGGCAGGACGACATCCTACGGAATCACTACAGCACCTAAAATAAGATTAAATCATTACTGGTTTCCTACTATGAGCCCAGCTCCATGTTAAGCTTCTTACATGGTGATTTCATTTAAAGCTTACTCACAACTTTACCATCTGCTAATGTTATTTACAGGTGAGCAAACTGAGGCCCAGCAGGAAGCAGCAGACAAGGGATTTGGACTAAGAGCCTCTGATTCCAGAACTTGCAGCTTTAACTATTGTACCACACTACCCCTAGCGTCAGGTGTGTAGTTGATACTCAAAATGGATTTTATTAAATGTCTGAATGAATGAATGAAATACCAAAGAATAATTTAAGCAAAGCCATGAGGGAGCTCAGAAAAGATAGAGAGTTCTGGCTGGGATGGAAAGAAGCTTTCATGAAGTCCTCTTTAGGCTCAGGTCCGTAGAGTGGATAGGGAGACCAGGAGAAGGGCATTTGTGGTGGACAGATGCTGAGGTGGCCCCATGATGCCCTCCTCCTGATGCCCGTGCAATCCCCTCCCCTTGAGTGTGGGCAGGACTCGTGACTTGCTTCAGTAGGCTATGCAAACGTGACTGAGGCCATTTCCATGATTATAGGATTGTAAGATTGTAATGCCCATCTTACTAGAAGACCTTCTCCCTTGCTGGCTCTGAAGAAGCAAGCAGTCCTTGTGGGGAAGCCCATGTGGCAAGGAACTGAGGGCAGGTTCTGGCCAATGACCAGGTAGGAATGAGGGCAGCCTTTGTCCGACAGCCAACAAGGAACTGAGGCCCTTGCTCCAACCACCCACAAGGACCTGAATCCTACCAACAACCACACAAGCTGGGAAGTGGATCCTTCTCCCACTGAACCTTGAGATGAGACCAAGAAATGATGAGATAATGAATGTGTTAAGCCACTAAGTTTGCTGTACTATTGTTGTGTTAATAAATAACTAGTATAGCATCACTGGCAGAGAAAAGAGCAGAAGCAAAGGCCTGGGGGTGGAAAAGCCTGGGGAATATTAGGACATTTCTGCTTGTTCTATATGGCAGGAGCAAATCTATGAGTTGGGCTTTTGAAGACAGAATGAGTTGTCTGGACTGTTCTGTAGGAAAGGAATTGCCAGGGCTGGTAGATCCTGGGAGGGATCTCTATGGGGATCAAATAGGTTTAAATCATAATACGCTGTTGAATGTCCACAAGCACGTCTAGTCCATATGTCCTGGGCTTCCAAACGGGGCTCTTGCTAAGAATCTGGGGCAGGTAACTCCAAGTCTCACTCTCTAGGGGACCCAAGTCAGCTTGTGACAGAGAGGAGCTCAGGGGCCAGCACCCTCAGGGGACAAGGACACACCTGAGTTGTGCAGTTCCCTCAGCTTCCCCCTAACCTCCCAGCATCCAGCCCAGGATGAAACCCTCAGTCAGGGTCCAAAGGGGATGCCTGGAACCCTCAGGGCCACAATTAAGGCGGCTCAGCCTCACCCTGCAGTGACGTCACCTCACTCCCAGCCAGTGGAGGGACTGCCATGGGGATTTGAAAGTGACTCTGGTGCTTGCAAGAGCATGCTAAATAACTTTAAATCCAACAGTTTGTTGATGGGTTAAGCCCCTAAAATTGATCTCATCATTTGAAAAGGCTCTTCAATGAAGAGCCCTTAGGGCTGACTCCCTCCCCTTATAATACGTTAGTTGAATGATTCAAAAGCCCCCATCTCAGTGAGGGGCCTGGGAGGCGGCCTGTCAAGGAAACCCAGCTGGCATTGTGATGTTGTGAGATCTTTAGCTTCTGTGAGGACAAAGGTGCTGAGGTGAAAATCTTTCTTGTTTAGTGGGGCTTCAGGGAAAACAGAGCGGTCATGTCTCTCATATTCGGCCGAATGACTACTGGGAGAGTGAACAGAAGTTTGGCTCACGGGTGCCTGATGGCCCTGGAATGTTCTGGCGAGGAAGGGAGAGAAGACCACTGGTGAGGTCAGGATGGAGAAAAAAGATGGGAGTGCAGTAGCCCTGGAAGCATCATACCCCAGAGGGAATTTAAAATGTGAAGTCGCCCAGGACCAGAAATGACAAGGGAGTCTGGCCAATGCTCAGAGAAATAAAGGAAAACCAAGGCCGCATTCCAACCATTCCAGCCACTGCCCCTAGTTACAGAAAGAAAAACAACTTTAAAGGCATCCCAGAGAGAAGAATGTCATTCATTCAGCTGACACCTCCAGACCCTCTTAGGACCAGATGCTGAGCTGGGCACGGGCCACGCTGTGGGGGTAAGATGCCCTCCAGGAGTGCCAGGGCCTGGGGGGTGGGAGGGGGGCAGTAGGCAAACAGGGCTGGGCTCTCACAGGGATCTGCCTGCTGGCTGGAGCACAGATGGGGAGGGGAGGCTGCTGGAAGAGGAGCCCTAGAGCGGCAGGCAGTCACCGGATCACCAAGTAGACAAGGGTGGGAGGCCGTGGTGGGTGCAAGCCTGCCAGCTCCGGGGAGGGCACTGAGGAGGTGAGCATGGTTCGGGGCCAGACTGAACCCCACTTCATAGTTTTGAACAAATCAGCCCAGGGAAGCTCTCCAGCTCCTGCCTGAAGCTGCTGTCTACTCTGAGGGAAATGGTGTGAAATAGGGGCACAGATGTCCAACAAATAGCGCCTGACTTTCCTTGGCATGCCTTCCCTTTCAGGGACTCCCTCCAGCAAGTCCTGGCAGTGTGTCTTTCTCACTGCATCTCACTTTGGAGATCTCCTGCTGAAAAGGAAGCACTGGTGGCCTTTAGTGGGGAGTGGATCCTGTTGTCTTACCCACCATCACTGTCACTCAAGGACCTCCCATTGCCCAAGACGAGGTCTAAACTACTCACTCTGGTGTTCACCACCTGTCATGCACTGGCCGCGAGCTTCCTGTCCGGGGCCATCTCCCACCACCCTCCATATGGCCCTTCACTCCAGAGCCACTAACTCCCTGGAGAACTGAGCATGCCCCTTCCATTCAGGCTCACACCCTCCGCCTCTGCTCCATTTCCACACACCTAAATTCTCCCCACCCTTCAGGCTAATGCAGCCCTCTCCTCTGATCCATTCCCACTTCCAACTGGGAAGGATTGCCCGCTCTTCTAAAATCCCATGGTCCTGCATGTAGCCACACCTCTTAGCATTTGCTCCCCTAGAGTTTGGAGAAAATTCGTATCTGTTTATTGTCCTGTAAGACTGTGGACACTGGAATCAATCAAATCCTTATTACACCACTTAATAAATAGCTATGTGACCTTGTAGTAAGGTTACTATGTACTTCTCATCTAGACGGGTGGAGCTTGGAGGGACATTTATCCTCTTGGTGATGAGAAGTGTTTGATTTCAGGTCCTCCAGGGGAGAGTTAACCACAACACAGCTCAGCTTGCAGGACTTGACCACCATTTTTCTCCAAGCAGGTTATTCAACCTCACCAAGTCTTGGTTTCTACAAATCATGGGGATGGTATAGTATTTACCTTAAAGAATCTTTGAGGTTTACATGAGACCATGCATGCAAATTACTTAGCACAATATCTAAGCAATCAGTTTAGTCAACAAATATTTATTGAGCACCTCTTATGTGTCAGACACTGGAGATACAGCAGTGAACAAGACAGATTAAGTTACTGTTTCAAAGAAACTACATTCATGAAAGCTCATGTAAGTCAGTGAATAAATAATCTAAGATGGTGATGAGTGCTTTGAAGAAAATAACTAGGGTAAAGAATAGAGAGTGCTGGCTAGGGAAGAGAGATCTAGTTTAGCAAAGACCTGAATTAAAAGAAGGAGCCGGGCTTCCCTGGTGGCGCAGTGGTTGAGAGTCCGCCTGCCGATGCAGGGGACACGGGTTCGTGCCCTGGTCCGGGAAGATCCCACATGCCATGGAGCGGCTAGGCCTGTGAGCCATGGCCTCTGAGCCTGTGCGTCCGGAGCCTGTGCTCCGCAACAGGAGAGGCCACAACTGTGAGAGGCCTGCGTACCGCAAAAAAAAAAAAAAAATATATATATATATAAAAAAAAGAAGGAGCCAGCCATGTGAGACCTGGGGGAAGTTCATCCCTGGCAGAGAACAGCAGGGATAAGTCTAAGCTAATTACGCTTAACCCAGTGGTCAGTTCCTTTCCTCTGCCCCACAGACCGTGTCTTCTGAGATAGGAGAACTTGAGGAGTTGGACCTGATTTTCACTCCAGCCAGGACTTCAACCTTCAGACAGCTGGTCCTCACCATCCAGGAAGCCATAACCATGGAGGCCCCTGAGCATCACTGATCAGGAAAGACTGAAGACTCCCCTACCTGTTCCAAATCCTTCCTCACCTGCTTCAACACCTCGCCTTCTCTGGTTTCCAGGGAAGGTGTGTTTCTTTACTTAAGGGTCGTTGTTACTGTGTCATGTGCACACAAAGAGAAGAGTGAGAGTTCCGGTGGGTGGGGAGGTTATACCACGTGGACATGCCTTGGGCTTTTGGAAGTTACCCACAAAGATATCCTATCCCCTCTCTCTAACTCTCTGCCTCTTACTGTCCCTTGCAGTGTTTCTCAACCAGAGGCCGTATTGTCCCTCCACCGCCACCCTAGGAGTGGTTGGAATGGGAGGGGGCCATTTTTGATTGTCACAGTGACTGGGAGGTGCTCTTGGCGTTTAAGGGCTGGGGTCAGGGATGCTAATCATCCTAGGATGCTCAGGACAATCCCACATAATAAAGAAGCGTCCGGCCTAAGCGGTGAGTGCAGGTATGAATCCCTCACTGTCCTCTCAGATGTCACCAAATCCCTTTCTTATCTGGATTCTGTCATTGTGTCTCTTCAGAAAGAATCAAACCTCAGTCTCCCAAAGTCCCCACTGTGTGTCTTGCAAACAGGACAGCCTCAGGTGTGGAATGCCAGTGCCTTCTGCCTCTGAGCAGTTACTGCTGCTTCCCTGAGAGAGGAGGGGCAGCTCCCCCAGGGGAAATGGGAAGTTTTGGTCCATTGCCTGGGCTGGTAGAGAAAAAAGATGGTAAGACTTGCATGCTGGCTTTGCTGTGGTTCATTTTTCCCCGGAGTCTCTAAAATGAAACACATCTCACCACTGAGAGGATAAATGTCCTTCCAAACCCCACCCTTCTAGATGGGAAATACATACTACCACTACTGACACCACTGCCACCCTGCTCTGACTTACATCACAGAGCTTCCTATACGAACTTGACAGCAGAGGTCCAAATGCTTCTCCACCGGTGGCAATGGCAACGGTGGTGGCAGACGTAGATTCTCAGTTTGCTCAGCCATTTATCATCGTCATCATCAACAATTATAACTACTAACAGTACAAGGCCTTGCACAGAGCTGGGAGTGACATCCCTGGAGGGTCTTGAACGTGTGGGTGATTGTTAGGAAAAGATGGGGCAAGGCCGTGCTCTCACTAACCAAGGTCCTTGGGAAGCCGACTTTCTGATTTGCTTAATGTGAGGCTTAATGCTTCATTCAAATACTGGAGAAAAATTCTCTCTAGGGGAGGAAAAGTGCCAGGGGGCACTGGAAGGGTTAATTTTTTATTCTCTAACTTGGGGAATTGGCAGGAAAAGGGGCAATGACTATTCCCTTCAGAAGGCAGCGCTCCAGATGGCTCCCGAGAGCCAGCCTGGGAATGTTGCTGCTTGGCACTCTCCCTTGCCAGCATGACTTTCCAAACGTCCAAGCCCAAAGCAGCATTTATGGGAAGTTCAGAGCAGAACCCCTTACAGCGAGAGTTCCATTCCACTCTACCTAAACTGGAAGTGTCTGCCTAGTCAAACAGTCAGTAGATCCTACTTGTGCACAGAATAGTTTTGCCCATCAGGGTCTTTTCAGGAAACAGGTGGCCACTCAAATGGGAAACAGCGCAGAGACGAAGGTGTGGGCAGGGCTGAGGAAGGTTGAACCCCAGGGCTGGCAGCATCGGAAAGCAGTTACCACCCCGGCCTGAAGGTACATGGGAAGAAGCGATTGCCAGAACCCTGAAAGTGAGCTGTGGCTGTAGCACATGGCCATGGATAGAGGCTGTGCCCACACCAGATAGCCCAGCAGGGTGAGAACCAGGGGCATAATGGCTTCCACCTCAACCTTCTCTTGTTGGTGGAAGGTAAGGAGCCTGGGGACTTACTGATGCAGCCCAGATATGTCAGCCTCCTGGCCCAGAGCAGGAGGGACTGTTCAGGGAACTTCTACAAACCACTCCAAAATTAGTGTCTTAAGACAATAACCACCAATTTAGCCCTTGATTTTATGGATTAGTAATTTACAATTTAAGCTGGGCTCAGCTGGTTGGTTCTTCTGGCCTGGTCTGTGCCTGGTTTGGCTGACCTCAGCCAGACTCACTCGTGTGTCTGCTTTCAATTGGTGGGTTGACCATGACTGGCTAGTTTAGGATGGTCTTGTCTGAGATGGTTAGGAAGATTCAGAGATCCTTTGTCGACCTGGACCTCTCACCCTCCAAGTTACTAACCTGGGGCTCATGTATAAAGAGACAAAGAGCCCAAGATCAGCTAGTGGGAAAATCCAGGAGTGCAAGCTCTCTGCAGCCCTCTGCTCACATTGCATCTGCTTCTGCACTTTTGGCCCAAAAAGTCGCATGGTCCTCCTGATTCAAGGGGTAGAAAAATAGATTCCACCTCTTGAGGGAAGGGGAAGAAGGGGTGGTTATTTTTTTCAACCTGCCGTGGTCTGTGCTCCAGGCACAATGACTCACATTCCTCCCATGTGCAAAATATACTCTCCCATATCCTAGGACCTCCCAACCTGGATCCCTCAAATCTGGGTTTATTCCTGCGGCAGCTGCCTTTTGCTGTATAACAAACCACCCCAACACTTAGAAGCTGAAAACAACCACTGTTTATTTGGCTCAAAATTCCACAGGTTGGCAGTTTGGCCTGTGCTCAGCTGGGGAGTTCTGCTGATTCCTGCTGGGGCTCACCCATGCGTCTGTGGTCAACGCTCCGCCATATGACCTCTTGTCCTCCTGCATGCTCATCTATGTGGTGGCAGGAATCCAAGAGCAGCAAAAGAGGACAAACCCCAAGGGGCAATCACTTTTCAAGCCTCTGCTTATGCACCGCACCACTGCTCACATCCCATTGGGCAAGCGAGTCACATGGCTGAGCTCAGAATCACAGCAGGAGAACAGTGAAAGGTACGTAGCAAGGCAGCACGGATACAGGGAGGGGAAAGACTGATGATTGTTTTTGTAATTAATCCACCACAGTGGAGTGGAGACTAGATCTGGAGAGACAAATAAAGAATATGCAGCTCCCAGGTCTAAATTTTAATAACCCAGTGTTCAAGCCTCTTGAGAGTGGGTCCCACTTATCTCCCAACATCAACCCTGTTTATTCTCCATTATACCCGGCACATCTGCCAAAATGGCATCTTCACAGTTTCATGTACCTGCCCTGGCTTTTTCACCTTCTTGCTTGCTGTCCTCTGGATCACCCCTCATCTTTACCTGACCAAATCCTCTGCATCCCTCTTAACCCAATTCAAAGCCACCTTCTCGGGCTTCCCTGGTGGTGCAGTGGTTGAGAGTCTGCCTGCCGATGCAGGGGACATGGGTTCGTGCCCCTGTCCGGGAAGATCCCACATGCCGTGGAGCGGCTGGGTCCGTGAGCCATGACCGCTGAGTCTGTGCGTCCGGAGCCTGTGCTCCGCAACGGGAGAGGCCACAGCAGTGAGAGGCCCGCGTACCGAAAAAAAAAAAAAAAGCCACCTTCTCTCAGATATCTTTCCCGATTCTCATCCCCATTTCCCCCGCACCACCCTCCCCTCCCCCACCATCACCAGGCTGGATGTGACTCTGAATTCCTGCCTAAAATCTCTAGCGCTCTCTCTGTGCCTCTTTTCAGACACTTATTTGCCTGAAAATGTGGAAGATAGCTCCTTTCTTGGACTGTGAGCCATCAGAGCACTGGGTCCTCGTGTGACCCATTCTTTGTCTCCCTCTACAGTGCTCAGCATAGACTGGATGTCCTCTTGACCTGGGGAGGTCAGTGCTGGACAATTCAAAGGTTACAGAAGCAGACAGCACCACAGAGCCAAGAAACCCCCTTCAGAGAGCACCCAGCCAGGAAGCCTGTGCCTCCAGGAAGCAGCTTATAGGAATCGGCAAAGAACACAGAAGAGCAGGAGTTGGGACACGGAACGAGGGCCAGGGCTTTGGTCGTGACCGAAGACACACCTGGGACTAGAGGTCAAAGTCGTGAGGAGACTGTCCCCATCCATCCAAGGAAGAACTTCCTTTAAGAGAACAGTGAGAAAAGGGGTGGGTGCCCGCGACCGGCAGCGCATCAGCCTTCTGGTTAGTTTCAGAGAGAGAGGTTTGCAGGGGCCTTAGTCTATTTGCATTTCAGGATTGCACGTTAATCATTCCTCCATGAGACTCATGCTGCACCTTGGCATGCAGGAGCTCACAAATGAAGGAGGAGAGCCGGCAGCTCTGCTCGTGGGGCGAGCGCAGCTGAGCCTGGCGGTCGGCCAGTTCCCCGAGAGCTGGCTGGGCACCGGCACATCATGTACCATGGGCAAACTGGCGTGTGTGGTTAGATTGGGGGTGAAGGTGTGGAGGGGGAGGGAGATGACTGGGGCGAGTGTCAGTCTGAAGGAATTCTAAAATGTCAGGGAGGGGCATTCCAGTGAATTTCCTAACACACACACACACACACACACACACACACACACACACACACACGCCTGAACACACCTGAGGAATGGGGCATCCTTCCTCCTGGCAGAATCCACTAGCTCAGCCCCTTAAGGCTTCTTCCCTAGGGTGGGTGGAGGGATGGAGACAGCCCTGTTAGCCCAATGCCCTTGACCACCCCAACTCCCCTGGGGTCTAAGTGGGGAACTGTGCCTCTGAGAGGGGACACAGCCTCCCTCAGTGCCACAATGTGCCAGGATGAGAACCAGGTCTCCTGCTCCCAGCCCGAGTGTCAGGACTGATGGAAGGGATGCCATGCTCACATTGCTGGAAGGTGGCTCCCAGGTGGCACCACTGCCTACAGGCCAACAGTGAGCCGAGGACCCCTCCCCAGGAGCCAGGCTGAGAGTGTCTCCTCTGACCCCTCCCAATAACGTCCCTGGGAATAAAACGCCCCCAGCGACCAAGCACCTTATCGATATGTCAAACCCTGTACATCCTACAAGGCCATCTCATAAGCTACTTTCACCTCCCATGGTCCCATCAATCACCCCCTCTAACCCAGATGTGAATTCGTGCCCTCTCAGGAACTTTGCACGGCTGCATGGTCCTGGTCAAACTGCTTCTGGAATTTGGTTAGACGTGTATATACCTTCTTGATGCCCTGGACTGTGAACTCCTTAAGCTCATATTATTTCTTCTGCCCTCTCTTCCCCTCAGCACCCAGCCCAGGACCTGGCTCAAAGGCAGCATTCGATAAATGCAGGTTGGATGAATGATATTCCACCAGCCTTTCCCCACCAGCATGACAAAAGCATCCTGCTTCCTTTCTGGACAGCACCTGTGCTTTCCCAATAAAGCAGACATTCCTTTCCCTCTCTCCTTCCCACTGCTTTTGGATAAAGAGGAACAGTCCCTGGGCCTCCTTGTTGGGAAACTTCCTGGCTGCTCACTGCTGTCTCAGACACTCCCTAGGCTGGGGGCTATTTTCAGAAGCCCAGGAGGCCGTCAATGGACAGGGTGGTATTTGATGGATGCTCTTCCACCTGCAAAGCCCTGTGAACAGCTCTGACACCAGAGTGTCCCCAGTAACTGTCACCTGACTCCCTGGGACTGGCTGGAAGTGTCTTCCTATTTGCCACCAGAGGTGCCAAACCCTGTGAGCTGGGCTTCACTTATGGTTGTCTGAGGCTAGAGAGGGCCTCTCTCACATCAAATATCCCCTCTGAGGTTATAAAAACTGGGGTGACCAGCTGAAACCACTCACCCTCTTCTGCCTATGAGGAAGAATCTAGTTCATGCCAGAACAGCCTAGACTCTTCCAAGAACCTGGCCCTTCCTCCAAATGTCAGCCCTTTCCACACAGAAGCTCAAAGTCAGTGTTCTCTTCAAAAGTAGACAAGAGAAGAGTGGGTCTGAAGTGCCTCCTGCAGGATCCCTAGCAAGCAGGCGATTCACAATGGATGGGCTGGAAGAAAATCATATGGTCACTAGAGGCTGAGCCAGAGAAGGAGATGCTAGAAGACCTAGAAAGAAAGTGCTCACTACCCTCATCACTGCATAGATTCCACTGTCTACAGAAAAATTGGATTATTTTGTCCAGAATTCAGGTACTTCACATCGTGACCCTAATCGTTTTAGTCTCATCTTCCACCAGACCTCTAAACCACTAGCCATCTTGGAGCATTTGTGCTCCCCAAATATGCCCAACTCATTCCCCCCTGCCCCCCACCGCCAAGGTCTTCGTTCCAGCTACTGAAACATCCTTTGTCTTAGGATGGATTCTTAGACCTGGAGACATGGATTCAAGTGCAGGTATTTTGGAGAGAAGGGGGTGGGGGAGATGGTCAAAAAAACTCCAGTAGGGCTTCCCTGGTGGCGCAGTGGTTGAGAGTCTGCCTGCCGATGCAGGGGACACGGGTTCGTGCCCCGGTCCGGGAAGATCCCACATGCCGCGGAGCGGCTGGGCCCGTGAGCCATGGCCGCTGAGCCTGCGCGTCCGGAGCCTGTGCTCCGCAACGGGAGAGGCCACAACAGTGAGAGGCCCGCGTACCGCAAAAAACAAAACAAAACCAAAAACTCCAGTAGGATAGTGGGGGAGGAAGGAAATGAGCAAAGGGAACATTACTGAGCAGATCCCCATGGTGGGCAACTAAGTTTCGTTTCTACTGGGGAACTCTGGGAAACTGTGTAGAAGCCACTTCAGAGTTGTCTCCACCTGAGAGTAGAGAGAATTGGGGTGTTTTTTCACCAATTCCCATAAGTCCCTGGTGGTGGGGTTCTGTGGGGGGAGGGGGAGACCTTGTCTCTGCAACACACAAGTCCAGCTTGCACGGGAACGTTGCCTGCCAAGAGGGTGTGGGCAGCCTACCAGGAGTGTTGCCCTCTCCTTCACGTCTCTCTTCCCTCCCCACCCCCATGTTTTTAGTTTCTCCAAATGGCCTTCTCATCAAAGTACAATCACACCTCCTCCAAAAGTCCTTTCTGATCTTCAGTTAGAACTTTTGACTCTTTCCTCTGGTCTCCAGAAAATCGTAGTACAGCTGTTACAAAATCCTCGTGTTCCGGCCTTAAACACCCTGCATTTAGCTTGACACTTAAAGGCTGAACTGATAACTAGGCAGTCTGGTGACACTGGTTCTGCTGCCTTGATTTCGCTCCTTTCTGCTTGACATGCAGTGATGTGTGGTTTGTTCACTCATAGCAGGTCTTTCATCCCATGAACATTAGAAGTTAGAAAATACCTCTTTAAAATATCATTTGATACTATTGCCTGAATCAGTTATTATTGCAAAAATGAAAATTTGAATGATGTTATTCAAAGCAGCGCATGGTAATTTCTGTGTTGTTTTACAATATTAGCAGTTTTATTTGCATGAAGAGATTTTATTTATGGTCATATAAAAATAAGAATAAATACCTAAATCCAAATTGCTCTCTTCAAGATACCTGGAACTTTGATGTGTGCCTACCCTGAAAGCATCTACTCTTGCTCTGAAGAAAGAGGAGAGAATGCAAGTTAAAGAAAACAGAGAAGGAAAGAGGAAGCCCCAAACCCACAGGGGGTTAAAAATGGCTGCATGTGAGTAATAAAGTCCTTTCTACGAACCCTGACATGACCCCCATTAGGAAAGGACAAACTGGTACAAGGCAATCCTATTCTGTTTCCTAAAAACAACTTTACTGAGCGTTGCAGTGACCTCCAGAAAAGAGCGGTCCCACCTACAGTACTACGGAGAGAAAGAGGAAAGAGGAGCTATCTTAGTCTGTTCAGGCTGCTCTAACAGAATGCAGTAGGCTGAGTGGCTTATAAACAACACAAAATCTATTTTTCACACTTCTGGAGGCTGGAAGTCCAAGATAAAGGCACCAGCAGGTTTGGTATCTGGTGAGGTCCCTCTTCCTGGTTCATAGCTGTCTTCTCGCTGTGTCCTCACATAGAAGAAGGGGCAAGGGAGCTCTCTGAACCTCTTTTGTAAGGTTGCTAATCAGTCTTGAGGGCTCCACCCTCATGACCTAATCACCTCTGAAGGACCTCCTCACATCATCACATTGGGGTTTAGGTTTTAACATATGAATTTGTCAGAGAGGGCAGGCCACATTCAGTCTATAGCAGAGCCAATAGCCATGGTTAATAGATTAAGAAGCTGGAATTTCTACTAAAAGAAGTTGGAGACAGTGTGTGATCAGCATGAGGGCTCCCAGGGGTAGACACCCTGCTGTCTTCATCTTAGGATACCCAGTTCCCAACACAGCGCTTGTTGCAAGTAATATTGTATCAGTGACGTCAGTATTTGTCATGTAAATGAGTCATATTTAAGTCCCCTGCAGTCTCCTTCCTCTTAATGCCCCTTGGCTGCCCCTCCTGAAGCCCTAACCGCCCACCTTCTCTCCATTACTTCCTCTGCTGGTGCCGGTCCACAGAGTCCACTGACAGATGAGTTTGGTTCTGGACTTAAAGGGGACAGTTTCAGACACATATCTTTCAGAGTGAAGAGTGGGTATTCTTCTAGGTTAGAAGAAACAAAACCTACTAAAACCTATCTTATATTCCTATTTATCTACCCACTCAAGGGAGAAAATATTTTTACTAGAGGATTATAATAGACTCACATCTACCCCCTTTTCTCCACTCAAAAATCCTATCCATCACTCAACACACATTTCAAACACCACCTCCCCATTAAGCATGTGTGATGCCCAGCCAATCATAACGCTCTGTCCGGCCAGTCTCCCTCCCTGTGCCTTTGCTCTGGCACTCACAATTTACTGCCTTCTACTGCATTGCTCATGACCAGACTGCGGGTCCTGGTGGCAAGGAGTGGATCTGATTCACCTCTATCTCACCTGTACCGAGCCCCACTCCCCGCCACCAGGGCCTGGCCAAGACATTAGGTCGGCTGGGTAAATTGAGTTGCATAGGAAAATAGGAGGTATAGCCAGCAGCATAACTTGGCTCAGATGGATTTTGGTTTAACTTTCCAAGAAGCCACTCTCTGAACTCTGAGCCCGGGAAGCTGGTGTCTACCTGACCTGGAACTTCCCTTCCTGGGATGGCAAGAACCACGCTGACTCTTCTGTCCTCTTGTAGCCCTGCCACAGCATCCCCCGGCTCAGCATACAGCTCTTGAGGAGGCTTCTTCCTGTACTTAGGAAGACAGAGCTGGGCAAGATGGTCGTAAAATCACAGAAGCGTGGAGCTGAAAAAGGGCTCTCGGCCAAGGCTGCCGTCCCTTCCACAGCACGCCTGCCAGGGAGACTGCAGGTAGAACAACTCCACTGATAACACCCCTGTCCTTGGACAGCTGAGCCTGGGGGACACTTTCTCTAGATCCACATCCACCCTCTGACCCCAGTTCTACCCCTGGGGCCGCTCAGAACAAGTCTTTTCACTCTTCCCCAGAGCAGCCCTTTGGATGTTTGAGGACAGCTCTCTTGTCCTCTTGAGTCTTCCTTCTTCAGACTAAACATTCTCATCTCTTACACTGTTTTTACTTGTTCCCAAAAGGCTATTGTTTTTAAGTGCTCTTGAAAGAACATTCTCTTCAAGGCGAACTAGAAATGAGTAGTCATGCCGGTACTGACTCGAGCCCTGGCTGCATCTCAGCAAGAATAAATACTTTCATGTCTCTCCAGTGACACAGAAATCATTGGCAAGAGTTGCATTTGTACATACACACACTTGCTCAAGTCATGCCAACACAAGGAGATCGCAAGAGTTTGAAGAGAGTGTGTGGTTTCTGGTTTGGTAGAAAAACAGAAGGTCAGCCCCTAATTTTTTTTTTTTTCTTTAAATATAGATGAGTTCAAAGAGACTGAGACCCAATATCTCAATTGAAAACTTTCTTTTGAGAACTTTGGGGCAGGGCCTGTAGGACAAGAATGTGGGCTGACTAGGTAATAGAGTGTCTCAATAGCAAAAAAGGGGAAATTGATGGTGGATTGTTATTGAGGGGGAAATTCCTGAAGAATTCTTGAAGAGGCTTTATTTTAGTGAAGCACTTTTTTTTTTTTTTTTTTTTGCGGTACACGGGCCTCTCACTGTTGTGGCCTCTCCCGTTGCGGAGCACAGGCTCCGGACGCGCAGGCTCAGCGGCCATGGCTCACGGGCCCAGCCACTCCGCGGCATGTGGGATCCTCCCGGACCGGGGCACGAACCCGTGTCGCCTGCGTTGGCAGGCGGACTCCTAATCACTGCGCCACCAGAGAAGCCCTTAGTGAAGCACTTCTTAATCTTGTTTTCCAGAATCCTCCCTTCAGAGAACACTAGAAAGCATTAATAGGCCAGATCTCTCACAAATGAATTGTAAGAAATTCACTGGAACCCTTCTTTCCTCCTTCTGTTCCCCTCCTTTCCACCTTTCTTTCTTCTTTGGTCTCCTCATTACAGAATGCATTTGAGGTAACAAGGGCCTCAAATGAGGTAACAAGGGCCTTTTGTGGTCCTAGTTTTTAATAGTGTTGAATCACTCATTGCTTCACATGAGTGGGGCTCGTGTTTGGAGTCCAAAATCTTCTTGTGATAAAGAGATTGAGCCAAAGCTGAATCTGCAGTAATGAGGTCTAGCCTGTAATCAAATGAAATATCACAGCATTAGATTAATTTCACCCCGTACATCCACTGCTATTCCGTTCTATTGATTTTTTAAATTGGTACAAAATCCTTCCTCAGAATGAATTTTATGTGGACATACCATGTAGATATGTCCACGTAAAGGCCCTTAATCATCTTTTTAAAGAAAACACTAGGCAAAAAAAAAAAAAAAAAAATTAAGGCCTAAAAGTCTTCATTACGTAATCGTAAATCCGTTCAGTGATAACTTTTGAAAGGGCAATAACTAACAGATGCTAACTGCTCATTTTTGCTGTAAGCCTGGGGACATGCAGGAGATGAGAACATATGCTTCGATCAGACCAACCTGGAAGACTTTCTAGTGTAGAAGAGAGATTATCTTCTCTCCTTCCTAAAACATCATAGCACAGAGTCTTCCCCAGCCTCATCCTACACTCTTTCACGTCACCTGAAAGAGGAAGTCCGTTTTGCTACCTGCTTAAGGCTTGAAATAAGCATGATTCATCCTAACAACTAACTACATGTCAAAAGCACAAATTTCCTCAGACTCTTAGAGTCTGAGGAAAAGATGGGGGAGGGAAGTCAAGGAAGACTTATGGCAACATGTTCACTCGCCCCCAAGTTCTTTCCTGAGAAGCCAGGGTGCTCTGGCCTGACCACCCAGACTGGAAGAGCCTCCCCTCCACCTGAAAGTATGGCTTAGAGACAGGTCTGTCTCTCAGGTGGGGCAGCAGCCCTGGGCTCTGTACTCGGAGGGGTGGCGGGATGTGGGGCACTCCGCCCCCCTCCTCTTTTCTGAACCCTATGAAGTCCAATATGAAATATCTGTCATGACTGATATCCCAAGAGGCCTCTGTGGATGCTGATGGTGAGGCTTCCTTTCAAGTGCACATATCCTGGGTGGCCCCATGCTAGTGGAGCTGCCCCCAGCCCCACCCTCCTAAGGAGAACCCTGCTTAGAAGGAAGCCCCTGAAAAGCCTGACCCCATCCTTCACTGAGTGATTCCCCTGGACTCACCTGACCTGAATGTTTGGGCTAATACCTGTTCTGGGCCCCGAGGAATTCAGGAATCAGTAATAAAAGTATTAATGCAGTAGCTAATATAATCCCTGCCTAAAAGCTGACATGGATGAGCTGGGGCAGTCTTGTTCAAAACTTGATTAGCAAAAAAGAGGTCACTTGCAATCAAGGATACGTGATATATGTGGCTGACATGGATAAAAGACAAGGGGACGGAATGCTTTCCTAGGTGGGAGGTGCAGCAATGAGAAGGAACTGCTTCCGGATACAAACTGGAGAGGGGGAACCTGCCCTGCTTGGGAGGGGGGGCATGGACTGCGGCATCTGCAGAAGGGGAGCCTGTGCAGGCTGTGGGTGGAGGGCTGGAGAAGTAGGGAGCGGATGTAGGAGACACATGTCAGAGAGGTCAGCTGAAGGCCTGGCCCTCTGGAGCTGGGGCCTCCATGTTTGCAGTTAGACTTTTAGGGGCTTTTAGCACATTTCTGAGATTAGGCTGGGCTGATTCAAAGGAGGTAGAAAGGAGGACAAGAGAGGCTGCAGGAGGAGAAAGTACACAGAGAGGATTTGCTAAGGAAAGCAAGGGTTGCTCATGGTAAAGCATGCTCCTCAGATTACAGAGCAGGAGGCTTGGGAACCAGAGGACGAGCGCTGGACCTCACAGGGAGAGATCGCTCCCGACCACCTCCCCCAGGCCTCTCAACTCCAACCAGCCATGGAGAACACAAGGCTCATCTTTAATTTGCACCAAGTTTTCCGACAAACTCAATCTGAAGATTCAGCTCAACTGCAATCAAAAAAGTAAGCCAACCAGAAAATCATGAGCTTCCCTTGGAGCAATGAGGACCACCAGTGACCCCAAAGGAGCCAGAAGGTTTGCAGGCCTCCATCAAAGGCTCTGCTCCTCTGTCCTCAGCATGAACTAGGGCCTGACCCACCCCAGAGGGCTCCCTCCCAGCTCCCACCATTTCCCAAGGTGCTTTTGGGAAGGCAGCAGCTGGCAGGGGAAAGAACTCGGGACTGGAGTCAGGATACCTGAGTTCTAGTCCTGTTTCTGATACTAAGTCTTGGGAGGCCCGGAACAAGTCACTCTTCCTCTGGGAGTTGCAGTTTTCTCACCCTTAAAGGGATGAGGAGCAGGAAATAATCCCTGCCATGCCCACTTTACAGGTGATTATGAGCTCAAATAAGATAACGGATGTGAAGGCTGTTTTTGTACATTACAGGGTGCTGAGCAGATGCTCCTCTTTCAGTGTAATGGTGATGATGGCGATGATGGTAATGGTAGCTGAGTTACTTTTTATGTGCTACTCCTATAAATATCACCCAAGAGACGAATTCCTGATTTTTTTTTTTTGCTGTACGCGGGCCTCTCACTGTTGTGGCCTCTCCCGTTGCAGAGCACAGGCTCCGGACGCGCAGGCTCAGTGCCATGGCTCACGGGCCCAGCCGCTCCGCGGCATGTGGGATCTTCCCGGACCGGGGCACGAACCCGTGTCCCCTGCATCGGCAGGCGGACTCTCAACCACTGCGCCACCAGGGAAGTCCGAATTCCTGATTTTAATGGCCTAACTTTATCCGTCTCATTCATCCCTGGGTTCTCACCCTGGCTCTGAAGGGTCACTTTTAGCTTTCTGAGAGGGAGTTTGGACGGAATGTCTCAGAGCATTCTTCTCCCTCTGCCAAGTCCAGGGCGCCTCCTAGATGTTCCCCCTCGAGCAGCAGGGAATTGGAGCTTCGGTACCCACACTGAGGCTAGGCTCTCTCTGGTGTCACCTGGAAGAAGGTGGCAAGGGACGGATGACGCTCCAAGACTTTCCCAGGTCTCAGGTTCTGAACCTAGCAAACTTTTCTCCTGAAAACTCAAATGCCCACTCGTACACAAGCCAGGAAGAAAGGACACAAAGAGAGGGCTAGGGACGGTCAGGGATACATGTAGGAGATTACGATTGTGTGCGTGTATGTATGTGTGCATGTGTGTGTGCATATGTGTGTGCATGGTGAGCCCACTTTAGTGAATTGTAATTCTGGTTTCACTACCTGCCTCTCCTCATAACATATCCAATATTTAAAAGTTTTCTCTAGGATACATAGAAATGGACACTATTTTGTAGGAAAGGAAACGGAGGCAGTGATGACAAAAGTGAATTGCCTGTGGTTTTTGAAAGATTCTCTGGGCAAACAAGGATCAGAATCCCAAGTCACAAGCTCTCCAAATTTTTCTGAGCACACAGGTGGACCCCTGCTCTTGTCTGAAGTGAGTGTAGTGAACATGCAGCCTGACCCTAGGGGCAGATGGCCTTGTTAACTGTGGATAAGATAGTAGGAGGAAGGGGGTGCTGGGCTCCTTAGCCCATCTTAGAATCTCAGAGCTGAGGGGTTCTGTGTTTCACAGGGCTCCAATGTTTTTACTACCAAAAACACGTTCAAAAGATATTCTTCATCCTTGCCTCACATTTAGAAAGACAGAATGGCCATCATCAAAATGTCTATAAATAATAAGTGCTGGAGAGGGTGTGGAGAAAAGGGAACTTTCCTACACTGTTCTTGGGAATGTAAATTGTTACAGCCACTCTGGAAAACAGTATGGCAGTTCCTTAAAAAACTAAAAATAGAACTACCATATGATCCACCAATCCCACTCCTGAGGTTGTATCTGGAAACGATGAAAACTCTAATTCTAAAAGATACATGCACCTCTATGTTCATAGCAACACTGCTTACAATAGCCAAGACATGGAAGCAACTTAAATGTCCATTGATATTTAAGATGAATGGATAAAGAAGATGTGGTGTATATAGACAATGGAATATTACTCAGCCATAAAAAAGAACGAAATGCTGCCATTTGCAGCAGCATGCGTGGATTTAGAGATTATCATACTAAGTGAAGTATGAGAAAAACAAATATTATATGATATCACTTCTATGTGGAATCTGAAAATATAATACAAAGCGACTTATTTACAAAACAGAAACAGACTCACAGACATAGAAAACAAACTTAGTTACCAAAGGGAAAAAGGAGGGGAAGGAATAAATTAAGAGTATGGCATTAATAGATATATACTACTATATATAGAGTAAACAATAAGGATTTTCTGTATAGCGTAGGGAACTATATTCAGTATCTTGTAACAATCTATAATGGAAAAGAATCTGAAGCTCTACACCTAAAACTAACACAACATTGTAAATCAACCATTGTTAAATAAAAAGCAAAGTAAAAAATAAAAATAGAAAGACTTTATATACTAAACAAACTAAATATATTAACATAAATGTATTTCCTTAATATTTATTAAGGAAATACGTGACTGCTGTTAGGGGTTTCTAATCATCACAGGAATCTGAATACATGTAATCCATACAATGTTATTCAAAAGCAATGGAATTTGGTTCTTTAGTCAAATCAGCCCTTTGTTGGGAAAAGTAAATTTCCATCAGGCCTTTGGAAATCACAGACACAGACTATCTTAGAGAACTTCTGGTAGACTAGGAACCAAAAAGTTAGAGCTCCTTGACTATACCAACTCCCGTTTTACAGATGGGGAAAATGAAGGCAGAGGGAGCAAGTGACTTGTCCAAGGTCACACAGGGAGTTGGTGGCAGATCTAGGACTAGAAACAGGTCTCCCAACCCAGGTCCTGGATCCTTTCTTCAGCACTTGGACCCCCTGTCAGTTGTTAAGCTGGAAAGCAGAAATACATAGAACCAGCCTCAGCTTTCTAGACCCACTGATGCTTCTACAGATCCAGACTAAAATAGAATGGGGGTGGGTGCTCATCACACCTGCTATAGAATTCAAGTTATGTCAAGTAATGTAAAATTCAGCTGACAAGTGACCAAGGCTCTGCCCTCCAGGTGACTCATCTTGGCAGTAGAATGGGCCCCAGCCAAGGTCACAGTGACATCCCCAAGCCTGCCTGTGCTGTTTTCCCCCATCTCATGTTTAGCTAGAAAATGCAAAGCCCAGTCCTTTTGTGAAACGAAACAGGTAGATATCACTAGGGGCCCCCTGGCTCTGGCTGGGTTCATTGGGAATACTGGGAAGGAGAAGCTACACAGGGCAGGGCTTCTAACTGAAGGGTCTCCGGCAGTGAAGAGAGGGAGGTGATGCATTTTCAGTTCAGGCTGGATCCTATCTACTGTTGAAATTATGGCACCATGATTTGTTTGTCTTTTTCTTTTTTTCTCCCTGGGGGGGCGGGGCAGGTGATGGAAATGTCATTTCTTTGTCATTGAAAGTTAAACGTCCTTTGGCTAAAGCACTGGGGACTGTGTTATAGAACACATGTACTTTGGCCCCAGTGTGCTCACAAGACTGTCAGTCGTTAGGTCCTAACTCTGACTTTACAGAAGCTTGCGTTTCTTCTACGGCAAAAATCTGAGGAAAGCAGACGCTTTGAAAAGACACGCAAATTTAAATTCGGGGCTCCCAAGTAAAACTTCCCGATAAATCTTCCTTGGTTAATTGCACGGTATACAGGCAGCAGTCCTCATTCTTTCAATCATTTCTCATTTAGTGGTGCCGCTAGAGGTCCAGGCTCTGGGCTAGGACCTGGGGATGAGCCAGGGAGTGAGTGAGAGAACAGATGAACGAACACGTGGCACGCCCCCCCGCCCCCGTCTAGGGGCCACTTCCATCCTACCTTTCTCATTCTCCTAGTGACACTTGCAATTATTAAATGTCTGCTTCCCTGTTAGACTGTAGACCCATGCACGACTGCAAAGATTGTTTCTGTCTTATTTATCCCTCTGAGCCCTGCCCCTGGCTCAGCCCCAGGCACATCTGTATTTATTCAATGGAGGATGGTTGGTTGGATGGAAGGATGGGTTGGCAAATAAATGAGCAAGTGAGAGAGAGTGGGTTTCACCAGATATTTTTTTCATTTCCTTACCTATTTATTTTTATGTATATTTTCACTTTCCTGCATTCATTTATTTATAGCTTGCCTTATTCTAGAAAGGATTTAGGACATCTTCATCAGAGGTGAAAGTTTTAATTTTGGGCCCCAAAGCTAACATTTCAGAATGTGTCCCCATATCCTTCGTTCATCATAATTCAGAGTTGGATAACATTTTCTGAACACCTGCCCCAGGCAAGATGGGTCCTATAGAGGGATCACAAAGCATGATTATTGCCCTCCAGATGCTTTGAGTGTAGTGGCATAAGAGGTACATTCCCCGGGTGACAACAGTTCTGGGAGAATGAAGGGATTTATCCAAGGGACACTAATGTGGTGGAAGCAAAGGAGAAGCAAGAGCATTTGCCTTTGCCTGAACAGAACCAATCACGTCCTGTTCTTTGTTTATCCCCCGCAGTGCTGGTCATTCAGCAGTTGCTCGATACTTTTCAAAGAGATTTTATTGACATATAGAGAAATTAGGTGCCACTGGGCACAAGGATTTATTTTCTTAGTGTCCATGCAAACCAACTACTTCAGTTGCCCATTTCGCTGGAAGGCAGTGCGCAGAAATGAACATACTTTGGGAATTCTTTTGACTCCTTTTATTGTAAACCATAATACACACCAATCCATTTGTTAGGCTGTGGGCTGGGTGCTGGATGATGCTAAAGAGATGACAGCCCAGTGCAGACAAGTAAACAGGGGATCATAATACAGTATAACGAGTAGTGACTGAGGTCTACACCTATGGTGTTTTGGGAACAAAGATGAGGGCTGCTTAACGTGGGCCAGGGGCTTCAAGGAAGCTTCTCCAAAAGCCAGTGGGACTTAGCCAAGAGAAGAAGGAGGTGAAAAGGATGTTCCAGAAAGACAGACCCCTCTGAACAATGACGCAGGGACATAAAAGGGCACAACATGTTTGGGAAACTGTGAGTCATTCTGTTTCGCAGTGGCATGGAAGGCATGGCGGGGTGAGGGGTTTACAGAGACATTCCAAGGTGAAGCCAGAGAAGGAGGCATGTGTTAGATCATGAATGGTGTGATGAGTTGTGCTGAGGAGTTCAGGTTTTATTTCAATGCAGTAAGGCCGTAGACACTGCAGGATTTTGAAGCGGGAGAGTGACATGATCATTCTCGAAAGATCTAGAGTATGAGGCAGAGTGGATGGAGAAGGAAAAGGCTGGTGGCAGGGAGGTCAGTTAGGAGGCCGTGATTCTGCAGCCTGGATTAAGGCAGGGACAGGGAGAACAGTGAGGACAGATGGATTCAACGCCACTGAAGACATATCTGTGAAAACCAGAAACCGCTCAAGAGAGAAGCCAGCTCTGGGCTTTCTGGTTTTCAATGTAAACTGCTCTCATCGACCTGCATTTCATCAGCCTCTGCTGCTGGAATGCAATTCATTTCAGACGATTTTGGAACACTCTCATATTGGCAAGAGGAAAACTTTATAAGCAAATCGAACTCTTTTCCTTATACGTTTGTCCATCTAAAGTGAACCCTTTCACCTCAAGCTTTCAGCAGGAAGATTTTCCTCTGAATTTTCTTAATCCACGGGGATAAAAGGAATGGCAATTCTGCAGCTCAAGTCTATTCCAAATTGCTCCTTAAAAGTGCCCGGACTCCTGGTTGTTGACAATGCTTTTCATCACCCCCCCCCCACGCATACTGGATCTGATCTGGGGGGTTTTAACACGTTCAGTGGCCAAGGCACACCTCCAACCCAGCACATCAGGGCCTCTAGGGTTGGAGCGTGGGCATCAGCATGTTAAAACTCCCCAGGTGAGTCCAGGGTGCAGGCAAGGTTGAGAACCACTGAAGGAGAGGAACTGTGCTAACTGACCCAGTAACTACGCGGAATCTACTTCCTACACCTCTTGGGAGAGGTGCACTGAGGCCAGGAAAGGTGCATCTTAGTTCTCTGACTACATGAAAGTGTTATTTTATGAAAAATTTCCTAAGGAACAAGAGGATAGAAATGTAAACTGAGTTACCTGAAGGCAAGGTGAGAAGAGATTTGAAGGTCCCACGGTTCATTCCTCTGCCCCAAGCTTGCCTGTATGCATTGAAACAATCTATCTCAGGTAGATTCTCTTCCATCCTAATCTGGAGGCAATCCCAGGACGCCTGCAGCCCTCACCACTGCTGCACGCTCACCCTGCCTCAGTGAGCCTGGGGCTTCTCAGCTTTTCCCACCAAGTGTCTCTAATGGCAGAAGAAAAGAAGGACCCTGTGAGGCAGTCAAAAATCTCTTCCTCTACCTGTAGGGGAGGAAAAATAATTTTCCCTCTACCCTACTCAGTTCTTAGTTGAGACACCCCATAATGAAAGACATTAACAAGAGAAAAACAAACAGAAGTTTACGAACACGTATACCTCATGTATACATGGGAGATACCAAGCAAAACTGAGTAACTCACGGAGGGGGCCTAAGCCACTTGTTTATATACCATGTTCAGCTAAAGACAAAAGAAAGATGTTGGAGGAGGAGGCCAGTTATGGGAGGCTACCAGAAAAAGCAGGGTAAACAAGGGTGAAGTATAATTTGCAGATTTAAGTCAATGCATTCTCTTTTGATGAGGGTTTCTTGTGATTCAGTCAAACTCCTCTTCCTGGTACAGACAAGGAGACACTCTTACAAATGAAGATTTCCTTTATAAATGTACAAGTGCTTTACAAAAAGGAACTGGGCAACTGGCTGCCAAACGCACACCGGTGTGTGCCCCTTCCTGACGGCAGAGACCGGAGAGAGTTTCCTCACAGATCACCAAACCAAGCACTCAAGACATTGAACAAGGTAAAATGAAAACCTCATCAGACCAGTGGTCTTCCTCCTTGTGACAAATGACACACAAAGACAAAGATTAAAAAAATAAAAACAAAAAACCAGTGACCATCTCTGGGAGGGAAAGGATCAATAAACCAAGAGTAGTCTTTCAAATTTCCCAAGAGCTGCTGATTCCAAGAAGCTAGCCCCACAAATATTTTCTCCTGTTAATCTAATTTTAGAAAAGAGACAAACTCTTACCACTCTCCTTTCCAACAGACCCTGCAGGCAGAGATCTGGGAGACTGACTTGGTGAGAATTCTCGTCTTCTGCTGGCTTTTATTGGCTTCCCAGGATCTCCTAACTGCAGCAGCCTTGGCGTGAGTAATTGCATCCCATCCTCATCGCCAACTATTAGGAAGAAATTTTCCTCTACCCTCCTAGGTTCTTCTGGCTGGTCTAAGAGTTAATTTGACTTAAGGCATATTAACAGGAGAAAATCAGACCAAAGTTTAATAACATGTATACACGGGAGAGACCCAGGAAAACTGAATAACTCACCAAAATGGCTGAAACTCTCACCTTAAAGACAAAAGAAGATGTTGGGGGTAGTGGTTTGGGACTTCAGAGGGGTTGGGGAGGCAACTGACATGGAGATGCAAAAGCAAATTTGTGTAAACTAATGTTTGCTGGGCCATACAGAGACAATGGGACACAGAGAGGAATTTTAACAAACAGACTTTCCTAGGCTTCTCCTTGTCTACACACCTAGTCATATTATAGATATCTATGGTGACAGCTCCCTTTCTGGAACAGGTCCACCACCTACATTCTTTAGGTAGCTAGGAGGAAGGTCAAAGTTTTTTCCTGAGTCTTTTGCGCCTTGATTTTTTTCAGCTGAAATTATCTGCATGCCAAAGAGACATTTTGGGGTGGCAAGTTTTGCTCCCTTACACCAACTAGGGGCAATTCTGTCCCCAAGGGGATGTTTGGCAATGTCTAGAGATACTTTCGGTTTTCACAACTGGGAACGATGTGCTACTGGAATCTAGTCCGTAGGGGTCAAGGATGCTGCTAAACATCCTACAATGCACAGGACAGTCCAGAGAACAAAGTGTTACCTGGTCCAAATGTTAGTGGAATTGAGGTTGAGGAAGAACCCTGATAATAAGGGGAAAGAAAAGACTCTATGGCGGAGACGGGAATCTCTGCCAGTGCCTTCAGTCTGCACTGTGTTGGGAGTCAGGAGACCCAGGTTCCATGCAGAGGCTAATGCTGGAGATGATGGTGATGACAATGACAATGACAACAGTGATTTCGTTTGTCCACACAGTAGTTGACAGTGGAGGATCACATTCGTCTCCTTTATTCCCCGCCACTGTGGAAGAGGAAACTGTGGCCCAGAGAAAATAAGTGATTTCTTCAGTATCTGTTTCAAGGTGTAGTGTTTGTTTCTCGTTTTTTCTTTTCCTCCTTCTTCTGGGATGCCAGTATCTGACTACCTCCCCAACTGCCTATGTTGGGAGAATTCCCTAATGTATAAGTGTGGAAGCTGAAGAGAGCAGATGCTCGCATTCCCAGTCTTTCTTGAGAATAGGGTGTGAGCCAATCAGCCTCACCCATCGTTGAATCAGGAATCAGTGACCACAGTGAAGCAGGGGCAGGGGCAAATTCTTTCTTGCAGTGGTGGTGATGGAAGTGGTGGTGATGGAAGTGGTGGTGATGGTGGTGGTGGTGGTGATGGTTCTGATGGTGGTGATCATGGTGATAGTGGTGGAGGTGGTGATGGTGGTGTTGGTGGTGATGGTGGTGGAGGTGGTGATGGCGGTGGTGGTGG
>NW_021703767.1:73553267-73553576 GCF_005190385.1 Monodon monoceros | reverse complement strand
GGTGGAGGTGGTAATGGTGGTGATGGTGGAGGTGGTGGTGATGGTGGAGGTGGTAGAGGTGGTAATGGTGGTGATGGTGGAGGTGGTGGTGATGGTGGAGGTGGTAGAGGTGGTGATGGTGGAGGTGGTAGAGGTGGTGATGGTGGTGGTGGTGGTGGTGGTGGTGGTGGTGGTGGTGGTGGTGGTGGTGGGGGTGGTGGTGGTGGTGGTGGTGGTGGTGGTGGTGGTGGTGGTGGTGATGGTGGTGGTGGTGGTGGTGGTGATGATGGTGATGGTGGTGATGGTGGTGATGGTGATGATGGTGGTGAT
>NW_021703767.1:73259444-73553242 GCF_005190385.1 Monodon monoceros | reverse complement strand
TCAACTCTGACTTTACAGAAGCTTGCGTTTCTTCTACGGCAAAAAATATGAGGAGGAAAGCAGACGCTTTGAAAAGACACGCAAATTTAAATCGGGGCTCCCAAGTAAAACTTCCCGATAAATCTTCCTTGGTTAATTGCACGGATATACAGGCAGCAGTCCTCATTCTTTCAATCATTTCTCATTCTAGTGGTGCCGCTAGAGGTCCAGGCTCTGGGCTAGGACTGGGGTATGGAGCCAGGGAGTGAGTGAGAGAAAGATGAAAGAACAGTGGCACGCCCCCCCGCCCGTATAGGGGCCACTTTCCTACACTTTCTCATTCTCCTAGTGACACTTGCAATTATTAAATGTCTGCTTCCCGTTAGACTGTAGGACCCATGCACGACTGCAAAGATTGTTTCTGTCTTATATCCCTCTGAGCCTGCCCTGGCTCGCCCAGGCACATCTGTATGTTATTAAATGGAGGATGGTTGGTTGGATGGAAGGATGGGGTGGCAATAAATGAGCAAGTGAGAGAGAGGGGTTTCACCAGATATTTTTCATTTCCGTACCTATTTATTTTTATGTATATTTTCACTTTCCTGCATTCATTTATTTATAGCTTGCCTTATTCTAGAAAGGATTTAGGACATCTTCATCAGAGGTGAAAGTTTTAATTTGGGCCCCAAAGCTAACATTTCAGAATGTGTCCCCATATCCTTCGTTCATATAATTCAGAGTTGGATAACATTTTCTGAACACCTGCCCCAGCAAGATGGGTCCTATAGAGGGATCACAAAGCATGATTATTGCCCTCCAGATGCTTTGAGTGTAGTGGCATAAGAGGTACATTCCCGGGTGACAACAGTTTGGGAGAATGAAGGGATTATCCAAGGGACACTAATGTGGTGGAAGCAAAGGAGAAGCAAGAGCATTTGCCTTTGCCTGAACAAGAACCATCACGTCCTGTTCTTTGTTTATCCCCCGCAGTGCTGGTCATTCAGCAGTTGCTACGAACTTTTCAAAGAGATTTATTGACATATAGAGAAAATAGGGTGCCATGGGCACCAAGGATTTATTTTCTAGTGTCCATGCAAAACCAACTACTTCAGTTGCCATTTCGCTGAAGGCAGTGCGCAGAGAAATGAACATACTTTGGGAATTCTTTTGACTCCTTTATTGTAAACTCATAATACACACCAATCCATTTGTTAGGATGTGGGCTGGGTGCTGGATGATGCTAAAGAGATGACAGCCCAAGTGCAGACAAGTAAACAGGGGATCATAATACAGTATAACGAGTAGTGACTGAGGTTACACTATGGTGTTTGGGAACAAAGATGAGGGCTGCTTAACGTGGGCCAGGGGCTTCAAGGAAGCTTCTCCAAAAGCCAGTGGGACTTACCAAGAGAAGAAGGAGGTGAAAAGGATGTTTCCAGAAAGACAGACCCTCTGAACAATGACGCAGGGACATAAAGGCCAACATGTTGGAAACTGTGATCATTCTGTTTCGCAAGTGGCAATGGAAGGCATGGCGGGGGTGAGGGGGTTTACAGAGACATTCCAAGGTGAAGCCAGAGAAGGAGGCATGTGTTAGTCATGAATGGTGTGATGAGTTGTGCTGAGGAGTTCAGGTTTATTTCAATGCAGTAGGCCGTTAGACACTGCAAGGATTTTGAAGCGGGGAGGAGTGACATGATCATTCTCGAAAGATCTAGAGTATGAGGCAGAGTGGATGGAGAAGGGAAAAGGCTGGTGGCAGGGAGGTCAGTTAGGAGGCCGTGATTCTGCAGCCTGGATTAAGGCAAGGGACAGGGAGAACAGTGAGGACAGATGGATTTCAACGCCATTGAAGACATATCTGTGAAAACCAGAAAAACGCTCAAGAAGAGAAGCCAGCTCTGGCTTTCTGGTTTTCAATGTAAACTTTTGCTCTCATCGACCTGCATTTCATCAGCCTCGCTGCTGGAATGCAATTCATTTCAGACGATTTGGAACACTCTTCATATTGGCAAGAGGAAAACTTTTAAGCAAATCGAACTCTTTCCTTATACGTTTGTCCATCTAAAGTGAAACCCTTCACCTCAAGCTTTCAGCAGGAAGATTTTCCTCTGAATTTCTTAATCCACGGGGGATTAAAAGGAATGGCAATTCTGCAGCTCAAGTCTATCCAATTGCTCCTTAAAAGTGCCCGGACTCCTGGTTGTTGACAATGCTTTCATCACCCCCCCCCACGCATACTGGATCTGATCTGGGGGGTTTTAACACGTTCAGGGCAAGGCACACTCCAACCCAGCAATCAGGGCCTCTAGGGTTGGAGCGTGGGCATCAGCATGGTAAAATCCCCAGGTGAGTCCAGGGTTGCAGGCAAGGTTGAGAACCACTGAAGGAGAGGAAACTGTGCTAACTGACCCAGTAGTATAACTAGCGGGAATCTACTTCTACACCTTCTTGGGAGAGGTGCACTGAGGCCAGGAAAGGTGCGCATCTTAGTTCTCTGACTACATGAAAGTGTTATTTTATGAAAAATTCCTAAGGAACAAGAGGATTAGAAATGTAAACTGAGTACCTGAAGGCAAGGTGAGAAGAGATTTGAAGGTCCCACGGTTCATTCCTCTGCCCCAAGCTTGCCTGTATGCATTGAAACAATCTTATCACGGTAGATTCTCTTCCATCCTAATCTGGAGGCAATCCCAAGGCCTGCAGCCCTCACCACTGTGCACGCTCCCCCTGCCTCAGTGAGCCTGGGGCTTCTCACGCTTTTCCCACCAAGTGTCTCTAATGGCAGAAGAAAAAGAAGGACCCTGTGAGGGCAGTCAAAAATCTCTTCCTCTACCTGTAGGGGAGGAAAAATAATTTCCCTTACCCTACTCAGTTCTTAGTTGAGACACCCCATAATGAAAGAACATAACAAGAGAAAAACAAACAGAAGTTTACGAACACGTATACCTCATGTATACATGGGAGATACAAGCAAAACTAAGTAACTCACGGAGGGGGCCCTAAGACACTTGTTTAATACCATGTTCAGCTAAAGACAAAAGAAAGATGTTGGAGGAGGAGGCCAGTTATGGGGAGGGCTACCAGAAAAAGCAGGGTGGTAAAAAAAGGGTGAAGATAATTTGCAGATTTTAAGTCAATGCATTCTCTTTTGATGAGGGTTTCTGTGATTCAGTCAAACTCCTCTTCCTGTTAAGACAAAGGAGACACTCTTACAAATGAAGATTTCCTTATAATGTACAAGTGCTTTAAAAAAGAACGGGCAACTGGCTGCCAAACGCACACCGGTGTGTGCCCCTGACGGCAGAGACGGAGAGAGTTTCCTCACAGATCACCAAACCAAGCACTCAAGACATTGAACAAGGTTAAATGAAAACCTCATCAGACCAGTGTTCCTCCTTGTGACAAATGACCACACAAAGACAAAGATTAAAAAAATAAAACAAAAAAAACCAGTGACCATCTCTGGGAGGGAAAGGTCAATAAACCAAGAGTAGTCTTTCAAATTTCCAAGAGCTGCTGATCCAAGAAGATAGCCCCACAAATATTTTCTCCTGTTAATCTAATTTTAGAAAAGAGACAAACTCTTCCACTCTCCTTTCCAAACAGACCCTGCAGGCAGAGATCTGGGAGACTGACTTGGTGAAATTTCGTCTCTGCTGGCTTTATGGGCTTCCCAGGATCTCCTAACTGCAGCAGCCTTGGCGTGAGTAATTGCATCCCATCCTCATCGCCAACTATTAGGAAGAGAATTTCCTCTACCCTCTAGGTTCTTCTGGCTGGTCTAAGAGTTAATTTGACTTAAGCATATTACAGGAGAAAATCAGACCAAAGTTTAATAACATGTATACACGGGAGAGAGACCCAGGAAAACTGAATAAACTCACCAAAATGGGCTGAACACTCTACCTTAAAGACAAAAGAAGATGTTGGGGGTAGTGGTTTGGGATTCAGAGGGGTTGGGGGGGAGGCAACTGACATGGAGATGCAAAGCAAATTTGTTTGTAAACTAATGTTTGCTGGGCCATTACAGAGACAATGGGACACAGAGAGGAATTTAACAAAACAGACTTTCCTAGGCTTCTCCTTGTCTACACCACCTAGTCATATGTATACTATCTATGGTGACAGCTCCCTTTCGGGAACAGGTCCACCACCTACATTCTTTAGGTAGCTAGGAGGAAGGTCAAAGTTTTTCCTGAGTCTTTGCGCCCCTTGATTTTTTCAGCTGAAATTATCTGCATGCCAAAGAGGACATTTTGGCGGTGGCAAGTTTTGCTCCCTTACACCAAAATAGGGGCAATTCTGTTCCCCAGGGATGTTTGGCAATGTCTAGAGATACTTTCGGTTTTCACAATGGGAACGATGTGCTACTGGAATCTAGTCCGTAGGGGTCAAGGATGCTGCTACTAAACATCCTACAATGCACGGACAGTCCAGAGAACAAAGTGTTTACCTGGTCCAAATGTTAGTGGAGGAATTGAGGTGAGGAAGAACCCTGATAATAAGGGGAAAGAAAAGACTCTATGGCGGAGACGGGAATCTCTGCCAGTGCCTTCAGTATGCACTGTGTTGGAGTCAGGAGACCCAGGTTCCATGCAAGAGGCTAATGCTGGAGATGATGGTGATGACAATGACAATGACAACAGTGGATTTCGTTTGTCCACACAGTAGTTGACAGTGGAGGATCACATTCGTCTCCTTTATTCCCGCCACTGTGGAGAAGAGGAAAATGTGGCCAGAGAAAATAAGTGATTTCGTCAGTATCTGGTTCAAGGTGTAGTGTTTGTTTTCGTTGTTTTTTCTTTTCTCCTTCTTCTGGGATGCCAGTATTGACTACCTCCCCCAACTGCCTATGTTGGGAGAATTCCATATGTATAAGTGTGGAAGCTGAAGAGAGCAGATGCTCGCATTCCCAGTCTTTCTTGAGAATAGGGTTGTGAGCCAATCAGCCTCAACCCATCGTTGAATCAGGAATCAGTAGTGACCACAGTGAAGCAGGGGCAGGGGCCAATTCTTTCTTGCAGTGGTGGTGATGGAAAGTGGTGGTGATGGAAGTGGTGGTGATGGTGGGGGGGGGGGGATGCGGGGGGAGGGGGGTGCGGGGAGAAGGGGGAGGGGGGGGCACGGTGGGGAACGGAGTGGGGGGGGTGGTGGTGGGTGGGTGAGGGGGGGAGGGGAGGGGGTGAGGGAGGTGGTGGGGGCTCGGGGCGGGAGGGGGCAGGGGGAGGGGACGAGGGGGGATGGTGGTGAGAGCAGGGGTCAGGTGGCGCAGAGGGTAATGGGTGAGGTGTGATCGATGGTTGAATAGAGGGGTGGAGGTGAGGGAGGGCGGAATGGTGAATGGTGGTGGTGGTGATGGTCTTCTGCTTTTTTTTTTGATGGGAGGAGTGGAGGTGGGTGGAGGGGGTGGTGAGGGTGGTGGTAGGGAGAAGGTGGGTATGATGGATGTGGTGAGGGGGGAGCGGTGGTGGGGGGGAGGTGGGAGATGGTGGGGGAGGTGAGGGGTGTGGTGGAGGTGAGTGGTGGTGGGGGAGGTCGGTGGTGGTGGGGGAGGTGGTGGGGGGGGGGAGGGTGGGGGGAGCCGTGGTAATGGTGGTGATGGTGGAGGTGGTGGTGATGGTGGAGGTTGTAGAGGGGTAGAGGTTGGTGATGGTTGGTGGTGGTGATGGTGGAGGTGATGTGGTGGATTGTGTTGATAGGTGGTGATGGTTAATGGTGATGGTGGTGGATGGAAGTGGTGGTGAAGTGGAGGTGGTTGGTGGTGGAGGGTGGTGGTTGATGGTGGAAAGGTGGTAGAGGTGGTTGGTTGGTGGTGGTGGGGGAGGTGTGAGGTGGTGATGGTAATGGTGGTGGAGGTGGTATTGGTGGTGGTGGTTGATGGTGGTGGTGGTAGTGGTGGTGGTGGTGGTGGTGGAGGTGGTGGTGGATGGTGATGGTGGTTGATGGTAAATGGTGGTGGTGGTGGAGGGTGGTGGGATGGTGGAGGGGTGGTGGAGGTGATGTGGTAGATGGTAATGGTTGTGGTGATGGTGGTGGAGGTGATGGTGCGTGAGGGTAAGGTGGTGGGTGGGGACGCTGGGGGGGGGGGGGGGAGGGGGTAGGGGGGCACGGTGCCCGGGGGTTGGAATGGTAAGAGGTGGTGACGGGGGGGAGAGGAGGGGAGGAATGGGGGGGAGGGTGAGCGAGGTGGGGGAGGGAGAGGGGGACCCCGGATGGTAGATGAGGGGAGGTGTTAGGGTGATGGTATAAGGTGGATGATGCGTAAGAGGTAGGTAAGGTGGGGAGGAGGTGGTGATGTGGAGGTGGTTAGAGGTGGTGGTGGGGTGATGGTAATGGTGGTGATGGTACGAGGTGGTGGTGGAGGGGTGATGGTGGAGGGGTGGAGGAGGGTGGTGGTGGTGGTGAGGTTGATGTAATGGTGTGAGGTAATGGTGGTGATGGTGGAGGTGGTGGTGATGGTGGAGGTGGTAGAGGTGGTGATGGTGGTGATGGTAATGGTGGTGGTGGTGGTAGTGGTGGTGGTGGTGGTGGTGGTGGAGGTGGTGCTGGTGGTGATGGTGATGCTGGTGTGGTGGTGGAGGTGGAATTTAGTGTCCAAGGCCACTGATATTATGGGTGTCTGCTGAGCTGCCTGGGTCAGGCAGTGGAGAAGGCACCAGCTTCTCTCCAGGCTGGTTTGGTGCCTATGGCTCCAGCAATGGATCTGGCTGTATAGTAACCTTGTGTTTCCATTTGTTTTCCCATTGTTCTGGGCATGCTATGTGCTATGTGATACTCTTTCACAACATTCCTTCTTGGCTTCAATCACCCAGAATCAGTTTTTTTGCCTACAATGAAGAATCCTGACTGATACACTCTGTGTAATGACCTTGAGCTGGTCCAAGTTTGTTTTTACTTAGCGCTCAGCTCTCCATAGAGCTCAGACATGAATCTAATGGGACCTGCACAGGGAGCCAAATCAGAATCTCAGATGCTGCTCAGAATGGCTCATCTCCTCCAAGATCCAGGCTTTGCCACTCACTCAAGGTGGCGTGTCTGGCTCCTTCTTCCCTTAGGTTGAGTGCTCTCCCTGGGGCTCCTTAGCTCCCACTGCCCTTAGCCTTACCTTCGGCCACTGCTCCCCAATTGGCCAGGAGACCCAGGCATGTGTAAATTGCACTTGTGAATACAACTTGAATGTTTTTCCCAGAAACCATTTTAGCCCCCATATCACCTATCATTTCTAAACTTCTCCATCTTGGGTTGGGACCCATTATGACATATGAATTTGCTGCTGAGGGCATGCAATCCAGGCAACCCATCCCAGGCCACTGCTCACTAGAGACCAGCAAGCAGCCTATGGATGGAGAGGGGACCAGAAAGGGCTCTCTGCGGGAGCGCTAGGGCTCCTTTTCAGCACCCCACACCCAGGAGAGTCATCAAAGAAGGAATCTGATGGCTCTGAGGAGCAGTGATCAATCCTTGGAGCCTTCCAGCCACCTATCAGTGAGCCTGTGAGGCACGTGGTCCATTTGTTCTCTAGAGCAGGTGGTATCGTGTTTCTTGTGGGCACGGAGGCCTGGCATGCAGCCACGGGCCGTGGAGGCAGTGTGACACCAAATCCTTCCCTTGTGACACCCAGGTGGTGAAGACAGAACAGGAAAGACAGGCTCCTGTGACTCAGGAGGGGCCCAAGGATACTGTCTAGAGGAAGGTGAATCTCTTTATTTCTGTCACACAGACAGCCATGAAGTCTAAGGCCAGAAAGGACAAAGCAAAGTTAGCAGGGGCTTTGTTTACATGCTGTGGGAGGTGGAGAGTGCAGGGGAGACCAGCAGTGCAGACGGGTAGGGGGGCCCTGCCCCAGGAGTGGAAGCCCAGGATCCTCTTGGCACCTGCTCCTGGCATCCGCTCCCTGAGAGCCCCCATTCCAGCCTGCGTTGCAGGCTTCCTTCCCTTCCGAAGTTTCCCCTGAAGCTAGTTTTCTTCCCTTCCTTCAGTAATGGGTTCTGCCATGTCACATTGAGATAATCAGAAATGGCTTTCCTATCCTTCCCAGAAGGGCTGATGCAATGCTATGGAATGGCTTTGGTATCTTTGGGATGCAGAAATTTTAAATATTTACATGGTCCAATCTATTAATGTCTTCTTTTACTGTAACTGCCTTCACATCAGGCTAAGAGAAGCTTTCTCTCCCTGCCTTAAGATTATTAACAGTTTCAATGTTATTTCCAGTAATGTTTTATTTCTCGCTTGCAACCATTTGGAAGTAATATTTGTCCAAAGAGTGAGGTAGGGGTGGAATGTTATCTTTTTCCTAAACAGCCATTGGCTCCAGGGCTGCTGGGTGAACTTATCCTTTCTTCAGTCACTTGAAATGTCACCTTTGTAACAAAAAGAACATTCTTATGTATTCTTGACATTATTATTTTGCTCCATTGATTTGTTTTTGCTTTTAGGATCATTTGGTTTGGGAAGATTTGTGAAGTCAAAGCCAACACAACTAATGTGATTCATTGGGAGTCTTTGCAAGGCTTGACAAAAGAAAATTCACCAGCTGTCGCCATTGTGACTGGGGCACAGCTTGGGTGTCCTCCCCTGTCCATTGACAGTTGGCCAGCAAGCTTGAAGAGCAATGACAAAAATGTTAGACAGAGGGTCAGAGGAGGCCAGGGCTACAAGGACATTTAGAAATCATCTTCTGGTGCAAGGGTTTTCCTTCCCAGCCATGGGAACAGAGGCCCAGAGAGGATAAGCAAGACCCCACATGTAGGGACTGGTAGACCTTGGATGGGAACTCAGGGCTCCATCCATAAGCTACTTGTCCTGGACAGCTCCCGTAGCCTTTCCTGCCTTCCTGCCCACTGCCTCTACTCGAATGCTCACCTCTTCATCTCTCACCTGGCCAACGACTTTTGCATCAGCATTCCTCTCTCTGGTCTCCATTTCCTCTGTCTGACTGAGGGAACAGCTCTAGGTGGGGATCATGTCATTCCTCTTTTGAAAATCCTGGGTCAGTGGCTCCTCACTGAAGTTAAACAGAGCCTGATACTTAAGATTTCTACACTCTGACACCCAACAAAATAATCTCTTGTTTTCCTCTGCTGTAAATTGTAAGCTCCAACAAGATAGGACTCTTTGTCACGTCCTGTATATTCCTCCATGAACCCCTAATTGCCCTTCCTCTTCCCAGATGGCCTCCTAAACCATATCCACCCTTCAAAGCCTGGTCCAAAGGTTAATAAAATTGTCCACATTCCAGAAAGGTTAAGTGAGTTGTCCAAATTTGTCTTCTTTTGTGATGCCCAAGGCTAAAGATGTCTCTCCTTCCCCCAGGTGCTTCTCAGGTGTGTAATGCTCTCTGCCTCACTGTCCAGTTATTTCCTAACCTGTGTGCTCCATGGGGACAGAGATGGTGGCTTTCACATCTGCATCTTCTGGTACCTCGCATAGTAGGTGCTAAGTGATCCATGGCGCTACTAAATAACACAGGACAAAAAGATAAGTGAAAGATTTCCCTCCCTGCCAATCTCAGAGCCTTTATTGGTTCCCATGAGTGAGGATGGAATATATTCCTAGATTACTCAATGAGGATGGAATACATTCCTAGATTACTCAATTATCAATGACTGGCTAAGCTCACTAAAGCACTGCAGTTGATTTTGGGGGAATTATGAAAGGAGCTGGCATACCGAATGGCAAATGCAGTCCTATTTTCAAAAAGAGGGTGAAGATATACTCTGAAATCTATTGATATAAAAGTTTGAAGTCCATTTGGACCAAGTTGTAGACTGTATTGTAAAAGGGCTGGGTTATGGGCATTCAGCACAGGTTTCTGAAGAATTTGTAATCATGCTAACATTTACACTGTCACATCAGTTACCTCATTTAATTTTCACGACTCTATGAAGAAGAGTTTGCATTATTATTATACTCATTTTGTAGATGAGAAAACTGAGATTCAGAAAGGTTATGTAATTTGCCCCAAACTTGCAACTAACAAGTAGGATTTGAATCCAGGACCTTCTCTTTCCAAAGTTGGTGCTTCTTTCATTACCTCATGCTGCCTTTGACATGGGCCTAGCAGGGGGCTTGGCACACAGTGAGTATTTAGTTTTAGTTCTCCTCATTCTGGGTCCAAAATGTGATATGCCAAAGTTAATTTACCGATGGACTGCATTCTTCCTGGATCAAGGAAGGACCAGTCCTGTGTTGGTCCAAGCTGAGCTACCCAAGCCTGGAACATGGGGCTCAGAGGAGCCAGGCAGGCAGAGTAAGAGTCCCATCCACCATCTCCTGCTGCCTTGAATGGGTAATGGTGGGTACCTCATATTGGTGGTTCCAGCGATACAATGAGATAAAGTAGAGGAAGCAATTAGCACAGAGTCTGTCACTTACGATCTGCTCAACAAATGCTGGTTTCCTCGCCTCTGGGCTCCAGACATAAGGGAAACTTGCCAAAGTGGAAGATGTTCACACTGAGAGAGGAGCATCTCCGGACACTGGTACTTGAAGAACATCACCCAGACATGTTGGGTCTGGAGAGTGTTTGGAGCTCACAGCGCCAGAGCTGTGAAACAGGGGCCTCCACCTCCCCGGAATCCAGCAGCTCCTTCCAAAGCCTCCTGGGACCTGAAGGCTTCCTGGAACCCACTTTTCTCCTGGGCACTGGCATGGTTTTTTCTGGGCAATGCGAGGAAAGATAACAGAGGTCTGGAAGCAAATCATTTGTGATTATTGATTCAATAATATTAATAAAACTCTGTAAGTTGAAAATTGGCATCCAATAGGGCAGGCTCTCTCCTACTCTTGTTTATACACACTTCATGTATGCTTATGTGTTTGGGAGGTTTTACCTTGTGACATAAAAACCTGGGGCTAGTTCTCCAGGGCTCAAACTGGCAGGACTGAGAGGCCCTGCACCCGTTCTCCATGTGGACCCTTTGCTCTATTCGGAGCCACCGGGAGCCCCACTTCTCACCAAGTCCTCTTGCAAGCACCAGGTCACCTGAGGACTGGGGGAGAAAATGCAGGAGAATCACCCCCCAGCCCCTCCTCCATCTTAGTGAGCCCACTCTGAGCATACATCACATTGCAAGACAAATGCTGTATGCAGAACATCACACGTGCTCTCCTTCTGCTGACAGCACCACTTCTTGCTAATCACCAGGATACAGAATGGAATACATTCCATCCTCAAGAGATACAGCCATTGCCTCTTCAGTAAGGAGAGGCTTTCAGCCCAAGAGCTGCATCTGGGGAGCCCTGTTAGCTGCCCAACTTAGCAGACACCAATCTCCATAACGTCACATGAGTCCTCCCCAGCCTGTCCTTAATACACACTCACGCATACCCATCCCATTAAACTGTGTTTGGTGTCTTTCAGATAACAGGGCTTCTTGCGCTACACAGCTAATACTCTTACTGCCAAACTTAATTATCTCAGTAACTCAAGCTCACATTAAAAGCAAGAGATGGGTCCACTTTATCCTCATCATGAATTAGTAATCTTTCCCTCTGGAGGTGCCTTCCCCGAAAATGCTCACCGAAGGTATCTGCGCTGAATTAACTGTCTTTGTCTTAGGTTCCTGCCTGCCTGCCGGGAGTGTTGTGGGCTTCTGTTTAGAGTAGATGAGATCATCCACCTTCCTCCTTCCTTCCTTCCCTCTCAGTTCAAGTTGGGTCCCTGGCAAGGGAAACCATGTATCCCACACAAGTGCCTCCTGGAAACGAAGAGGCAGCTATGATAGGAGAATAGAGCACTGGGCTTTTTTGAGAGTCGACTCCGCCACTGACAGCTGTGTGACTCAGGTAAGTCACACTCTCTCCGAACCTCAATTCTTCATCTGCAAAATGGGGAGCCCTCCTTACCTCATCATGTTGTTCTGGGTATCAGAAGAGGAGAAAAAGCCACGAAAGTGCTTCAAAAACTACAAACTCTTATAAAATGTTATTCATTTCTGTTAAATGATCTCTGGATTGTAAGCAGACTGCCTGAGAACACTGCATAGGTGCTGGGAGCTACCAGGTTTCTACCTAAAACACTGGAAAAAAGTCCTATCCCTCAGCAACTGTGAGTCGTGGAAGAGCAAAAAGAATCTGTCTATTAGCAAAATAAGAGTAAAGAAAATAACAAAATTAATAAGCATAACGATCCTGATAATAGCTGGTATTCTGAGTGCTTTCTATGGAGCAGGCATCACCCCAAGCGTGTCATAGATGTTTAACTTGTGCGTCCTCCTATTGTGCTCTGCTGGACCTGGCTGGTACAGGCTTGGGAGGGTGATTGTTAAATATTAAGGAATTTTCTGAGCCATTGTTAAACCATTCATAAGTGAAAACTGACCATGGTGAGTGTATTTACACCAGAGAAATTGGCAAGTGTTACAAACTAGGACTTTTTGTTTATTTATTAATTGAACAAGTTTACCAGGATTTATATATTTTCCATCTTTTACAGCTGGGAAATAGAGGTCCAGAGAGATTAGATGAAGATAATATAATAATCCTTTGATGTTGAAATGTTCCCCATAGGTGGCTGCTTTTCCCCTTTCTTCTTCTAAATCTCCCATTTACTTTTTTTTAGTTTTCATCCATAATTATTTCATTAGAAATAACAACAGCAATAAAAACCCATTTCTCAGATTTCCTGTGGTTCAGACACTTGGCTAGGAGCCTTGGATCTTTGGATACCTGGCTTCTACCTCTACCGTTAATGGAAAGAAAAACATATGAACAGGTGGTTCTCAATCCTGGTTGCACATCTGAATCACTCCACCTTTGTGTCACCAGGAAAAAAGTTCTTCCTCCTGAGAAGAACTCGCTCAAATTATGGAAAGGCCACACCAGTGAAAGGAATGGTTAGGCCACATGATTTGTTCAGTTTATAAAGCTTTCAGAATTACCTGTCAAAAAGGTACCTGAGGAGCCCTGGAAAGTTCTGTGAAAACTGGAGCCCAGAGAGGTAGTGACACATAGCAGATTAGTGCCAGAGTCAAGGGATGATTCCCAGCGACGGCTCCACCCATCCCTCCTGATGCTCCTCCTCCCGCACAGCCCAGGGTCCTGCGGCCATCCGTCCTGAGCCCCACTCCACTGTACACCCACCTTTCCCTCCGTTTTCTCTCCCTTCCCTCTTTCATTTCTCAAATATTTAATGACCACAGGGCATAGGTCGTGGCACTGAACTGGTGCTCAGTATATACTGGTTTTGGATGGATAGATGAGTGAATGGCTGCATTCCTCAGAATTCTGGGCTCTGGGGGCTACAGGAATGAATGAGACGTGGTCTCAGCCTCAAGATGCTCAGAGTCTAGGGCCTAGTTGGAGGCACGGCAGGGTGGAGGAGAAAGCGTGCCATTGCACAAGAACAAACATGCATCAGAAACCTGGATCTGCGTGGAATGTGGGCAAAGGATTTGACTAGCGTGAGCCTCAGCTTCCTCACCTGAAAATTGAAGGTATTAAGGCCCTCACCATGTGGTGGTGCTGAGATTTAAATGACATCATGTATAAAGTCATCTAGGAAGTCTCCCAGGACATAGTAGGGAGTAATATTATTATTCATGCCTTAGACCAAGAGTTGGAAAGCAAAAGTGCCAAGAAGACAGGGGTCTAAAGCCAAAGATTTCAAGGAGAAATCTAAATCATTCCTGGTGACATCCTTTGCAGCATTTCTTCCTGCTTTGCCAAGTCTGCTCCTAGCCCGGACATGCCAGAGCTGGACAGCCAAAGGCAAGTTCACTGCTCTGCCGTTAGAAATGGCTCAGAGATGCTCAGATATTCCTACATACCCAGAGACTCCTGGCCCAGACTTAGCTAGTAAATCTCTCCACAGCACTCCCTTGCATATTTCCTCACTCAAAGCAGATTCTCAGCAAATGTTTGTTAGACAAAATTATCTTTTAAGTAAATACGCACACAGACACACACTCTCTTCGTCCTCATTTCCCTTCCAAGAACACATGCCTCTAAAATGAAAAGCCCAGTTTAATGCATAATAATTGCTGGGTTTCCTTTGGGTAATTTTCAGCTGCTAGAGTGGTTAAGAGGGTATTTGCCAGTGGACTGCCCCCCACCAACACACACACACACACACACACACACACACACACACACACACATACACAATTCTTTATTACTGTACTTTGGTTTTGTTGTTGTTATTATTTGTTTGTTTATTGCCACTACTATAACACTAACCACAATTTGTAAATACATATTTATGTGTTTATAGTGTGTTTTCTACTATTAGATTGTAAACTTCTCAAGGGCAGAGGTCTTGTCTGCTTTATTCACCAATGAAACTCCAGGCTGTCCACAGAGCCTGACGCTTGGAAGCACGCAAGAGATGGGTGAATGGGTGAATGGGTGAACGGAATGGATGGGTGAAAGGATGAGTGGGTGATCAGCCTCAGTGGGTTTCGAAGTGGACGGTGCATTTCCTGAGCTTTGTTTTGAGCTGCATAGATGGCCTGGTCTCCAGAGGGCCAGGCTAGGTTCCAGCTGACCATGGACCAGGTGTGAGGCACTGGCCTCCAATGTGGCTGCTCAGCCCAGGGGCTGCGGGAGATGATGTACTAGGGTATGAGAGGAAAATATTAGGACTTCTTTCTGCGTTTATTTTTACCTGAATGAAAAGAAAGAAGGAAAGAAATTCTAGGTTTTCTGATGTAGCCAGTTTATTGAGTGGACTAATCTCAATAGGGACAAGGAGAAACAGCTTCATTTTTTTTCCACAGCTGCCTTCAAACATGCCTTTTTCAATCTCCTTTCCCATCCTTGATTAACAGCTCAGACAGAAACCTTAACTTTTTGGTTACTTTCAGTTCTATGAACGATCTCGTGTTCAGGTATTAAAAAGTTCAGGCCAGTCTAAATTAAAACTTCAAACTCACATCCAATTAAAGAATTGTTCTCTCCCCTGTCTCAGGCCTAACTCGTGGCTTGAGGACCTGTAATAGGAAATGCGGAAGGGGGTTGCTCTTTCACCCCTCCAGGGGGCAGGGGAGGGAGCATCAGAGGAAGAGGGGCAAGGTCCTGCATGATGGCTTATGCTGCTTTAATCTGGCTGCTGTTGCCTTCTGTGATGGCTTATCACAGAATATTGAACAGAGTTCTCTGCGCTACACAGTAGGACCTTGTTGTCTGTCCATTCTATATATAATAGTTTGCCTCTGCCAATCCCAAACTCCCAATCCTTCTCTCCCCGCCTCAACTTGACAACCACAAGTCTGTTCTCTATGTCTGTGAGTCTGTTTCTGTTTCATAGATAAGTCCATTTGTGTCATATTTTAGATTCCATGCATAAGCGATATCACATGGTATTTGTCTCTCCCTCCGACTTACTTTGCTCAGTGTGATAATCTCTAGATCCATCCATGTAGCTACAAATGGCATTATTTCATTCTTTTTTATGGCTGAGTAGTATTCCTATATATAGATAGATAGATAGATATATAGATATATATATAGGAATTCCTATATATATATAGATATATATATATCACATCTTCTTTATCCTAGAATGGAGGGGTCTTTATTCCACATTCTCTTTGTGTGTATAATTGGTAAACAAACAAACAAACAAAACATGATGGGAAGGGATACTCAAACTTTTTTTACTGATAGATGCTCTTTCAAAAAAAGCTTGGGGAAACTGCTGGTCTCAAGAGATGTTGCAAAAAGATAATTTGTGACACAAAGAACTAGATTTGGCAAAAAGTATTTTTGAAAACATAAAACTCTGTTTCATGAATTAACTGATGATTTAATGCCACAGACTTGTAACCATGGCATGAGAATCTTGACAGTTAGAAATACAGGGGGAAAGCGGCTGGGGTGGGGGTGTGGTTGTGGTGTGATGAATTGGGAGATTGGGATTGACATATATACACTTATATGTATAAAATGGATAACTAATAAGAACCTGCTGTATAAAAAATAAATTAATTAAATTTAAAAAAAGAAATACATACACACGCACATGTATATGTGCATGTGTGTGTATATATATATATATATATATATATATATATATATATATATAAATGAAGAAAGCAAAAGGGACTGGCTTTGACATCTGACGAATAGTTCCCAATAAATGCTCACTCCATTGAAAGTGATATGATTTCTAAGTATCTCCAAGGTTAATGTAAAAGGCATTCTCATCTTGCTTAAGATTTCAGGTAACTAGACCAAGCAGATTTTGGACACCAACTTATGTATACTTGATTTAGCTTATAAATATCGGGACTAAATAGATGCTCCCTGGTGGGAAGCGAAGTAGAAAACACCAACGATCAAGCCAACTGAGAAGCCCTTCTCAGCAAGGATGTGCTATGCAGTTGTCACCGGGGGAGAGTTGCCCCAAGGCAGCAGACCAAGGCAAATGTCTTGGTAAGTCAGAGTACAAACACAGGCATTAAAATGTTTAAAGACAGCACAACTTTTGTCCTAGAAATATCTATCGTACAAAATATTGTGAATTAAGTGTTACAGTCTAAGTGAAAGGATTTTGAAAGGTAGAACATTTATCTTTTTACCACCTGCCCCTAGCAGAGGACCTGGTGTGATGCAACTTCCTATCTGTGGATGAACCAGATACATGAACGATATGCCAGGAAGGCACAGCCCCAGCTTGAGCAATGTCTTCCGTGCAGATTGTGGAAGATCAGACCATTTTAGTTACATCTATCCTGACAAACATTTAACCTGATCTCGAAAATCAAAAATGGTGACATTTGCAGCTTCCTAAAGCTCAAATAAACCATTGACATTTCCGTAGACAGAAGCCAAACCACAGGGAACTTATTTCCAATTTAGTCTCTCTAGCTTCAGCAAGAGCATTAATTCCACTTGCTGACGGGAAGTGCCAAGAAGACATTTTTAATCAGCAGGATCACATAACTCGAACCGGGTTAATGTGTGAAATGTCTGATGTTTATTTTATCCGTGATTTGCATTGAGTTAAAACTTTGCTGCCAGAGACCTGGGCCAAGCAGCCTTCTTTCACAGCTGTTTCTCTACAAAGCAATTTCACAAAGACAGGATGTTGTCCTAAAAAAGCGTCTTTTGGTTCTCTGCTGGACAGGCCAGCAGCTGGCAGGGTGTCACAAACAAACCAGAAAAGTATGTTCAGGGATGCCAGCTCACTGGGGAAGCTGGGTCTACAGCTTCAAAGGCAGAGCAGCAGTGAATTGCAGTGGTAGTAAATAATGCGGGGAGGTTGTTCATTTCATAGAAGGCCCAGGAAAGTAAAGGCTGGAAATAGTAAGGGTCCTAGAGGGGGTGAGTGCCTGACTCTGGTTAGGGAGACAGAGGAATACAAAGTCAGCCCGGAGTGGAGACCGGTCTTTAACGGGTCTCACAGAGGTGTGGAAACAACTGAGCACAGACAACAAATTTGTTTTGAAAAAAATTTGAAAAATTTGAAAAATCCCATTTGACTTAGTTGTGCTAAGAAACGTTAGGAATATGGCACTTGTCGTGGTAACAGTAACAACAGATATTTATTGAGCCTTCACTCCCAGGCGCTGTACTAAGTGCTTTTCGTGCCTCTTCCCATTTGATGTCTGAGACTCTGAGATGAAAAGCTTCATAGCTCTCAAATATAGGTGAGGAAACTGAGACTCAGAGGTAGGAAGTAACTCACCCCAAATCCATAGTGAGGGCATGAAAGTTAGCATGTGAATCTAGTTCATTAGCTTGAAAGCATGTTCTCTAAACTATGACTTTTTTCAATTCCCAAATTAAAACAAACAAACAAACAAAAAACAGAAAAAAAAAAAAAAAAACCCAGCAACACTGCAGTGCAGAAGGGAAAGGATGGCCTTTACAATTAAATGTTTCTGGGTCAACTGGATATTCATTTAGGAAAAAGAAGGATTTTAACCCCTACCTCTCACCACACACAGAAATCAATCCCAATTGAGTTATAGATCAATAAAGCTTTAGAAGAAAACACAGGAGGATATCTTCATGCCCTTGGTGTAGGTAACAATCCCTTACACAGGGCAAAAAAATCACTAATCATAAATAATAAAATTGATAAATTGGATTACTGTGGTCCCTCAGTATCCATGGGGGACTGGCTCCCGAACTCACCATAGATGCCAAAATCTGCATATGCTGAAGTCCCACAGGCAGCCCTCCACATCCTTGGATTCTGCTTCCCAGGATTCAGTCATCCATGGATTGTAAACATAGTACTACCTGTATATGTATTGAAAACACATCTGCATATAAGTGGACTCACGTAGTTCAAACCCGAGTTGTTCTAGGGTCAACTGCATATTAAAATTAAGAAACTCTGCTCATGAAAAGACACTACTGAGAAAGTAAAAATGCAACCCACAGAGTGGAAGAAGATATTTGTAATACATGTAGAACTAGTGTCCAAAATATATAAAGAACTTCTGTAACTCAATAAGAAAAAGACAGAAAGCCCAGAAGAAAATAGGCAAAAGACTTGAATAGACACTTCACAAAAGAGAATATCCAAATGGCCAGTAAGCTTACGAAAAGAATGACTTAAGTTATTAGTCATCAGGAAAATGCAGATTAAAATCAACATGAAATCTGAGAATACACCCATCAGAATGACCAAATTTTAAAAGATGAGAAATACCTAGTATTGGCAAGGATGTGGAACTCTCTTAAGCTGCCAGTAAATTCAATTGGCACAAGAACTTTGTGTTTGGTAGTATCTACTATAGCTGAATATATGCATATTTTATATATAACTTCACTCCTACTCTAGATCTAACAGAAATGTGTATACATGCTCACCAAAAGACATGCACAAGAGTATTCATAGCAATGCTATTCATAGCAGGTGAAAACTGAAAACTACCCAAATGCCCATAACAATAGAATGGGGGAATAAATGATAGTATATTCGCAACATAACGATGGGAATATACGAACTACTGCCACAGGCAACAGTATAGGCATCAATCCTACAGATGTGGTTTTGAATGACAGCAGCCAGACAAACAGTATATTCTGCCTGTTTCCTTTATTTTTATTTTTTAAATTTTTATCGGAGTGGAGTTGATTTACAATGTTTCCGTTACTAAAAGTAGGAAAACAGACAAAATTCTTCGATGCTATAAGTCAGGTTAGTGGTTACCTGGAGAAGGGTGTGGGAACTGGATTGGGTACCAAGGGGGCTGGACTTCTCAGTTCTCGGGTGTGGTGATATTCTATTGATTGATGTGCTGGCTGCAAAGGTGTATTCACTTGGTGACAATTTACTGGGCTGTGCACTTAACGTATCAGCTGGTTATTGCCATAACAAACCACCCCCATACCCAGTGGCAGGCAGTACGTATTTATTTCCTACTGGCTTGTTGTGGGTAGAGCTCTGGGTTGGGCTGAGCTGGCCTTGGCTCTAAGCTGCAGGATGAGGGCAGGGCTGCTCCACATGCCTCTCTTCCTCCATTAACTGGCAGCTCTCCGAGGTATGTTCTTTTAAGGTGAAAGCCAGGATGAAGGGGGTTGAAAGAAAATACACGGGTCTCTTAAGGTCTAGGCTGGGAACTAGCTGTCCTTTGCTGCCCACGTTTCATTGGCCAAAGCATGTCACGTGGCCAAACCCAACGGCAGTGGGGAAATTGGCTCGTCTCATGAAAGTCAAGGTGAGGAGTGAATATTTAGTGAATAACAATCTCATTCAGTAGATTTATCATAGGTGCAGTTTTCTGTGGGAATTTCATATTTCCAAAACAAAATTCTTTTACGGAAACGAAAAAAGGTGTAGGAACAGCTATGCTCCCCTGTCCTCACCCCTCACTCCTCTAGGCCCTTAATGGGGATGGGATGTGCTTGTGAAAATTCTCCATATGAGCACAGGGAAGAAAGAAAGGAAGGACATGCACTTCCCTAGCACACAATGCACTTCCTGACTGCTGGCCCAGAGGAAAACGTCTCCATGGGCAGCCCCCCCAGCCAGTTCAATCCTTCCTGTGGATGCAGCTCAAGGGATGGCTCTCAAGGACCACACGGCTTCCCCATTCCCTGCTCCTCGCCTGCAACGGCCCCTCTTATAGTCAAATTGCTTAACAAAGGCAGACCTTTTCCAACAAGAAGGAAAGAGGTGAATATTTATTTATTTATTATTTTTAATAGGAGAAAATCAAACAAAAGTTTAATAACACGTGTACATGGGAGGGACCCAGGAGAACTGAGTAGCTCATCAAAATGGCTGAATCTCTCGCCTTAAATACCATCTTCAGCTAACGATAAAAGAGGATGTTGGGAAACTAGAGAGTATGACAGCAAAGAAGCAGACTCTCAGACACAGAGAACAAACCAGTGGCCACTAGTGGGGAGAGGGAAGGGGGAGGGGCAATATAGGGGCAGGGGGTTTGTACCTAGAGGTACAAACCACTAGGTACAAAATAACCTACAAGGATACATTGTACAATAGAGAGAATATAGTCAACATTCTATAATAACCATAAATGGAGTGTAACCTTTTAAAAATGTGAATTACTGCATTGTATATCTGCAATTATACAACACTGTACAGCAACTATATGCCAATTAAAAAAAAACAGCTGTTGAGGGTAGTGGCTTAGGACCTCAAAGGGGAGGAAGGCAATTCGTGTAGAGATGGAAAAGTAAATATTTAGTAAACAAATGTTTGTGGGGGGCACTGCAGAGACGATGGTACCCAGAGTGGATTCTGATGTCTAGGCCCCACTGAGCTTCCCTCACCATACCTAGCCCATATTCTTTGCAGAGATCTCTGGTGATAAGGAGCTGAATATTTAAATGGCTCAAGATTTCTGCGAGAGTGATGAAACCTTTTTCTCTATTAACCCACAGTTCTGAAATAGTCTCTCTTGTTCCTAGCAGAGGCAGCAGGCTCTAAAAGCAAGCAATAAATTACCATCAGGGCGACATCCCCAGTTCCCTGATCTTCCTGATCAGTGTAACTGACACAGTGATGGGGAGACATAGCCTCTGGTGAGGTCTGGTTCCCACTGCAATGAGAGTGTGGGAAGTTTGAGGACAGCTGTCTCCCCTGCCCCATCTGCCGGCCTGACAAAACCTATGGCCCGTAAGCCTCACCATCTCCCCCACCCCATGCCCTTACCCTCACCCAGTACTAAAAACTAGAGCTTTTCACGTTGCCCCCAAGAGAAGAAAAAGTGTGTGGGATTCTATTCCTTCTCTGAAGGTAGGTAACATCTGAATGTCCACAGCGACACAGCTTCTCGCATGTAAATTCCATCTCTCGACTCAGGCTGCTTTGGTGTCAAATCCTGGCTCTATTACATACTTGCCGTGTGGCCTTGGGCAAGTAATTCAGCCACTCTAACCCTCAGTTTCTCCATCTGTTAAAAAAAAAAGGGAGGGATTTGTTTAATGGACCTTCATTGATAGACCTACTATGTGTCAGGCAGGGTGCTAGGCTCTAGGGATACAATGGTAAATGAGATAGACGTGGCCCCTGCCATCACGGAGTTTACATGTCGGGGAGGTAGAATAAAAAATCAAATTTATATCAACATAATCACCATCACACCCATAAGTGTTAGGAAGGAAAGAAACCATGAGCTGAGATGGAGAATAACAGGGGATTCAAGGAGGGTCTCACCAAGAGGCGACACTTAAGCTGAACCTCAGAGGAAGAGGAGTCAACAAGAGCAAGCAGGGCTTGCCAGGTAAAGAGCATACACGCAAAGCCTCGGTGGCCAGAAAGAGCTCGGTGCTACCAAGAAACTCGAAGAAGACCACTGGGGCTGGGCGAGGGGAGGATGGCATCCGGTGAGGCTAGACAGATAGCAGGAGTCCTATCCTGCAGGGCTTGGTAGTCAGGAAGGAATTTGGATTGTATTCTAAGTCTGAGGACACTCACTGAAGTGTCAAGATGATCGCGCTGGCCACTGTGGAGATGGAGTGGGGGTCGTGTGGTGCTTAAGAATGGAAGTGAAGAGACCAGGCAGGAGGCTGCTGCAGGAGTCCCAGGAGACGCGGTGATGGCAGTGGAGATGGGGAGAAGTAGACAGAGTTGAGTATCCTCGGGGGGTGGAATCCCCAGGACTTGTGGGTGGAGTGGGGATGGGGTGTGTGTATATGTGTGTGTGTTGGTAGGGTCACTCACTGGTTGCCTGAGCCAGTGAGTGAAAGTGGGTGCCACTTACTGATATGGGGGAGGACTGATGGAGAGAACAATTTGGGGGATCAAGATTTCTAACTGAGTGTGTATGTTTTGAGATATTGGTAAGACAGCCAAATGAGGATGTAATGACTGTGGCAGATTGAGCTCCACAGAGGTCCAATCTGGAGATCAAACGTGGGAGCCAGCAACTTATAAGTAAGTATAAGCTTACTTACCATCTTAGACCATTGGGATGCTATACTAAGAATACCTTAGACTGGGTGGCTTAAACAACAAACACTTATTTTTCACCCTTCTGGAGTCTGGGATGTCCAAGATCAAGGCACCAGCAGGTTCAGTAACTAGTGAGGACCCACTTCCTGGATCATAGATGGCTGTCTTCTCACTGTGTCCTCACATGGTGGAAGGGGCAGGAAGGCTCTCTGGGGTTCCTTTCACAAAGGCACTAATTCCATTCATGAAGGCTCCACTCTCATGATCTAAGCACCCCTCAAAGGCCCTATCACATTGGGGGTTAGGATTTCAATATATGAATTGGGGGAGGGGTAGTCACAAACATTCAATCTATAACATTTATGCATATAGTGCTTTAGTAGAGAGGTGGCTTAGGGAGAGAGGGAGGGGAGTGGTCTTTAGCAGTGGCTAGAAGGTCACCAACGTTTAGAGTAGGGAAGACAAGAGGGTTCAGCAAAGGACCCTGCCAAGGATGACCAATAAGGAGAAAGGAAGACCAGGAGAGAAAGGGGTCACAGAAAGGGGACGTTTCAAGAAGGTGGGATCCAGTGTTGCCGAAGTGAGGATGGAAGCACCAAGATGCATTGATAAGTGAAGGGCGAGACACAGAACACTCTGTATAGTTTATTATACTTTGTTTTTTAGAAAGATGTGTGTGGGAGGGAGAAGGTTTTAGCTGATCTGCAGGTTTACCTGTAGAATAGCTCTGGAAGAACCTGGTAACAATGGCTACCCCCAGAGCAGAGAACTGGCATGGGGTGAGCTAGAAGGAGACTTTTCACTGTGGATCATACGTTTTAGTCGCTTTTATGTTTTTGTGTTATGTGACTATATTACTACTCAAAACTACGATGAAAAAGAATGAAAAGTACCCTGCTTCACAGAGCTGCTGTGAGATTAGTAATACATTCCTGATTGAATGAGACAATGCATGGGAACTGCTCAGCTCAGCCCTCAGCCCTGGGCGCATTGAGGACTGATTCTGCTTCCACAGGAAACAACAGAAAGAGCCTCGGCTTCTGTGTTTGGTCCCCAGGACCACCATGACAAAGCATCGCAAACTGGGTTGCTTAAAACGACAAGAATTTATTCTCCCCCAGTTCTGGAGGCCAGCAGTCTGAAATCGAGGTGTCAGCAGGGCTGTTCTCCCGCTGAAGGCTCTAGGGAAGACTCCTTCCTGCCTCATCCAGCTTAGGTGGTGGCGTCCCTCTCTGGCATACTCGGCTTGCAGCTGCCATCACCCCACTGCTCCACCATCACTGGCCGTCTTCCCTGCATGTCTGTCTCCACGTGGCCTTCTTATAAGGACATCATGGGATTTAGGCCCCAGTCTAATTCAGTATGACCTCACCTTAATTAAGGATATCTGCAAAGAGCCAATTTTCAAATAAGGTCACGTTCACAGGTACTGTGTGGACATGAATTATTTTGGAGGGGGGGGGAGTCAGGGTGCTATTCAACCCAGCATAGTCTGGAAGGTCCGATTCTCACAACCACAAACTTATCTCTGCCCCAGGTCCAGTCACCTCTCTCCCCGGGCAGTGTCTGATTCCCATCTGTAAAATCAAAGGGAGCGCGGTGGCATCCTGAAACCCCCTCCAGCCCCGGAACCCTCTTAAGAACAGCAAGAACAGGACTGAGGGCCTGTTGTCTCAGGTGAGGGGGGTGTCTGTGGCTGTCCCTGCAGATGCCCTCGGGACACCAAGCCATTGGTGAAGATTTCTGAAGTGATGGGTTCCCAGGCTGCTGGCTGTGGAGGGCTTGGGGATCTGGTTGCAAACTTGGGCTTTAGTGAGGCTTGAACTCTGGCTGGGTCACAGCTATAGGGATTACAACAAGCAAACCCAGTCCTGCCCACCGCCTTTGCCACCTAATGCCTGGACACATGCTCACTCACATTCACGCTGAAAAGAGGAGTCGGAACAAACTGGGTTTGGCACAGTGAATTCCAAGGGACATCTGCGGTCGTGACCTAAGCCGACGTGCGCTGTGAGTCCGATTGCGGGAGCTGCCAGGTGCGCGGGGCTGGGAGCGCAAGGGGAGGAGCTTTGGGTGGGAGTCTGGGGAGAACATGCGCCGTGGTGTCTCCGGGGGTTCAGCCGCGTTTCGTGTGGGTAACCGGGTTGCAGTTAAAACACCACCACCACTAGCCTCCATTTACACAGAACTTGCCTCCTCACAAAAGGCTTTTACATCTGTTACTTGGTTTGATTTGATTTGATTCTTAAGAGTCATGAATGGGCGGGAACCTGGATCTCAGCTTACAGATGAGGTAATAGAAGCCCAGAGGGGTGACGGACTTGCCCAAAACAGCACTCACTCCTCAGGCCTTTCTAGCTGTTGGTTTGTGCCCACCACATCTGGGCTCTTCCCCAGTGCCCCTTCCGGGGAGGCTTATCGTGGACGGTGGTCTTGAGAATCACCAGCCAATCCTCCACAGCCTCCAGCCCCCAGAGTCACCCATCAAAATGTGAGGGTGATAGTTTTTCATATCGACAACTTGTATCCTCATTCTCGTTAAGTGTGGGTACATACATCGTTATAGCGTGTTGCTATTTTTAATGATTTATAACATAGAATCTAATAAAGGCAGAACGCTTACTATGCAAATACTGGTTCAAGATAAGCCCAGACGACCCCCTTCCAGGGCTTAAGCCACTCCTGATGACCCGCTGGAAAGACTAGTGGGCTGTCCTGACACGCAGGAGACACACTGTGGAAGGCAGGTGCTGATTCTTTCCGCTGAGGGAGGCTGCCTGTGGGGGAACACGGACTTCAGAAAACAGCCTCACTGCTCCAAGATGAGCCTAAGCAAGGGGTCCTGCTGAGGACACTGCCCTGGGGGAGACCCTGCCTTAGGTGGGGCAGGGATCGGTTAGACTCCACTGCAGGGCTGGTTTCCATAGAGGGAGGAGGTTTGGGATTTGGCCAATTGGGGCTTCCTTTTGGTTATGATTTAAACAGAGAACATGAATCAATTAGTCTTGGGGGAGTGGTATTTTATAGTTACAGGAGGGATGGGCACTGAGTCTGATCATTCTTGGGCTGCAACTAAAATTACACAGTCTCGCCTCTGTGGCGTTCAGGCCTTGGATGGCAGCTCAGCCACAAGAAATCACAGGATGGAGAACACCTGGGTGTCAGAGCAAGGCATGAAAGGAAGGAAACAGCTCGAGAGCTGTGGACTCTCCCACAGCTCATACGGGGTGATTGAACTATGTGGGAGCCGGAACCATGTCCGTCCATGACACCATTTTGTCCCTGGCATCCACCAAGGTGCCTGGCAGAGAGAGGGTATCCATGAGGTGAGTAGGATGAGAGAGGCAGGGAGGAGTGAGCATCAGGTCACAGCACAGGCCTCTTGCTATACAGGCCATTGCTTAGGGATCTGTATCACCATTCTGAGCTTGACAAAAACCAGCAGGGAGAGCACGGGGATAGAGGATATATGACGAACCGGGAGGCCAAGAACAAGGCCAAACAGTGTGAGCAGATGTTTTAGGAAGAGGGAAAAGACGGGGCAAATATGAGAGGATGGGGACTTCGGGGGGGGAGCGATCCACTTTCCCAAGTCAAGGTGCTGGCCTGTCCTGGGCCTGGCTGTTGTTGGTGGTGACTCGGGCAGTGGAAGAAAAAGTAACCAGAAATGTCTAGCCCCCAGATCTTGTCCCTGCAAACCCTCGACATGGGCTCTGAGTGTCAGATTTCCCTACCTTTTCTGGTGGAGCCCTGTGCGTAGAGTGAAGGGGAAGCTGGGAGAGACGAGAAGGTAGACACTCGCCCTCCCAGAAGAAGGGAAACAGCAGCCACGTGCAACTGAGGTCAGAGAAATCTCAGCAGCCTCAGCTCAGGCAATGTTTTATTGAGCATTTACTATGTGCCGGGCACTATCTCTCTACTTATACTGTCACATTTACTCCTTACTCACCTAAGAGGCAGGAATTATTGTTACCTCTAGTTTACAGGTGATGAAACTGATGACATTAATTACCTTGTCCAAGGTCATCCAATAATAAGTGGTGGCCCCAAGATACTTTTTATGATATGTTCTTGCCTATGCATAAGACTAACTTATGCCAAATATTGGATCATTGGAGGGTGACAAAATGAGGGGACCTTGAAGTGATGTCATCTGCTAGTGGGGAGGGAGGGAGAAGCAGGAAGAGTAGAGGAGAATCAGGAAGGTTATTTTTTGGACGGTGGCCAGGGTAATTGAAAATCGTAGGCTTAAGAAGCAAATTTAGACTTTGAAAACTCTGCATACAGTTTGTTATCTCTTGAGAACCATATTCCACATTGTAAAATACCTATGTATGTAGAGCTGTAGTTTAGGATGTGCTCTTTGGTTCATCAGGCATGGATAAACGAGGGCACATCGCGGAGATGGGACCTCCCACTTCAATCTTACTTCTGGGCTCTAGTGAAATGGAAAATCCTCAGGCTCTGGTTGTCCAGGGAGGAGCACAGGTAGATATGCCGAATGTCAGGATGCTGGGATTTGAGCAGACTCAGCCTCTGGTGCTGGGTGAGAGAGGTACCTCCCCTTGGCTTCCAGGGGTCCTGGGGTGAAGGAGGGATAAAGTGCTCATAAAGCACACAGCACTCTTAGAGAGACGGGTCCTACTCGTCTTTGCATTCCCAGGGCCTGGGACATGGGGGGCATCTGGTCACACCAGTCAGGACCTGTTTTCTTCCTCCTATTTGTATCTCCTTTTAAACATTCCAGGAATAAAGTTGATTTCAGAGGAAAACTCGGCAGTAACCAGAAGCGAGTCCTGGTCATTGGCTTCTTACCCCCACTGGCCAGAGAGGTGGCATCCTGATGCCATTCCGTTGTCCTCCTCCCACAGTCCATCACCACACACCATGCCCCAGGGAAGCCAGGAGTGAGGGTGGGGGGGAGTCACCTGCAGAGTCCTGTTTGCAGCCACAGATACTAGAGCCCAGGGCCAGGGAGCTGGCGTGGCCAGGACCCTGACTCCTCCTGTACCCAGCAAGCCCTGTCCCGGTGTAAAGCCTTCTCCAGCTCACCTCCACCCCCTGCAGCCCAGAGAGGTGCAACAGCTCAGAGGGCGAGGATCAGCTGGTCTGGGGTCACTGCAGCTGAGCAGGCCCAGCTGTTTCCATGACCTGTGGCTCCTTCCCGACTGGCTGGGTTGTGAGTGGTCGGAGGGTGAGGGGCGCCAGGCAGGGAAAGGGGCTGAGTAGAAGGAGGCCTAGCTCTGCTCTCCCTTCTGCTTACCTACTGGCTCAGAGCTTTTACAACTGCTGAAACATTTCTCACCTTGACAGAACCCAGATGGCCAAAATTCATCCAACAGAAATGCAAGTATCTAGTGTAGTGACAGAGCCAGCTTTCTCCTCTCTGCTTCCAGCAACCCCAAGTCAGAGAGGAGCAGAAAATCTTCTAAAAGGGCCAAAAGTTAACACACGCCTCTGAGGTGATTCAGTTTTACTTCCTTGCTTGTGCCTATTTACTACCTGCTCACCATCTATTTTTCCTTGTCTCCTAAGTAGTATTTTCCTACAGTCCCAAGTTCTCATATTAAAACTCTTAGAAAAAAACAGTGAACTAATTGCTTCCCTTTGCTCTGTGTGTGTGTGTTTCAATATTCATAAGCAACTTGGCTGAAGATAGACACTTGGTAACAGGAACACAAGAACTTTCCAAAAGAAACTCTGAATGGGATTGGTAAAAGTGCAAGTGAGGAGGACCCAGCCTCCCTCTCCCGCCCAAGCCAACCTGCCCAGCACGCTTCCCCTGGGGGGTTGTGAGGCTGAGCGCTTCTATCTCCATCCTACCTGCAACAGATCCAGGAATTCGCAAACAGACGAGGGTCAGGGTCCTGGGACCTGGACCCATTGAAGACCCGAATCTCCAGCATGGCACACGAGGTACTTCATAACAGAATCCCAATCCCTCCTTCAGCCTCATCTCTTGATCCTGCGGACCCCTCCTCACTCTGTCTCACACCCCACCCCTTCCACCTTCCCCACCCTTTATGCCCTGGCCATACCTGCCACACCCCTTTTCCTGCCATCCTTTCTCTGCCCAACCAACTCCTAAAGTTCCTTCAAGTTCCCTCTCAATATCCAGCTCCTCAGTAAAGCTTCACCAGATCTTCTTTCCTCCTCAGGAAGTGCAGTGTCCCGTCCTGGCGCTCCCACAGCTCTTGGTAAACATCTTTATCATGACACAATGTTCCACTTTGTAACCCCATGTTATGTGCCTCTCTCTCCCTACTGATCTTTGAGTTCTCTGACGCACGGTAACAGTTTGTTAAACTCTACAGGTTTACATTCTTGATAGCGTATCAAAGAAACTTAGAGCTGATGCTGTGAGGCACTTTCAGATCCACAGACCAAATCGACTTTTCTGAGAATTTTTGTCAAATTCCACATGGGGGGTGGAGTTCTTAACTTCATTTTTAAATTAAGGAGCAGCAGCTTTAAAAACAATGTCATGCTGTTGTCTTGTTAGTCATCTGCAGCTCAAAATCATTGTGATCAATAATCCTGTGAGGAGCTTCCCTGGTGGCGCAGTGGTTGAGAGTCCGCCTGCCGATGCAGGGGACATGGGTTCGTGCCCCGGTCCGGGAGGATCCCACATGCCGCGGAGCGGCTGGGCCCATGAGCCATGGCCGCTGAGCCTGCGCGTCCGGAGCCTGTGCTCCGCAACGGGAGAGACCACAGCAGTGAGAGGCCCGCGTACCACACACACACAAAAAAAATCCTGTGAATCTTGAAAAGCTTCACACGATATCAGCTTGCTGCTGAAGCTGGGATGGGCTGACAGTCATACTTGGCTGAAGATTCTGTGATATCGGTGGCACTGCTGGTCAAGTTGGGGGCCGGAAGGGACACTCCAGGAAAGTAGAAAACAATTCTACTGTGATATATATTTTCACTTTCTGTTTGCTTGTTTATACTAGGTATCACTTTTGTAAAAAGGGAAAGCAATACATTTTTAAAATACAAAATGACAAGTGATTAGATTGATGAAAACTATAAAAGCTCAATGAGGAGAAGGGGAGGAAACTTGAGACACTTGACCAAGATGCTTCTGCCCCTGAGACCTGTGGCTTGAGCCCAAGGCAAGAGGCCTGATTGCTGTCCCAGTGGTCATGTCAAAATCACAAGGCCAGACTCCTGGGGTGCGGATGGGGGTGGGGAGCAACAAGGGGAGCTGCAGGGGTCCTTCCTCTGCTCAGCGTCACATGCTCACCTCTCAGACAGCCACAGGTGTCCCCACGGGAGCACCGGAAAAATCACACCATTTGGGGTCTGGGTCCGGCTCTGGCACGTATAGTTCTAGGATCTTAGACAAGTGGTTGCTCCCGGGTTTCTTCACCTCTTTGGGGGTCACGTGTCTGCTTCCTGGGATATCTGTGCCGTGGGTTATAAACCAAATGGCAGTACATGCACACGAGGAGTTACTGGAGTTACCATTGGTTCTGGAAGGGGGTGGGACTGAGGCACAGGTAAGCAGGATTCACAGCACCTGTTGCAGGTTCACAGATGTTTCGTGAGCTGAAAAATAGGCAAATCTCCACAACTGTGTAGGAGAATAATTACTATTGTAATTATTCGCAAGTTACAAATGATAAAACCAGACACCAAAAAGTGAAGCAAGTCGCCCAACTTGCCACGTAGTTAGGAACAGAGGAGCTGGAATCTGAACCCAAGCCGTTGACAGCAGAGCCTGTGTTAGTGACTCACGGCCTGTGCTCACGCCCGTACACGCACACACGCACACACACTCCTCCTCTGCATTCCAAACACGCCCCCCAGATTCTACTCGAGTTCTGCAACTTCCATCCTGAATTTTGTTTCTCGGAAACCTAATTGCCCTAGGAAACTAACAATTCGCTTCATTTTATACTGTTTTATATTATTTTGATTCCTCCCCATGACCACGCACTATATTTATAAGAATTAAGAAAAAGACATATTGCTGCTCATTGGTAGGACTGTGCTTCAAAACCAACGTTTTAAAATTTAATGGAAATTTAAAAAATACTTTGCCAGTCACAGGTTTTTGGAGGCTTATTTATCTAATGCCCTGGCTGTTGGGGATATTTCCAATTCACGTTGGAATCAAGCCTGGGTTTCCTGATTTCCCCACCTCCAGCTTTCAGCCTCTGCTGGCAACCCAGCCCCTTCCTGTGGTTTCCAGCGCAGCCGCCTGGTGGGGGGAGGAGGAGGGGGAGGGATTAAGAGGGAGGAGGGATGGGAAGGGGAAAAGAGAGGGGAGGATGCCGATGTTGGGCCCCATTCAGGGTAAGCCAGGCCTGGGCCTTTCCAGCAGGGTCTCCCCCATGCTGGGTGAAAACAGGGCCTCCAAAACCTAGAGATGGAGGTCTGGGGCAAGTGAAAACACACACGAAGGTCAGGATGTGAGCAGGCTCACAAAGGGGCAAGTGAAGTCTGGATGACCCCGTCAGGAGGAAATGGACACAAGCCGGAGGGGCAGGGATGGGGCGCTGCAACTCTGGACTCAGCACCCCCAGCAGGGTACCATCTGCTTTCCTTCCAGGGTCCAGAGGAGTCTGAGGGGCAGGGGTCCGCCAGGGCAGTGGACACAGGAGGGGCCCAGGAGCCTGCCCCACTGCCCTTGAACCTGGGCGCAGGCTGGCTCCATGTGGCAGGCAGCTTGAAGTAAGTTTCTGGAGGAACACGAACACGCACTCATGCATTATTCCTGCAGTGCAGGGACTCTCAGGCAGGAGAGGTGGGAGGTAGTTATGTGCACCCACTTAGCAATGTCACTTTAATTTCTCAAACAGTCCCTGGCAGACCCGTGCTGAGCCCTGCCCAGGGAGCCCAGCCCACTTAATAGGCCAGCTGGGGGGCAGCTGGCGCCTGTCTGATTCACTTGCTGGGGGAGAATTCATTAACCAGCCATCAGCTCTTCTGTCCCCTGAGACCTTAGCACTGCGACGGTCTGTATACGATGTGTTGTGTGTGTATAGTAATCCCTGTGAAACTATCACAGACCACAGAATCCCTCCAATGCTGAGGGCCCACAGCCCCTGTGGAATATTTTCTTTGCTGCTTCCTCCGCAAACAGGCAGTCGGAGCATTTGGCTTTCCTCTCTGGCCACCTTCGGGCCATTATCAGGGCTGGGCTTAGCCCCTGCGGCTGTAAATGTTTGCCTGGCTGGAGAAAGCTCCCTCATACTAACCAGATAGCAATGAATGAGAAACCTTTCTGCTCCCGTATTAGATGCTATACAAGCATAAAGCAAGCTCTGAAGCGTTATCTGTTCAAAACTTCAGGTGTCTAAATATTTACCAAGAGTGTGATGGACATTCCCTTCTTCGGCACAACCAGTGTCCACTGGGTGTTGGAAATAGGAATGGTGCCCATGCAGGCCCTTGGTTGGGGAGACCCTCCTCCAGGGAGAGCAGATGCTCTGTTCCAACCCCAGCTTTCCACTGCAAGTGCCCGCTCCTTGCAATCTTAGACCTTTCATCCCCTTATCCTTGACATACCTTGGGGAGAGACTCTCCAGCTACACACCCCTCACAGAGTCCTAGACTCTGGCTACATGAGACTTCTCAGAGTTCTCCAAACACACAGGTCCTTTCTCATGACTTGGGTCTATACTGATTACCCCACCTGGCATGCCCTTTCCAGAAGGTCCCTCTTGGCAGCTTTAGGGCACACTTCTAGGTCAAGGATGGTAAAAAGACTTTATCTGGGATACCAGTTTTGGAATGACCACATCCAAGCTGTGAAGTGATTTGGTGGATTTGTCATTGGTCTAATTTGTTGTAAATGCCACCTCCTCCATGATGCCCTCAAGACTCCCATCCTCCAAAGTAAATGTGATGTCTTCCTCCCTGCCTTCCCTTGGCACCCAAGTCATTTTTCATTTTCCACCTTGTATCACAGTTATATGAATAGCTTACTCCCCTTCCCTTGCTAATCTCTGGGCTCCTTAAGGTCGTGACTGTGTATTACTCCTTTTTTGGTTGTTCACAACTTCCAAGTCTCCTGGTATTTCCAGATGAGGCTCTCTGATGTTCTACCCCCAGGTCCGTCCTTCCTGGGCCTGGCTTCCTGTAACTGCCAGCTTCAGTGAGACCCAGGCGGGGGGGGAACTGTGAATAGAAACTTCAGGAAGCCTCTCAAAGGCTTTTTAATGTGTTCAGCTGTAAGCTTCATTCAGGGACCAAGTCTGTCTCGTTCACCATTGGATGCCCAGCGCTTTGCACAGTCCTTGGCATAAAGTAGGTGCTCAATAAATATTTAATGAATAAATAAAGAGTTTGGTGCTACTGGGCCTTCTCCACCCATGATTAGGCTTACCTCATCCACAGTGATAAATATGTGGAAAAAAGGAATTGGAATCAAGCCCTTCCTTTATGGAAGTCATCACTAATTTCCACTACCCAGCAAACTATCCAAGTGCATTAGGCTGATTTGGATTTAAAATCAATTAGTGCATCCTCAAGGAGCTCAGCTACTAGAAAAGCAAGATAAAACTGCATCTTCTTAAGTTAATTTATTTCCATTTAAAGGGTAATTAATACCTCTCATTGATGTGAGTTTAGAAAACAGGGAAAAGTACCAATGAAGAGGCAAAGCCCATCCAATCTCAGGACCTCAGGCAGACTGAGTTATTACAGGGACACTGAGTTACACTTGTTTTATGGTGCCTGCCTTCTCTCTTCCCTCTCCACTCAGAGTTGCTGAACATCTTTTCTTTCTCCAGTTTTCTCTTTTTCCTCCTTTGCCAAAAACCCTGATGGACGATGCAACCTGATCCTGGATTCTGAGGTGTGATCAAAGGTAGGTGCTTGTGGTTAAGAAGAGCCCAGAGGCCAGAGGAGCTATCAACCCAGGGACAGCAGAAGTAGGCAGATCTAATGAGAGCCTGGTTTGGGGTGGCAGTGGGGCCATAGGGGTGACATTGCTGGGCAGGAGGCATGGACCTGTGACCAGTGGTGTGTGAACCATAAAGGGGCAGTCAGGAAGGTTTTCCAGCTTCCTGACTTGGAGGCTGGGGGGATGGAGACGGTACCAGCCAGGACTGCAAACAACAGAAACTGATTCTGATTCTCTAAGAAGAAATGAAGTTTATTAAATATATATTTGTTAGAGCTCACTGAATCAACGGAAAGACTGGAAAACCAATCTTAGAAAATAGGTGGGACCAAAGGAGGCTGGGACCTGAGTCACACCACAAGAGCAGCATGGTCAGGTCAAAGCCAAAGCATCCCTGTGATTGGCCACTTGCAGCACTGCCCTCCTCACTCCTGCTGTGAGTAATCTCTAGCCTTGTCTAACTCTCAGGAACCAAAATCCCTTTGGATGGTGTGAATGACCATGTCTAAGTCACGTGAGCATGCCCCAGTCACTAGGGGGCAAGTGTGGGAATGTCTAACCCCTTTCAGACTCATACTTATTGGAATTTCTTCCAAACAAGATAAGGGATCAGATGATAGGAAAGCAGAGAGAGAACGAGGGCACAAATGATCCCTCTGGTGGCATCAAAGTGGAGAGAGCAGGAGGGACAGCAGGTTTGCAGGGCAGGACAATGAGTTCAGTGAGCATACTGCATGCGAGATGCCCACAGGTATCCAGGTGGAGCTGTGGAATGAGGTTAACATTGGACATGCTGATCTGGGAGCTGTCTTCAAAGAGGTGACAGGCTACTGGTATAGCATCTTGCCCTGGATCACTGCAGCTTCTCCAGCCATCCTTGCATTCCACACCTTTAGCAACTGAGCTCTTCCGAGAAGCCCAGGACGTGAAGGCAAGGGCCCTACAGGAGGTGAAGGTTTGGCTGGGTGCTGTTTTCCCAGGAGTCCTAGTTCCTGTCTTGAGTGTCTGATCATGAAAAATGAATAGCAAATAAAAGAAGTTAAGCTGGGGCTTCCCTGGTGGCGCAGTGGTTGAGAGTCTGCCTGCCGATGCAGGGGACACGGGTTCGTGCCCCGGTCCGGGAAGATCCCACATGCCGCGGAGCGGCTGGACCCGTGAGCCATGGCTGCTGGGCCTGCGCGTCTGGAGCCTGTGCTCTGCAATGGGAGAGGCCACAGCAGTGAGAGGCCCGTGTACTGCAAAAAATAAAAAATAAAAAAGAAGTTAAGCTGGCTGGAGCCAAGGCATAAGGGTGGCTTTGACAACAGCTGATGGGAAATAAGCTGGAAGAATCACTCCCCTTTTTAGGGCTCTGTAGCCTTAATTTCCAGGTTTATCTCAAGCAGAAAACCTCAAACGTAGTACAGGAGCTCTAGAATGTTCAGAGCCCTGGAACCTGTAAACTGCAAGAAGACTTAGGGATCATATAGTCCAACACCTTATTTTATACACTAGGGCCCATGGCTTAGAGGATCCCATAAACTACAGCATCCTTTCAAGTTCTCTGATTGTGAAAAAGTGACCACCTTTCACCCACACCTCCACCCCATCCTGCCAACCCTGTCACCCACCTGAGAGGAAGGGAGGCCTCATGTAGGATGCAGCTGGGTGGAACAACCCCGCTCTTCCCCTGGAGGCAGTGACGTCTGTCACTCCTAAGAGATGATTAAAACGCTGCTATTGTTAAATTTTGGCCAGTAGATTTTGGATTATTCTCCCATGGGTCTGGTCATGAGTCACCAGAGCACATCCTCAGGAAGAAGCTGGCTGGACTCCTGAAATGGTCAGATCCTGCAGTGGACTTGGGACCTAGTGAACCTGGGCTGTGAACTGGAGGCTCTTGTGGCCGCTCCCATCAGGAGCGAGGGGCTGGACATCTGCGAGGGACCCACTTTTGGTGCTGGTATCACAGAGTGCTCAGTCAATAGAGCACTACCGCCTGAGTGAAGTCCCCACTATGACAATGGTAAGGACTAAATAAGGAAGTGTCGGGGGAAGGCCCAGCAGGTGCCTGCAGGGAGAACTGATTCAGTAAAAGCCATTTACTTTTTTTCCTCTTATAGGAGGTGGTCCTTTTTATAAAAAAAAAAATTATTTATTCATGGCTGTGTCAGTTCTTACTTGCGGCACGCAGGATCTTCATTGCGGTGTGCAGGCTTCTCTCTAGTTGTGCTGCAGGGGCTCCAGAGCCCGTGGACTCAGTAATTCCGGCACATGGGCTCTCTAGTTGTGGCGCTCGGGCTTAGTTGCCCCACGGCACGTGGGATCTTAATTCCCTGACCAGGGATCGAACCCGTGTCCCCTGCACTGGAAGGCAGATTCTTAACCACTGGACCAGCAGGGAAGTCTCAGGAGGTGGTCTTTGAGTTGGACCTTAAAGATGACCAAATCCCCTCCTCACTCCAAATAGGCAGTAAAGAGACAGGGACCAACCCTAGGGGAAGGGATGTTCACAGATTCCAGAATTTCAGAGTCAAGCCTTACATTTTTAATGATTAACCTACAGACTGTGGGTAGCTAGCTGTACAGGAGGGACATTCACCCAAAGTGAAAGGAAGAGGCTTGAACGACAGCAATCCAGGTTGAATTAAGAAGGTAAATGTCTCTATGCCATGGAAAGAGAATCCAGAAGTGAATGAATGAATGAATGAATGACCATAACCTGGTCTGGCCACAGTAGTCACTGGCTGTGCCATCTTCTGGAAAGGAAAGGACACTGTGGCGTTGCTCATGCTCTCCCCTCCCCCCTCTCTACTGCTGCACGTTCAAGCCCTCCAACCTTTGATGTGGCTCAAATGCCACATCCTCTGGTAGGAAGCCGTTCTTGTTTCAACAACTCAGACATTCTCTTTTTCCTCTGTCCTTCCAAAGACCTCACCTCCACTCTCATAAGGCCCTTATTTCCAGGGCAGGCGATGGTCATTGGTGTGTGTGTCTTACCTCTGTGTGCCCTCCAGTGCCCAGGACCTAAGGCAGCCCCTGGCACAGGGTGTTAAGGATTTCTTGACCCTCCAAGGACAGCCAAGCCCCCTACCCCTTTGTCCAGGGTTGTTTGACTGACTTTTGGTAACAAAAGAGCTTTGAATAGAAATGGAGCAGAGACGCATGCCTCAGAAAGAGCGGGGAGCGTCTCAGAGTGGGAAGGAGTCAGGATGGGAGCTGTGTCCTCTGGCAGAGGAGGGACGAAACGGATACCAAGTGAAGTAAGTGAAACACCTGTCTCAGGGCCCAGGATAAGGCTGAGGGGTCAGGAGGAGATGACCATGGCTGTGTGCGGGGAAGATGAAAAAGAGAGTGATGAGGAAGCCTTGAGGTGTAGGGGAGGGTGGAGTGGTCAGTGTAAGGCAGGGCTCTGAAACCAGCTCTCTGTATCTCTCTCCTTGACCTAACCAGCTGGGTGCCATGACTCCAACACTGAGGGGAGAGCTCTCCTGGGTGCTCAATAAATGTTGAATAGAATAATCCTGAATAATGACGGTAATGATAATAATAATAATAATAGCTAATTTTTATTGAGTACGTCCTATGTGTCAGGCACTGTTCTAGGTCTTTTTTTTTTAACATGTATTTCTTCCTTTAATCTTTTCTCATCAACCCTTTGAGGTAGGTACTATTATTATCCTCATTTTACAGGTGATGAATTGGAGGCACAGAGAGGCTGAGTAACTTATCTACAGCCACACAGCTAGCGAACAGTAAAGCTCGGATTTGAACCCACTTTCTTGACCCTCAAAGCCTACGCTCTAAGCCATTATGCAATAGGGCATGGTATTAATAGTAAAACATTTGCTCACCCAGTTTTGGCCTCCCCCTACACCACCCCCTCTCAAGATATTCTCTGCTAAATCTGCTTGTTATAAGAAACAATAAAATTCCTCTCTTAGGGGCTAATTCATAGCATTGAGACTCAAATAACTTTCAGAGTAATCTTCAGAAAAAATCCTCTTCAAAGGAGAACCTCAAAAGGACTGATAAAAGCAATTAAAAATAAAGGAATCATATATTCCACTGACTTCAGAAGGTTCATTTCACTGTATCTCATTTTCTACTTTATTTTATATTTACTAGGACCCAAGTAAATGGGGAAAAAAATCCAAAAATTTTTTGATAGAAACAGACACTCAGAGCAGCAAAAAAAAAAAAACACTGTTCAAAAAGTAACCTTCAGGCACCTGAAAGCTAAGTAATATGTTTGTTCCTATTTGTACAGATATTAAACTCATTCTTCCTAAATCTATTTTCATCATCTAAACAGAGACTATAAATCAACATTTCTACATAATTTTTGAAAAATAAATGCTTTCCTGCCAAAGAATGTGACTTGTATATTGGCAGTATATGGAGTTAGGATGTTTTCAGCTGCAAGACACAGAAGACTCCAGCTCAAACTGGCTTAAGGAATAAGGATAGTTATCATTTTCTGTAACTGGAAGTTCAGAGGAAGGGGAAGCCCAAGCTTGGATCGATCAGCAGCTCAACAAAGCAGCAAAGATTCCATTTGTTTCATTCCTCCACTCTGCAGTCCTCAATTTCGGTTGGATCCAAGACTGCCTTGTTAGATGGTTGAGGCAGTCCCCGGTGTAACACCCAGAAACAACGACATCCAGAGGAACGACAGAAGCTGTCCCTTCCTTGTGCCTCTTTCTTCAGAAGCAAGAAAACCTCTCCCAGCAGACTTCCGGCAGACTTCCAGCCAATGTCTTTGCTTCATTTTAGTCACACGCCTATTCCTAAAGCAACGGCTGGCTTAGGCCAGTCCTGCTGGGGAGCCACCACCCTGATCACCACGAAGAGACACCAGTCATTTTCCAAGCTCCTTTTCTGAAACAAATGCCATTTCTTCATCCAGATATCCAACTTTTACTCGCCTATGGAAATAAAAATCTTTAAAATGATAGAAACCTGAATTTCATAAAAGGGGGTTTGCATTTTCTCCTGACTGATGATAAATTTTCTCTCTCACCCAGGGAGTAGCCTTGCCTTCCAGAAAAATAAAGGAATATGGGTTTGCTAACCTAATATTATTTTAAATGCAACAGAGCAGCTTGCTATTTAGAACTATTTGGTGAATTTTTTTTTTAATGAAAAATGACCAGAACTCCAGGATAAATGATGGGTTGAATGAACAGATTGATCTCCCCTCCATCTCTAAACATCACTTGAAAAATCAGAAGTTAAACGAAAGGAATAATCTCATAAGGATAAACAGAGTGGGAAAGGAGTCATTAGCAACAATATTTCAGAGGCTAGGAAGCAGATGGATGAGTGATATAGGACGTAGCAGACCAGAGGAAGCTGAATTCTAAGGCAGCCTATGGAAAGCCAAGAGATATTCTGATCGTATATTGAAGGACTCTCAAAAAGCTCAAGTTGGTGGCTCCAAGTACCTATGGAAGTGGGGGTAACAGAGAGCTAAAATGCGAGGATTGGTTTAAAACGCTATAAGAGATGGTTAGATTTCTGGTTTCCTTCCTCTACTTCACATAGTAGGGACTTCCCTCTGCAGAAGACTGGAGGCTGATTCTCAATAAACGATAAAAGAGAGGGTCTGCATTAAAGGACCATACTGAGGGCAGAGGTATCATACAGAAAACAGAGACATTAAATGGATATGCTATCCATGGAGATCACCAACTTTCTTCTCTTATCTAGCACCCTGAACACCAATATCAGATTCTATGGTTCAGGCAGAAGATGGAAGAGTATTATTCTCTGGGGCAGCTGGACAGCTCAAGAGAAAAGATAAGAAGGTATTGACATTAGGGGTCCTTATCCAGATCACTGTGCACTGAAAACAAAGTGGACAAGGCCCCTGTCCACTGAAGCTCCCAATCTGTTGTTAAGGCCCCATTTTTTTTTTTTTTTTTTTTTTTTTGCCGTACCCGGGCCTCTCACTGTTGTGGCCTCTCCCGTTGCGGAGCGCAGGCTCCGGACGCGCAGGCTCAGCGGCCATGGCTCACGGGCCCAGCCGCTCCGCAGCACGTGGGATCTTCCCGGACTGGGGCACGAACCCGTGTCCCCTACATCAGCAGGCGGACTCTCAACCACTGCGCCACCAGGGAAGCCCAAGGCCCCACTTTTAGGTATACATAAAAACATAGTGTTCACCAGACACTGGTGCAGTCTCTAATATAAAACAGGCCAGAACAAACAGAAAGAAACTGAAAGAAAAAAAGAAACTTGGATGGAAGAAACTATGCAAAGAAAATAAAACTTTTAAAAAATCTATCATAATAGCCTTGCAGAGAAGATATTGCATTCTGTGAAACAGAAACAGGATGTTGTGAGAACAGGATAAAAGCCACTGCAAATTAAAAATATGAAAGCAGAAATGAAAAACTCAATAGAAAGATTAGAAAATTAAGGTGAAGAAATATCCCAGAAAGTAGAGCAAAAAAGCAAAGCGTGGAAAATAAGGAAGAAAATCTTAAACAAAAAAGTAGAGGAGGCTTCCCTGGTGGCGTAGTGGTTGAGAGTCCGCCTGCTGATGCAGGGGACACGGGTTCATGCCCTGGTCCGGGAAGATCCCACGTGCCTCGGAGTGGCTGGGCCCGTGAGCCATGGCCACTGAGCCTGCGCGTCCAGAGTCTGTGCTCCACAACGGGAGCGGCCACGACAGTCAGAGGCCCGTGTACCGCAAAAAAAAAAAAAAAAAAATAGAGGACAAATTGTGGAGATCCAATATCTAAATAATAGGAGTTCCAGAAAGGAAATGGAGGAAAAGGAACCATCAAATAAACAGTTTAAGAAATTTTCCTAGAATTGAAAGACATAAATTTCTAAGTGAAAAATGCCCACTAAATGCCCAATAAAATGGATAAAACTAGACTCATGGCAGGCATATCACTGTGAAATTACAGAAGAACCTGCAAGCTTTGGGAGGTAAGGAAGGAATTGATTTCATTCAAAGAAACAATAATCAGAATCAAAATGCATGACTTTCACGACAGCTAAACTGGAAATGACATGACAATGAAACAGTACCTTCAAAATTGGGCAAAAATATTTTCCCACCTAAAATTCTACATCAATTATGTATGAGAATAAACTAGAAATCTGTTCAAATGTACAAAGACAAAAACAAGAAATTATTTCTATGTACTCTTTCTTGAGTAAAAATATGAGCATCTATGGAAGGAAATGACGAAAGAATCAGTTGAAAGAGTTGAATATGGTTGCCTCAGGGTAGTGAGAAATGGGGTCGGGTGGGGAACCGCTCTTTTTCATGGCAGGCAGAACTATTAGACTCTTCCAAGTGTGTATTTGTGAAACTTTGATAAAAAAAATGTAAACGTTAAAAATATACCTCCACTATGTATTTTAATTCAGATTTTTTGTAACTGGAATTTATTGAAATGGTCACACTTGTGAAAGTGACTTTGCATTTTGGAGAGTCATGAAGGGTGATTTATTCTCATAGTGAAAGTCTGAGGTGATCCCCTGCAGTGCAATTGAATAGCAAGACTTGATGATAGCAAACAAGAGCCTTGGTAGCTAAGCCTCCTGTGGGAGTTTTTATAATTGTTTTTATTTCTCTAGAAAAAATGAAAAGCAAGTTATTGTCTGATATTCAGTTGAGCTCACATGGGGCCCTAGATTGTGCTCTCAGAGGTTGGGGAGGAGTCACTTCAACCCTTGCTTGGTACTGTCAAATTATGATGTTGCTGACCATTTATCATCCATTCATTTAGTCAGCGGACATGTAGGGAGCACTTCATACAGGTCAAGAGGACGGATGGAGACAAGGATGAATAAGACACAATTGCTGCCTTCAAAATGTTTACAGTCTAGCACCTTGAAGTCTAGTACAGAGGCTTATACATCATGCTCTTTTTTACCCCTGGGCTTTTCCTCCTATTTCCCCCTCCCTGGAATGCCTTTCTTCCATTCCCTTCCCCTTTTCTCCATTTGGACTGGTTACCTCTAATTCATTACTTAAGACTCAGCTAAGGAACCTCTCCTCCAGGAATCCTTCACTGACTATCCTTCCATGCTGGGTGGATTAAGGGCTATGTCTCTGGGCTTCCACCCTTTCTTCTGGTGACAGACCCCACCTGTTTGGCCTTGAGAATAGGCAAATGATACATATGGGACCAAAGCATCTCATCTTCCCCCAAGCAAGTCAATCAGAAACCTTCCCTGGAATTTTTCTAACTGGAACTGGTGAGGATAGTCCTTTATTTCTCTTAAAGTTTGTTTTGGGTGGCCAGGTTCCCACAGAAGTGGAATAATGTTGTTTGAAAGAAGGAAATCAGCATCCAAAGAGAAGCAGAAATAAGAGATGTGGATAGAAAACAGAAGAGCAATTGCCATTCACTGCAGCAGGGCAAAACAAAAAAGCTGTTGTGTAAACGTTTTTAAAGATAACAAAGTAGACATGACTAAGTGATATTTTCAGCAAACACATACTGAATTTGATAAGAAGTTTCCTGTCAGCAATCAAAAAAAAATCAATGAAATTAGTCACCTGAATTAAATATCCAACAAAAAATTTAAACTATTTTTAACAGTATCTAGAGCTAGTAACTTTGGTCAACTATAAAATGGTTTGGATTTTTTTGCAAACATTTTAAAATTGCAAGTACTTTTCCTCAGCTTTAGATGAGTCATGCAATATAAAATATTCTACCCAATTAATATTTGTGTATATTTTGTCTCAAAAGATGTCCAAATTTATGAAGAAATATGTCCTTTTATGGCCAACAAAACCAAACTCATGGCTTAGACATTTTTGAATCATTTATATCTGTCAAATAAGAATTTCCACTAGATACGAAAACTTCGTTTCTATCATGCTGGATAGTGCTTCAACTACATTAGAATTAAAAATCCAGATTTTATTGGAATTCTAAAACGAGAGACTGATGTTTTTCTCTATGAAAGAATATTTTCTCAGTTTTTGAAGAATTATGCAAAGTGTCATGGATATAATTGTTTTAATCTTTCAGTGTACACATACAAATGTATAAATTATTTCCAGTTGATGGAAATATTGAAAACAAGGCAATAAATTTAATGATCTTGGGTTCTTTGCCAATGCTTGTGGGTTCAATGGTAGACTTTTTCTTTTAACAAAGATTTGCTCCAATTCAAGATTTTCTTGAAATAAGAATAATACTTGCCAAATACTAAATAATCATAGACAAAATATGGCCATATCATATTGCATATGAATGAGCAAAATTTGAAGTTCGCATGAAAGCTTTTTCTGTGACCTAGCTTGTTAGGCATGAGAATTTATGCTGAAATTGAAACTATTTATAATAAAAATCAACCATAATGCTTTTGTACATTTTCTAACATGAATTAATATGCAGAAGAGTTTCATTGTAATAGCACCTTTTAAATTTGCTGCAAAAATACAAGAAAATTTGAAGAATCCTTTGTTGATATCAGCAAGTATAGAATTGCTTTTCAGTTTATGCAATATCTTTGAGCTCTATACTAATGATACTTAGTTGACTCAAGAGTTAGTCAGTTTACTGATTGAACAGAAATTGTATTAAAACTAATATGCTTTTTGCTTCAAAGTTAAATTGATTCATCTGAAAAAGATGAAGCAGTTTTGGTGATGCGGATATAAATATTAAAGAAAAATTATTTTTTGATACTCTATTCAGTTACCGGAAATCTTTTAAGTATGTTTGGAGCAACTTGAGTCTGTGAATTTACTTTTTCAACTGTAAATTTATGAAATCTAATTACAGAGCAAATATTTCCAGTGAGAATTTAGGGCCCAAATTAAGATGTACTGTAAAAAACACACTGCATTTTGATGAACTGGTTTTAAAAAAATGCATGTAAAATATCTCATTAATAATTTTTTATATTGAGTTCATGCTGAAATGATAATATTTTGGATATATTGGGTTAAATATATTATTAATTTCATCTTTTTTTAGCTTTCCTTAATGTGTCTACCAGAATTTATTTTTTTATACATCTTTATTGGAGTATAATTGCTTCAAAATGCTGTGTTAATTTCCGTTGTACAACGTAGTGAATCAGCCACATGCATACGTATATCCCCATATCCCCTCTCTCTTGAGCCTCCCTCCCACCCTCCCTATCCCACCCCTCTAGGTCATCGCAAAGCACCGAGCTGATCTCCCTGTGCTATGCAGCTGCTTCCCACTAGCTATCTATTTTACATTTGGTAGTGTATATATGTCCATGCCACTCTCTCACTTCGTCCCAGCTTCCCCTCCCCACCCTGTGTCCTCAAGTCCATTCTCTACGTCTGTGTCTTTATTCCTGCCCTGCCACTAGGTTCATCAGTACCATTTTTTTTAGATTCCATATATATGCATTAGCATCTGGTATTTGTCTTTCTCTTTCTGACTTACTTCACACTGTATGACAGACTCTAGGTCCATCCACCTCACTACAAATAACTCAATTTTGTTTCTTTTTATGGCTGAGTAATATTCCATTGTATATATGTGCCACATCTTCTTTAATTAATCTGTCGATGGACATTTAGGTTGCTTCCATGTCCTGGCTATTGTAAATAGAGCTGCAATGAACATTGTGGTACATGACTCTTTTTGAATTATGGTTTTCTCAGGGTATATGCCCAGTAGTGGGATTGCTGGGTCATATGGTAGTTCTATTTTTAGTTTTTTGAGTAATATCCGTACTGTTCTCCATAGTGGCTGTATCAATTTACATTCCCACCAACAGTGCTGGAGGGTTCCCTTTTCACCACACCCTCCCTACCAGAATTTAAACTCACATCTGTGTTTCATGTTCTATTTGTCTTAGAAAACACTCATCTAGATCATGCATTCCTTCATCAGGATTTGTGTCTTAATAGCTGTAGTATGTATTACCACACGTTGTATGCCAGAGATTGCTAAAGGCTTTACAAACACATAACCTCAAAACAACTCTATGAGTTACATTTACTAATTAGGTAACAGAAGCTCAGAGATGTTAAGTAATTTTCCCAAGGTCACACAGCTAGTAAGTAGTATAACCAGACTTCATACTCAGGGTCTGTTACATCCTGAGCCCTTAATCATGACTGTGGCACCTACCACATGCCCAATACCAGTGTTTCAATGCAGGAATCCCTTCCCTGCATTTCTAGGAAACTTATGTTTCCAAATCCTGAATACCAAGAAAAATAAGTCAGGAAACTGGGGAAAGGGATTATAATTCTTCTGTGAGAATTAAAGATTAACAATTAACACAGAGACATTACTAGTCAAAGGTCTCCACTGACATCAAGTCAAAGGCAAGAGCAGGAAACACCGACCCGTGGAGCTGAAGGCTAAGGTTGGCATCTCTGGGGACTGGGACAGGAGCCTGCAGGAGACACATGATCACAGTCCCACTGTTTAGTCTTGTTTGTGGCTATTGCCTTATTATAAATGTGTGTTTCTGGACTTTTCTGATGCTAGTGGTGAGTCACTGCTCCGAACACAATGAATATTTATGTATCTGTGTATAGTAAGCATTAATACAAACTCTATGAATGGTATTCCAAGGAGGAATGAGTTTTGAAAGCAAACTAAGTCCTTAAATTGGCAATTTCCACATAGATTCTGTGAGGTTCCATTATCCTTGCTAGGAGATCCAGCATTATTCAAATACTACCCAGTGATATTCACTGGTGTTTTTCAGTGTTTGAATATTTGCTATAAGCAAAACGTCTGTACAAATACTACCAAAGTATAAAGGCTTCATACATATTATCAAGTACAAGTATTTTACGAAGGGCACCAAACTTAATATTTCCTATTTATTAAGTAAAAATTTTTAGATATCCAGAATAATGAGTAAAGAGTATGAAGAATGTTGCAAAATATTTTTACAATAACTTTTGATTTTGGTAATTCCTGAGGAGTCCCAGAAATTCCAATTTTTTCTTTCCCAATTCCCAAAGATTAATGCCTTTCAGGAATTTGGAAATAACAGTAGTACTGGTATCTGAGGCCTTTAAGAATGTTTGTTGAAAGAAACAAAAAAAGAAAGTGATGTTTAGGATCCAGAACACTGGGATCTTTCTATCATGGAAAGAGCTGGTTACAAAGGCAAATAAATATTTAGCTGTGGAATAAGCCAGACATAGAAAGACAAATACTTTGTAGTATCACTTATATGTGGAATCTAAAGAAAAGTCAAATTCATAGAAACAGAGCTTAGAAAAGTGGTTGCCACGGGCTGTGGGGTAGGGGAAATAGGAAGAGATTGGTCAAAGTGTACGGACTTCCAGCTATAAGATGAATAAGTTCTAATGTCCAGCATGGGGATTATCGTTGATAACTCTGCGTTGTATAATTGAAATTTGTGGAAACAATAGAATGTAAGTGTTCTCTCTCACACACACACAAAAAGATAAATATGTGAAGTGACAAATGTGATAATTAACTAGATGGGGGCAATCCTTTCACAATGTGTACGTGTATCACATCATCACGATGTACACTTTAAATGCCTTAAAATTTTTTAGTCAATTATACCTCAATAAAGCTGAAAACTGCTTATTCAATAATAAAACTGTTTCCTTTCTCTTCTGAAAAAAAAAAATTCTGTATCTGTGGTTAGGAAGTTTTGATGTCTCCATGGAATGTTCTCTGTTCTCCAGTGAAGTAAAGGTAGACGTCCTTAGTTGAGAGTGAGGCAGGAAGTGGCAGCAAAGGGTTCTTCAGAGATTTGTAAAGGTTTAAATTGCCCTTGAAGAGGATGAGCGTTGCCCTGGGGATACCTAGCAAGCGTTGCCCTGGGGATACCTAGCAAGTGTTGCCCTGGGGATACCTAGCAAGCGTTTCGTGGACGCCTCTGAGCTCTCAGCTGAAGCCCGCAGCATTCACTAAAGAAAGGAAGCACATTGGGCTTCCCTGGTGGCGCAGTGGTTGAGAGTCCGCCTGCCGATGCAGGGGACACGGGTTCGTGCCCCGGTCCGGGAAGATCCCACATGCCGCAGAGCGGCTGGGCCCGTGAGCCATGGCCGCTGAGCCTGCGCATCCAGAGCCTGTGCTCCGCAACGGGAGAGGCCACAAAAAAAAAAAAAAAGAAAGAAAGGAAGCACATGGCAGGCTCCCAGTGCTCCAGGGCCCCATAGGTTTTCTCTGTAGACACAGAAGTGTCCACAAGTGCACACACACTCACATACACATGCACACTCTCAGACACACACTCAGAACTACCAGACTGCTAGGTAGGCACTATCCCGCTGCCCGTGGTGCAAGCTGTCACAGAGCGGGAGGCCAGCGTTACCAAGAACACCAGGATAGAAGTCACGGCAAACAGTATATGAGCAGGGGTGGGGTGCCCTCTGGCAAAGAGGGCATTTGGGAGCAACTGGATCTAGTGTCAGAAATGACTGCTTTTGTGACTCTTCTCCTCACCCTGCATTTTACCACTCCCCTAAAAACCATGCCTATCAGCTTTTGGAGGAACCCAAAGTTGGCCCCTTCTTCCCAGTGAACCTAGTTTCGAGCCTCAGCTGGGCCATTAGTTCATTGAGTGACGTTGGGTTCTCTGGGGTCCAGTGTCCCAGGTATATTTTGTGCTGGTGAGTGGGGATTGGGGGCAGGGCATTTTTCACTTGTCTCTGGTGCTACATTGGCTTTTTGTTGCAAGGAACAGAGACCCACACAGGTTATCTCAATTGATGAGGGTAGTCGTGGGTGTGCAGTAACAACGAGGAAGGCAAGAATCACAGAGGAATGCAGGCTTAGCCATACAGCCGGACCCTGTGGAGCCTGGCACGTAGCTCTGCACCTAATAGAGGAACATTCAGAGTCCAGGAAGCCCTTTGTGGTTAACTGTCCACCTGCAGCAGCTCTGTGTTCCACCCTTACCTTTTCTGGCTTTCTCCCTCTCTCCCTCCCTCTCTCTGCTTTTGGGATGCCCGCTTGCTTCTGCCCCTCATGGACCATTCCGAGAAAATCCATTTGGCTCAGCTAATCACCCGTCTACCTTGTTTGGACTAACCTTTTGGGCTAAGCTACCTCATGGAACAGCTGCTCAGCCTACCGATCTGCTGCCCTCAGGCCAGGTGCCCACCCTAACCCTCTCGGCTATGACAGAATGTGGCCCCCCTGAGCTAAGGCTGCTCCCTCACAGCGTCTGTGAGGTGGGAGGCACCTGTTCCCCAGGGTTCCCTCTGGCTCTGCCACTTAAGGAGGTCAACCTCTCCCAGCGCCATCCTCCACCTCCTGGTAACACTTAATTGTGTACCTGCTGGTGCCAGGCTCAGAGTGGCCTGGTTCACATCACCTCACGCAACTCTCTCAACAAGTCCCCAAGTTAGAAACCTCTCTCTACAGAGACAGAAACTGAGACCCTGTTAGTAAAGGTCACCTGGATATGAGCGATAGAACCAGAATTAGAGCAGAGTCCTACATAATTCTAAGACCTATTTTCTTTCTCTTCTGTTGTCCTTATTTTCCTTTGCAATCTTTATAGTCAATTTCTCCCTTAGACCCTACATCCCAAAGAATATAGTCATTCATTCAAGAGAAGGACAGCCAGGGCATGATTCTGACAGGAACCATCCATATCTACTCCCTTCCCCACGCAGAAGGGCAAGGGACTCTCTGGCCAGCCTTCCCTTCCAGGAGAGCCTGGCCCAGCATCAAGAGAGGCCACAGCGGCGACCATACCACACATGCACTCAGCTCATCCTCCCCAGGCCAGCTGGGCCAGCAAAGGAGCAGTCTGGAAATAATTAAAATAGACCAATTATTCTCAGGGTGTAGTTTAAAACATATCAGAAAAATTGCCTGTAAATAAAATTGGATAGCAACCCTGGCAAACCAGTACTAGTAATTATATCAACTTGATGGTGGTAATTATTTTTCATAGAAATTAGTTACTTCCCACCTCCAATAAATCTACCCCATGATAATTCTGTAATAGGTATTCATTGTACATAAAACCAGGAGTCATTACCAAGTGTGCTACAGATACGCACTGAGTTTCGTGCTTTCGCCCAAGACCTTGAACTGTGTATGGTTCCTGTAGCCCTTTGGCAAACACCCAGGCCTCACAGACACCAGGATGACTCTTTGGCTGGGGCCTGGTGTTGTGGCATGGGACAGTGTAAACCACTGAATGCTTCTGGTTTTTGCTAAGAGACTGCCAGCGTCAGGGAAGGACAGCCTAATAAGATGGTGGCAGAGAGCACCATGGAGACCATTAGAGGAGTTGGACGAACCAAGCACACTTCTCTTGCTTCTCCTGGCCCTCCAAGTCAGGGTTCCCTGACCAGAGACTGAGACACACAGCAGTAGCTCCCGTTCCTACAAGAGCACTGAACAAGGGTGGGGTGCTGTGTCCTGGTCCCTTCCTTGTTGATTAGGATGCCATGTGGCCCTCGGTAAGCCTCATCTCTTCTTTGGGCACATAGTTCTTGGTCTTTAAAGGTAAGGATTATACCATTTTATTTTTGAATTAATTAATTTGGTTCAACAGACCAAGTGCCTCTTCCGTGCAGGTACTATTTAGTGAAAAGGACACAGCAGTGCTTGAGACACTCCTTGCCTTCTTGTTGTTTATGGTCCAGTGGGGAATACATTGAATGGGTAATAACAGGTCTGCTAGTTATCATGATGAAGAAATAGAGGGTGCAACAGAGGTCTTTAATAGAGGATCTAATCCAGTTTATGGAGGGGGCGGGGCTAGGGAAGACTTCCTAGAGACAGCAACTCTCAAAGCAGATACCTAAAGGGGAGAGTGGAGAGAGGAAAGGTGTTGATGGCTAAGAGTAGGGAGGGGGCTTCACCATGAGGCTGGCATTCCAGGGGAGCAGGAATCCTGTCCCGGTCTTCTTCATAGGCCCTGGTGGAAACCAGTGGACCTTGGAGAAGTGTTTGCTGGCTGGATGGTCACCTGATATTTCATAACCATTATGAAGCTCTCGTGATCCAGACTCTACAGATAGGAACCCAGTTTAGGTCCCACAGCCTGCTCTTGGTAGGATAACATCTGCCGACCTCCAGATCTGTGCTCTGTCCAGATGTGAGGGTCAGATGAGGTCCCGCAGTCCACAGGAATTTGAGACCTAAGAAACGCTGACCGCATGAGAAAGGGTGACAATTTCTTTTTCTCTCTCCAAACGGGAACCACTGGGACTTTCGCTCCTAGAACAGCTGCCCAGCTGCCTCATTTGCTGCTTGGATGTAATTGCAGCGGGTGAACTTTACACTCTTGTGCTTCCTTTCTCCACCTGTGCCTGAACTGGCAACGTAAAGGAGCAGTCCCCCCTCCCGCCTGGAAGCCACAGAGGTCCTTTCTCTGTAGGCTGTGGGGAGCCCAGCTGCTTCCCTGGGGTCAGAAGAGGACTGGAGGGCTCGCCGAAGCCCCCATCACACTCTCCCAGAGCTGCCAGAGAATTGCACCGATGCTTGTTGGGTTGGGGGAGGGAAGGGGGAGTAGGAGTGACACTTCCGTATTTATTGGATATTTAGCATCAGAGGCATGGATATACATACACTACCAAACTTAAGGTAGATAGCTAGTGGGAAGCAGCCACATAGCACAGGGAGATCAGCTCGGTGCTTTGTGACCGCCTGGAGGGGTGCGATAGGGAGGGTGGGAGGGAGGGAGACGCAAGAGGGAAGAGATATGGGAACATATGTATCATATGTATATATATAACTGATTCATTTTGTTGTAAAGCAGAAACTAACACACCATTGTAAAGCAATTATACTCCAATAAAGATGTAAAAAAAAAACAAAAAACAAAAAGGTTGACAAATTCCCAAACCAGACACATTATATTGACTCCCTAAACCAAAGGAGACTGTTACTCTGTTCAAGTGTGAATTAGCGCTGTCAGCTGTGCCAGCTGAGACCATTTCCATTCAGAGCTGAATACTCATTATTTCAGGGGAAGTTCTCCTGGTCTTTGGTCTTATTCTAACTCAATCCCTCATCCCTAAAGACACTCACTACCACCTCCTTCATCTCCTGGGTCAGGGGAAAAGAGCATATTTTTGAGACAGGATCCAGGGAAAGGGTTTCTTCCCACACGACACACAGATTCTAGAGAGACTGTGGATGTGGTCACCCTCAGGCTGTCCCACTGCCCTTTCTGTATACCACTCGGTGAGTTGCAATGACCCTAGCTACTCAAGGGAAAAATCCATACAGCTGTATCCCTAACAGCTCTTCCCACTGCTCTCCATTTAATTATCCCACTTACAGGATTGTTGCAGGCTCGGATACCAGAATAAAAGAAACAATCATGAAACAAGGGCAGAATAATTGAAGGTGGTGGGGAATGAAATAACAGTGATTGAAAACTTAGGGTAGTAGGACCTCCTCCAATTGTGTACAAAACAAGATAGTAATAGAATTCTGCTTATTTAATTAAAGGCATGTAAAATAGTCAGGGGAGATAAATGTCACTTGAGACGGGATTCATTGAAATGTCCAGAGTTTGACTTGTTACCTTTTGACGTGTTTGGAAGACTGCACACAGATATCTGGGCTGTCCCATCAAAATCATCGTTAACACTCTGTTGCTTCTCTCACCTGGTGGCAGTAACTCGAGGATGGACCATGGCTGTTAGCTGGACCTTTCAAGCCAAGGTCAGAATTGGAGTTAGTTTGAAGTCTCAACTTCAAGGAAGCGAAAGCAAGGCCATTCCCCACAGGAAGAAATGTGAGATTATATCCAGGAACCTTCCCCCAGGACTCAATGGTCAGGACAGGATCCCATGCGCACCCACTGGCCAATCACTGGCAAAAAGAACGTGCTTTGGAGCTAGTCACATGGAAGAAGAATGGACACAGAGATCAAACTGGGACTCTGCCAGCAAAATACTCTATCTCCAGCATCTCCGCCAAGCAGAGCTTAGACCCCTGGGCAGAGTGTGGGAAGGGTGAGCGGCTGAGATTGGAGGAAGTGGCAGCACATGGATGACCAGACACAATTGCTATCAATCTTAGAATGGTGAGGGGCATGCTCCAAGCATTCACAGATTTCCTTAACGTGTTGTAGACATAAAACTGCTTCTTGACCTCTCAGAGTAACAAACTCAAAAATTTCCTCCTCCCTAGGTAAAGCAATAGTTCATTTTAGTTGTCCTCAGCTGTCTTCATTAACAGACATTCCTCATTCTGCTCTTCTGGGATTTGGTCAACACACCTGCATTTGTGCTTTTCATATACTGGGTTGGCCAAAAAGTTCGTTCAGACTTTTTCCATAAGCTGTTACGAAAACTCCGAACGAATTTTTTGGCCAACCCAATACTTTTTGTCTCTATATGTTTTAGAGAGGTCTTTTTGCCACATTCCTGGGTTTTTAGTCCACCTTACCTTCTTAGATCTTCTCCAGCCCTCCAGATCTTCCTAAGGATGTAGAGAGTACTTGCACAAAGGAAGTTCACCCAATCTGTGGCTTACCTTATTATTTTCTTAATGTGTCTTTCAAAGAGCAAAAAGTTTGCAGTTTTGAAGAAATCTAATTCTTCTAAATCTTTTTTTTTTTCTCTTATGAAATGTGCTTCCTTGGTTCTAAGAAATCTTCGTCTACTCTCAAGTTTGCAAGTATTTTATTCTATATTTTCTTCCAAAACTCTTACATTTTTAAGTTTTATATTTAGGTCTTTGATCCATGTCTTGTTAATTATTGCACATTGTGTGCTAATGTCCACTTTTTTCCATAGAGCTATCCATTTGATCAAACACTATTTGTTGAAAAGACTTTTCTTTCCCCCATTAGACTGCCTTGACTCCTTTGTAGACTGTCAAGTGGCCATAGACATGTGGTTCTATTTATGAATTCTCTATTTTTTCCATTGATTTCCATGTATAACTTTTCACCAGTTTGACACAGTCTTCATTACAATGATTTACGGTTTGTTATTAAATTGGATGGTGTCAACAGCCCTATAACTTAAAAAAAAATTGCTTTGGTTTTTCTAGGTCCTTTGTATTTCCAAATAAATTCTAGAATTAGCTTGCCAATTTGTGTTTTTAGAAAGTTCACTTGAATTTAGACTGAGATTGTGATAAATCTGTAGGTCATTTTAGGGAGAATAGTCATCTTAACGACATTGAATCTTCTAATTTTTGAACATGGTATACCTCTCATCTCTCCATTTATTTAGTCTTTAATTTCTCTCATCAAGTTTTAATTTTCCTTGTAGAGGTGTTGGACATATATGGTTAAATAAACACCTAAGTGATTTATGTTTTGGGAGGGTACTATCAAAATTTCCCAGTTTCCCTTATTACTAACATCTTTCATTAGAATTTTCTATTTCTCCCTCTAATTCTGTCCATTTTTGCTTCATACATTTTGAAGCCTTGTTATTGGATGCATGCACATTTATGATGGTTATATCTTCCTGTGGAACTGTCCCTTTTATCATAATGAAGTGTTTCCTTATGGGTTCCTTATACTCTTTATCTTAAAGTTTATTTTTTCTGATATTAATATAGCCACTACAACATTTTATGCTTTCTATATGCATGATTTTTCTATCCTTTTTTATTCAATCTATCTGTGTTACTATATTTAAAGCACATCTCTTTTAGAGATTATGTAATTGGGTCTTTTTAAAAAATCCATTCCGATAATCTCTGCCTCTTAATTGGGATGTTCAGTTCATTTCTGGCATTATCAGTGACAGAATGATATCAGTTATCAATGTCATTATTGATATGTTTGAATTTAGGTCACCATTCTGCTCTTTATTTCTTGTTTGTATCATGTGGTCTTTGTTCTTCTGTTCTTCCCTTTCTGCCTCCTTCTGGGCTAATTGAATATTCTCTAGAATTGCATTTTAATTTTTCTATTGGATTTTTAGTTACACCTCTTTGCATTGCTTTTAAGTGGTACTCTAGGTATTTCAGTGATAATCCTTAGTTTTCACAGTTTCCTTAGAGTTAATATTATGCCATTTCACTTAAAAAATGTAAGAACCTTTTAACTCTATACTCATTTTAACCTCCATCTTTTATGCTACAGTTCTGATAAGTATTACATTTACATACTCTATAAACCCCACAATGCAATGCTATAACTTTTGTTCTAAACTGTAAGATGTATTTTAAAGAAATTTTTTTAAAAAAGATAGTCTAAAAAATATATACCCACAAAGTTACTATTTCTTTATTTTTTTTTTTTATTTTAAAAATTTTTGACCTTACCACGCAGTTTGAGGGATCTTAGTTCCCCAATCAGGGACTGAACCCAGGACACTGAAGTGAAAGCACCGAGTCCTCACCGCTGGACCGCCAGGGAATTCCCCAAAGTTACCATTTCTGATAATCTTTATATCTTCCTGAAGATCTGATCTTCCATCTGGTACTATATTCCTTTAGTCTTTTCTTTAGTATTGCTTGGAGTGCATGTTTGCTGGTAATGAATTATCCTAGTTTTCCTTTATCTGAAAATGACTTTATTCCTTCCTTACTATTGAAGGATATTTTTTACTGGATATAGAATTCTGGGTTGACAATTTTTCCTTTCAGCATTTTATTTTTCTTTAATTTTAGAACAGGTTTTTTTAGAATAGCTTTTTTATTTACAGAAATATTGCAAAGATAGTTCAGAGAGTTCTCAAATACCCCACACCCAGTTTCTCTTATTATTGACATCTTCCATAGTATTGTAAACTTGTTAAATTAATGAATTAATATTTTCTGGAAGAGATGGTGGAGAATTGGTATAATTTCTTCCTTAAATGCTTGGTTGAATTCACTAGTAAAATCTTATGGCCCTGGTGCTTTCTTTTTTGGAAGGTTATTAGTTTTTGATTCAATTTCCTCAATAGATATAGGCCTATTCAGACTATCTATTTCTCCTTGTATGAGTTTTAGTAGTCTGTGTCTTTCAAGGAATCAGTTCATTTCAACTAAGTTATTAAATTGGTGGTCACAGAGCTGTTCATAGTATTCCTTTATTATCCTTTAATGTCCATAGAATCAGTAGATGAGCCTTCTTTTATTTCTGATATTCATAATTTATGTCTTTTCTCTCTTTTCCTGATTAGTTTGCCTAGAGTTTTATCAGTTTTATTGATATTTTCAAAAAAACAGCTTGTGATTTTATTGATTTTTCTCTATTTTTTTCCTGTCTTCAATTTTATTGATTTCTGTTCTAATTTTTATTCTTTTCCTATTCTTGCTTTAGGTTTAAATTATTCTTCTTCCTCTAGTTTCCTAAAGTAGAAGTTTAGGAAGTAAAGTAAAATTATTGATTGTAATTGATTTACTTCAATTGATTATTGAAGTAAAGTAGAATTATTGATTTTAAGTCTTTCTTCTTTTCTCATATATGCAATCAATGCTATAAATTTTCCTGTAAACACTGCTTTCACTGCATCCCACAAATTTTGATCAATTTTATTTTTATTTTCATTTAGTTAAAAATATTTCTCTCAAGTTCTTTTTTGATGCATATGTTATTCAGAAGTGTTTTGATTAATCTCCAAATATTTGGAGGTTTTCCAGCTATCTTTCTATTATTGATTTTTAGTTTAATTCCATTGTGGTCTGAGAATACACTTTTTATGATTTATATTCCCTTAAATTTATTAAGGTGTGCTTTATGGCCCAGGATATGATCTATCTTCATGAACTTTCCTGTAAGCTTGAGAAGAATATGTATTCTGCTGTTTTTCGATGGAGTATTTTAGAAATGCCAATAAGATCAAGTTGATTGATAATGCCATTCAGTTCAAATATATTCTCACTGATTTTCTGTCTGCTTGATTTATCAATCCCTGAAAGAGGTGTGTTGAAGTCTCCAACTATACTAGTAAATTTTGTCTACCTGTCCTTGAGTTATATCCGGTTTTGACTCACATATTTCATGTTTTGGTGTTAGACACATATCCATTTAGAATTGTTATGCCTTCTTGGAAAATTGGTCCCTTTATCATTCTGTAATGCCCTTCTTTATCTTTGATAATTTTCTGTATTCTGAAGTGAGTTTTGTTTGAAATTAATATAGTCATTCCAGTTTTGTCTTGATTTGTCTTAGCATGGTCTATCTTCCTCCAGCCCCCTCATACTTCCTCCATCCCCTCATGTATCCAAGTCTTTATATTTAAAGTGGGTTTCTTGTAGTAGCATATAGTTGAGTATTGTTCTTTTTTTCAGTCGGACAATATCTCTTTTAATTGGTATTTTTAGACCATTCACATTTAAAGCAATTATTGATATTGCTGGATTAATACTTACCATAATTGTAACACTTTTCTGTTCATTACATTTATTCTTTGTTTTATTTTTCCCTCCCCTCTTTTGCCTTTTCTGGTTGTAAATGAACATTTAATATGATTTCATTTTATCTCCTCTCTTAGCATAACAATTATACTTTTAAATTTTTTTAATGGTTGCCCTAGAATTTGCAACATACATGTTAAAACTAGTCCAAGTGTATTTTTAAATAACACTATGCCGCATTACATTACATGTAATTACATGTAATGTGTAACAACATTCCCAATTCTTCTCTCCCATCCCTATGACATTGCTGTCATTCATTTTACTTATCAATAAGCTATGTTCACCCAATACGCTGTTACTATTACTACGTAAGCAAATAGTTATCTTTTATAGCAATTAAAAATAAGAAGAATTAAGCATTTTATTTTACCTTTATATACTTCTTCTCCGATACTCTTCCTTTCTTTGTGTAGTGAACAACCATTTTTAAAAAGGGTGTCTCACCCTGTGACATCCTTTTTTTCTAAATGTCAATTCCCCTCCAGTTTCTGCCTGCTCTTAAGTGCCTTCAGCTAGTTGTTTTTTATATTTTCTTCAGAGTTTATAATTGTTGCCTTCAGGAGGGTTGGTTTAACACATGCTACTCCATTACTGTAAGAGGAGCTCCTTCTCTGGGGCTATTACGTTCATTTTTATATGAGGTATTGGTTTGTAAGAGTTTATCCATAATTTTCAAACATAGATTTGGACCTTTTTTTCTTACCCTAACTAAATTTCCTTGTATGTGTCCTCATTCCATCATTCATTCCATCAGTATTTATTCAGATTCTACTATATGCTACCATGGGCTAAGCACTGGGAATTCAAAGATGAATAAACTCTATTCCTTGCTCCTGAGGAGCTCCAAGCCTAGTGGCAGTGACACAATCAAATCTCGCATTTTTCTAACCCAAAGTCTTGTCGCACGTGACATCGTGCTCAATCCCCACAAGAAGCCTGTGAAATTCATGGGACAGGTATTGCAGTCCCTGAATAACAGACTTGGTGCCCCCCCTCCCCGGGGTTGTTTAGAGGACCTTTAACTGTCATTAAATCAGTGCTTCACTGCTGCTACTAACCTGGAGCTATAACAAGTGGGTGATGGACATATATCAATAACATAAGAAAGAAAGAAATTTTGGTTGTGTTAAGTCTCTGAGATTGGAGACTAACTTATTACCAAAGCATAACTGAGACTACCCTGACTGATACACTTCAGGGCCACCCAGAGCAAATGTTCTTATGTACCTTAAAGAGCCATCCAAATTCTGTGAAAATTTCATCTGCTTTCTTTTATTTGATGTATTAACAGACAGACATAAATATGATTTGATTTCTGGAGCTAATAATCCTGAAATTCAGAGAGGTGAAGGAGTTGCCTAAAATCACACAACTTGTAAATGAAAGAGCTGGGACTTGAATGTAGCTCTCCCCTAACTCCCAGTCCAGTCTTTTTCTGCATTATAATCTTCTTCACTTTGAAACCCCTCTGTCTTGTTAGTGTGTTTTTAGTAATGTTGAATGTTGTGTCAAGTTTATGAGATTAGTTGGGAAGATGAGCTGTATTTTGATCCAATCATTTGTATCATCTAAGAGGGGAAAACAAATATGTGCATGACCCTTAAAAAGAGATTCTCTCTAGCAGTTCCTGCCCAGAGAGAGACAGGAAAAGTCAGCAGAGGCTCCTTCTAGGCTGGCAGACTGGCCCAGTTTAATCAGAGAACATCTTTGAACCAATGAGGGGAATGAAGACCTTTCATTCAAAGAGAGTCACTGTGGACAAGCAACCAGCCGGTTATCAAGGGTGGAAGGCTGTATAAATGGACTGGTGCATTTCTGCCAGAGTGGTGCTTTGGATGACTGTGAAATCCTGTCAGGAAACTAAAGGGAACAGAAGAGATAAAGTGGACCGTTATATTAGCCAGTAGCTAAAAGTATTGTTTTCGTTATTATTATTCAGAATGTTCTCTCAACATACTCTTTCCAACTGAAATATATAGTAGACACAGAGGAGAAATCTGGCTGACATGACCTTAACTGAACAATCAAACTTTAACAGCCCCTATAATGCGACAGGCACCTTGTGCTACCCCCTCTTGAGATGCAGTGGAAGTAAACAACATCATCTATGTACTGTTCTGTCAAAAATGTTTAACATAAATCATGTGGAAACAATCAGAAACATTCAAAGCCTTCAAGTGTGCAAAACAGCTTACCTAGACTCCTCAGAAATGTCAGTGGCATAAAAGATTTTTTTTAATGTTGTGGGGACTATTGTCATTGAGGAGAGGCTAAAGAGACATGGCAACTAAATGCAATGTATGATTCTTGATTGTATCCTAGATATTTTAAAATCCAGTTATCATGGCCATTGGGAAAACTTGATTAGGGACTGTATATCTGATCATCGTTTTGTAGTCTTGTTAAGTTTCCTCATGATTGTGGTTATGTAGGAGAATGCCCTATTTATAGACACATGGTATTAAAGAGTGAAGAATCATGGTGTCTGCAACATACTCTCACATGGTTAAACTACCTTAAAGGAATATACATACACACGTATGTACATATCTTAATGTACAAATGGATGTGTGTGTGCAGAGAAACAGAGATAAAGCTAATATGGCACAACATTAAAGCTGGTGAATCTAGCTGACAGATATATGGGTGTTCATTGCGCTAGTCTGAATTATCTTTTATTGAAGTATTACAGAAAGGTACACAGATCATAAGTGTATGGCATTGTACTGTTCTTGAAACTTTTCTGTAGGAATTGAAAATATTAAAAAAAGATATTTTGGGGAAAAAGTAGCAGTCAGAGTAGGTTATCTACACTAAAAATGAGTAGTTTATATATACCATTTAAAAAGTAGGGGCTTCCCTGGTGGTGCAGTGGTTAAGAATCCGCCTGCCAATGCAGGGGACACGGGTTAGAGCCCTGGCCCAGGAAGATCCCACATGCCGCAGAGCAACTAAGTCCGTGCGGCACAACTACTGAGCCTGCGCTCTAGAGCCCGTGAGCCACAACTACTGAGCCCACATGCCACAATTACTGAAGCCGCGTCGCCTAGAGCCCGCGCTCCAAAATGAAGAGTAGCCCCTGCTCACCGCAACTAGAGAAAGCTCACGTGCAGCAACAAAGACCCAACGCAGCCAAAAATAAATAAATTTATTAAAAAAATAAAATAAAATAAATAAAAAGTAGGTTATATATACTCTGAGTTAGTTGCACGTGCCTAAGTGGGCAGACCCTAAAACTAATATTACTGCTACCAGGTGTGTCCTCGACTTGTGGTGGATTTCCCAGGTGGAAGAAGATTCCTTAGGAATAAATTTTGAGACTTACTAGCACTTGCCACAAGCCTCAAACTCTCTAGTAAGTGATCCAGTCTCCTTCTGTCTTGTGAGACCTTCCTACTATGGTCATAGAATTTTACTTGGGGGCGGGGAGGGGTTAAACCTAGAATTATTCACATACTTGGAGGTTTTCCAAACCAGGGGCAAGCCTGGCCCTCTGCCACCCCACTGCCCTCCTGTGGGAAGGGGCTGGTAAACCTGCAGAGTTCAAGGAAGCTCCTGGGAAGAAAAGTCCCAAAGCAACCCTGACTGCATCCTTTTGAGGATCCACATGTTTAGAAGCTTGGCCTCAGGTGATTGGGCCTGGGGCTAGCTGGCAGGAAAGAACTCTGTGTAGATCCATTCCCCTCCCCACAAACTCCTCCTGGCAGGGAAAATTGGGTGTGGAGTCAGGAAAACAAAGGACCCTTAGGGCCCCCCCCACAAGTTTGGAGTCCCCATCACCCTCCCCTCACTTTTTGGTTGGTGGTTGGAGCATAACACTGGGGAGGAGCAGCAGGGTCTTGTCAGGCAGAACGCTGTTGGTTTGTCCTTCTTTCCACTCTTCAGCCCATACCAGGGCCCTTCAGGCTGAGAATTCCTAGTCGTTACCAGGTGGGAAGTCCTGAGAGGGATGGGACTTCCTGTGAACTGGGCCGTGGAGGTAGCTAAAGTGATTAGTTGGAACATTACAAACAGAGGTAGTCCTATTTGTCTTCCAAGCTGGTAAAGCGAGTTTTTGTGCAGCAGGGGTCAAAGGCATTTTCAAAGCCACAGAAATGTTAGCAACCTCTTCCTCATCTGCAAAACCTGCACCCAAACGTGCCTGCGCCTGCCTGACTCGGGGACTCCCGTCCCCTTCTCCCAGTCCACCCGGTTCCCCCCGACTCCCCGTCCCGACCCCCAGGTGGAGGGGCGGGCAGGAAGCGCTGATGGTGAACCAGGGCAAGATACAGGAAGGCATGTCTCAGAGAATCCTAAACCTTGGTCCAGTGACGTGGCTTCTCTCCGCGATACTCCCTTCCCCTGCCTTTACTTCCCCTCGGTGGAATAACACTAGGGTCCAGTACTGCACAGGAAGCTTTGGTTCTAAAAAACATTTCTTTTCTGGCTTCACAGAAGGCTGAACTCTCTTTCACAAAGTGATCCAAGAGTAAGGATTATTCATTTCCCTGAATTGATTGGGTTTTGCAATATGTCTCTGACCCAGGACACGTGTTTTAAGTGAAATCACACATACTCAAAGTATGTTTGTGTAGCCCAGTTTCATCTGGAAAAGCCAATGACTTTTACACAAAGATTTTTTTTTTTAATTCCAAAGTAGTAAGGTGTTTGGAGCTCAGGAGCCCGGGGATATGAATTATGCTCTCAACTTTGCTATTTTAATTGTTTATTTTATTTATCTTTTTATTGTGATAAATATAAATCTCTCCCATCAAAGAAGAGGATCCAACAGTCCATCCTAGACAAAGAAAACTGAGGAATTTGACTCATGGCGGCAGCCTCTATTGCCAAGAACTCTCTGTTGCTACTGACTGGTTTGGTGTTTATCATGGGAAGAACGTTAACCAAAAGTAAAATGTCGAAAAGTTTATCCACTTGTTTTGCAGCCAAATAGCACAAGAGGCACTGGTTTCTCCCGCCCTGCTGCTAGCATCATGGTTTCGTTTTAGGACCAGTCATGGTATCTAGAAATAAACGTCAACACCCTGCTTGATGTTTTGCCGTAGCTTGGCTTGGCACCGTAATTGCAGAATTAATTCCAAGGGCAGGCCCCTTTCCTAAGAACGCCGCCTACATTTCAACAGCCTGTCTCACTGGACTGCACCTGCGGAGAAAGAACCACAGCCAAAATCTCTTTGTGGCAGAGAAAAGTACCCAGAGTTTGTTGTGTTGAAATCAGGAAAGCGCTCCGGTGTGAACAAGACTCATCCGCAGATAGACTAACAACAAACTCTACATCCTTCTTCTAGAGGGACTGGAAAACGGCTCCATTAAAATACTGTATTTCACATTCTCAAAATAATTGAGCTTCCTGATGGGCATTCTTCTCAGAGCTGGAGAGGAAACTTGACTCAGCCCAGCTTTGTGGACACAGAAAGTCCTGAGGCACATGCCAAGGGCAAAGTGGGCTTGTGCAAGAGAGCTGGTTGGGGGCAGTCCCAGCCGCTCCCCACGCACAGCTTGGGGCATGAGGAGTGGAGGGCAGAGAGGAAAAGAGTGGGAAAAGTTGGACGAGGACTCATTGGGAGCCAAGGTCGTTGCTCTGATTCAGTCATTCCTTCCTGGAAAGAGAGCGTTTTTGTGCTTAACCTCATGGCCTCAGATTTCCAGGATGTTGCTGGCTCTCTGGATCTCTCTGGGGCTTGCTTATTTACCAGGTTTCTAGGCCCAGGGACAGAAGGATGTGAGAGGAAATTACTCAAGTGGGACACAAAGAGAAACCAAAGGCAAAGCAAAAGGCTTCTAGAATGCTGCTCACACACATCTTCTCATGGAAATTATAATCAAACAAATGCCATATTTTTATTGCCTACTACAACTTAAATGTATATTTCATGAAATTTCAGACTATTTTTCCCCCAAAAGAATGTCATTTGGAGAATACTCAAAATGATAAAGCAAAGGGAAGAAAGCAAACTTAAAACTTCTAGAACACTTAATTTAACCTTTTGCAAGCCCATCTCTGCATATAAACAAATGTCTGCAAGATCTTTCTGAAAGTTATGAAGAGATAGAGGACAAAGTCTCTGCAAGGCATCTTTCACAGTCTTCTCCTACCCAGGGTTGGATTCACCTGATCAAGTCAGGCTGTGGTTTTTTGTTGTTTTTTTGGGTTTGTTTTTTTTTTTGCGGTACGCGGGCCTCTCTCTGTTGTGGCCTCTCCCGTTGCGGAGCACAGGCTCCAGACGCGCAGGCTCAGCGGCCATGGCTCACGGGCCCAACCACTCCGCGGCATGTGGGATCCTCCCGGACCGGGGCACGAACCCGCATCCCCTGCATCAGCAGGCGGACTCTCAACCACTGCGCCACCAGGGAAGCCCCAGGCTGTGTTTTAATGCAGTGCTTTGTCACCACCTGGCATGTGGTCAAGGGTCTGTGAAAAGACTCATGTGAGGACAGCAGCGGGCAAGTGATCTGGGGGGCCAGGGAGCTGGTGGATCTCTGTGGTGTACTTGACAGAACTGGACATGGGTGAGGTCTCAGAGCAAGAAGGTGTTGACTGGTGAGAGGTCTTTCTGAAGGGACAAGCCAATCAATCTTTGAAGATCTCCCCTGTGGACAAAGGGGAAATTTGTACTGTGTGACCCCCAAGGATCAAGGTAGGGTCAAAGGGAGACAAGGTTTTGTTCTTAATACCAGGTATCTCAAGAGGTAGTGAAGCCCCTGACCTCGGCATATCTCTCACCAACACTAGATGGCTATTGTGGGAAAGCTATGGAAGGGGCTCTTGCATTGTGTGGATGCCAGAACCAGACCAGAGAGTCTACAGAGAGTATTGACTCAGACGAAGGCAGGGCGATAAAAGGATATTTCCCCAAGGAAGGAAGTTATCTGGTATCAGCATTTCAAGTTCCCAGCAAAGGTTCATTTTGAAAAGGTCAGAGCACATAAGCAGTGTTAACTTCCTGAAAGACTCACTTATTCATTCTTACGCTCCTTTCTAGAGAGTGGCACAATGTTTACTAAGGGATGAGTGAATGAATATTGATCTGATCTGTAAGGAAGATGGCAGCGTACGATGTAACCCAGGCATAGGGGACAAGAAGAGGAGTAGTGGAAGAGTCCTAACTAAGTATGTTGGGGCAAGATTATGAAGGATCTTAAGTTCCAGATGGAAGAGTTTGCACTTCGTACGGCAAACTAGAACATGTCACAGCCAAAACCTAGGAAGTGGTCAGCTGCTACTCCCCAATCTCCCCAGCTTACACCTCAGGTGTCTTCCTGTTCACACCCCAAGTCTCTGCATCTCACACTCTAAATCTCCCAAGGCCACACTCCAAATATCTTCTAGCTTAGGATGGTGGAGAAGTATTTCCGCAGAGTCTTTTCAAGACTTAATCCTTGCTGGAACCAATTGACCAATTGTCCATCCAATCTCTCTAAGACTCTGGCAGAGACAGCAAACATCACCCAAAATTGAAGTTCCCCTCCTAGAGTGTAGAATGGCTGCTACAAAGCAGTTTCTCTGTTAGAGACTACATTTCTCGCATCTGGGAGGGGTGATGTGACTCTTTGTCATCAATAAGGTAACAACAGAACCAATATATTTGACTTCTGTGTTGTTATGTTCAAGGAGTAGGTGTGTCTGCTCCATGGTCTCTTTAATCGTCTGCCGGCTGAGTGAAGAGGCTCTAGTACAGAGAAGAGTTCAAGGTAGAAAAAGCTGGGATCGTGGAAGCCTGCCCGTGAATGCCTGTATTGGACTATGAATGTCTATGTGTTAAGGCACTGAAATGTCAAGGTTGCTTGTCACAGTAGTTATGTTATCCCAACACACATAGAGACCCAGCTGGAATCACTTAGCGCCCCAAGGATGGACTCAGGATCAAGAAGTACCTGAAAGTGCCTGGCACAAAGAAGGATCTCGATAAACACTTGGTAGATGAATAAATCAAAATTCCCTGGGCTCTCAACACTTTGGAAGAGGCTCTGAGTAAGAGGCATGCATTCCCCTCTGAGGGATAAGACCTCAAATTACACCCGAACTCTGGAGAAGGGCATGATGAGGGAGGGTGAGTGTAAATGGGCAGAGATACAGAAATCTGAAGCACAAAAGTTTCCAAGTACAATTTTGCAATGGTCTTGGTCCTTCCTGGGGCACCCTCCCTTTGCCAACAACTCCAGGTGCCTCACTGGTCACCCAGCTGCCAGCTGCAGAGCCCATTTCCTTCCACAAACACTTAGTGATGCCCACTTCATGCCAAGCACTGAGGGTACATCCATAACTAGATATGGTCCCTGCCCCGAGGAACATGTAAACGAGACGGGGCAGAGCATAAAGCTCTAGAGGGGCCGAGACTGCTGAGCTGTGCTGAGAAGCTGGAGAGAATATTACTCCTACCCTAAGGACAACAAAAATCCAGCCTAACTCCAAGATTATAACTTTGCTTGAACCCATCAAAGAGCTGAGGTTTCAGAGCATCCATGTAGCCTGAAATCTAAGAAAAGACGGAGCTTTCAGGGAAGAGATGGGAGGAAGACATACCAGGTGTAAGAGTTCAGCTAAAATTTCAAATAACTCTGGAGATTGAGTGTGGGCTAGCCTGGGTATTGCGGACCCCAAAGAAACTGCAGACACAAGAGGAGTTCTCATCTAGACTCTTCTCCAAGAACCTGCACCTGGTGCTCTCAAGAAAGATGGGGCAGGTGGCATAATAGGAGAAAGTCCCCTCAGTGGTGCAGTCATGGAGGTAGGGGAGCTGATGCTATAGGAAAAAACATAAAGCCCTGTCCAGAACCTTCTGCCCTGTGGCATTAAGCCAACGGCAGAGAAAGGCAAAACTTGTCACCCCAGGGAACCCATTGTAAGTGGAGTGAGGGTACAAGATGAAAACCTCTACCTCTGAGGAGGGGCAGGAAACCATGCTGGGTCCAAAGTATTAGAGGTCTTCTGCCCCCCGGGGTGGAGGCGGGAGGGTGGGGGGTGAATCTCTTTAGCTCAAGAACAGCATAAAATGTTGTGTGCACCAACCTGTTGAATCTGTTTCCAAATTGCCAGAATGGCATTAAAGGAGGCCGAGCACTTGGGCAGAGCTACACTGCCTGCAGCCCAGCAGCACCCAGCCCCACGTGCAAGCTTTGGTGAAAGGCTCTCTCCAAGATGGCGGAGGAGACAAAAGGGAAATTCTGCTTCCTGCGTTCTAGAGCTCCTCTCTCCGGAAAGGCAGCCCCATCAGAGCGCCGTAGAGAAGTCGACAGCAAAGCGCAATCTGGCAACGTGAAGAATTGTTTAGCCAAATGGCTTCCAGGCTAATAAGACATCCCACCTTCCAACTTGGCAGATTGTGTTTGAGAAAGCAAATGGAAATGCAGAAGCTTTGCCAGCTTCCCCTCTGCCTTTTCTAGGAGGGGCAGGAGAGATTTGACAAGAGCCTTGGGATGGTCTAAAACTTAGCACTGAAACACCCAAGTACCCAAAGGCTGTCTCTCCACAATAGAGCAATTCTCAGAGCTAAATCTCAAGTTTTAGCTTTGATTTAACAGAAGGTTTAACCTTAGGGAAAATTAATTTTAAATAATGGCTAAAAAATTCTTTCCATTGTTTTAAATAAGATCATGTTAACTTCCAGCTAAACAGTAATTTCTTGCTCCAATTTTTTAAAAACGTTTTGGGAGCTCTGTGCTTATAAACGAAATATTAGGCATCTCCAACTGCTTATGACCTCACTTGGAGATACGATTCAGGAAATAAAACAAATTACTCTCCTGATGAGCATAACAGGTACCCTCCGGGTCTTCAGACTGTAACTACACATGCAAACCATTTAGGGAGGAACTGGCTAGATGTGTAGACAGGCAGCAAATTATTGATTAAACCAGATTTCTATCATTTGATGATATATTTTCCCCTAATTTTGTTATTTGCATGGATCCAGTCTCAGCATTTTACATGAACTCAGAGCCTACAGTGAATTTTTAAACCCCTAATAATAAGTGCCAATCAATTTCTTCCACAGAAAATCCAATATTCTTAACTTCCATGAAACTGGTGTTTTATACCATTGAAAGGCTAGCAGGGGTAGCTGGGAACACGGGCTTTGAATTCAGACAAGTCTGAGCTCAAGTCCCAGCTCAGCCGTTACTCAGCTGCCGTGATTTTGGACAAAGTATTTCGCCCTTTTGAGTTTTAGTCACTTCATCTGTTAAATGAATAATCCCGTCTTACAAGTGCCTAATAGCAGCTAAATGAAATCACGCAGCTGCAAGCATTCATCAATGTTCCTGGGAAGCAATAAGACCTCAACCACTGTCAGCTGTTATTGTAAGGAGAGAGGACCTGCCACCCATGATTCCTCATAATGGAGTTGCTTCCATCTCTATAAAATAAGGCAGTCAGGGCTTCCCTGGTGGCGCATTGGTTGAGAGTCCGCCTGCCGATGCAGGGGACACGGGTTCGTGCCCCGGTCCGGGAAGATCCCACATGCCGCGGAGCGGCTGGTCCCGTGAGCCATGGCCGCTGAGCCTGCGCGTCCGGAGCCTGTGCTCCAAAACAGGGAGAGACCTGCGTACCCCAAAAAAAAAAAAAAAAAAAAAAAAAATGGCAGTCAGAGCAGCTCTTCTCCAAGGGCCCCTCAGAGCTGACATGTTATGGCCTTATTGCTGAGCCCCTGGCTCGGGATTTGCTGAGCAGGTGATCCTAGTTCCCGAGTTCTGATTTCCATGGTAGGGGGTTTCTGCTGGAGTCCTTAGGGTCTGGCTGTGAAAACACTGAAGAGCTGGCCTGGAGATGTAGTGAGTTTTCCATCAGTGAAGGCATCCAAGGAGAAGCTTGATAACCACTTGCTGGGAAGAGGATAGAAAAGGGAACAGGAGTCAAACTCCATGAAACTTCACTCACCTCTGACTCACCATATTCTAAAAAAAAAAAAAGCAGGCAGTCACATGCTCTAAACCCTCCAGGCATCAGTCTTTGCCATTAGAACCAAGTGGTCACCTAGAAAAGCCGCAAGTCAGTCAGCCTGTGTCTATTTGTCCACTCAGGCTAAGGAAACATTTCTACCAACCAAAACCAAATCTGAGCCTCACGGGCAGGAAGATTGTGCCAGACCAGATCAGATGCTTTTCAGAACGAACCACTGTCTGTTGCTGGTGCACCCAGCTGCCTCACCCAGGAATCCAAAATGGAATTCCAAGCCTGGGACAGGGACATTGGAAAAAAGAGCCGGCAGCTGGGTTTGATAGTGAGAAGCTAAGTAAAGCAGTGAGATGCTGGGTGAAAGCTATAGGGGGCTGGGAGCTTCATCCACAAGAGTGATTCTCTCTCCTCAGAAATGCTAATGAAATTTGGACTTCCTTATTTTATTGCCTACTTTGGTTTCTTATAATTGAACACCAAGTCCTGGGAGACAAGGAGGAAGATCCACTGACATCATCACTCAAACAAGCCAAGGCCTCGCTTATCAGTGTGGCAGCACCAAGGCCCTGACTCTGGCAATGGCCCTGCCATCAAATCTCACTTTATCACTGTGGCCCCTGGGAAAATCTCAGCACCTATGGGGTCTGGTACCTGCCCCTGCCCACAATGCCTTTATACAAATGTTTTGTCTCCCTCTCCTCCTGCAAGCACTTTGCTAAATTTCCTTAATGAATTCTCACTGCAGTTACTTACTAGTATCACCTCCTTTCTACTGATGAAGGAGCAATCCCAGGAGGATGAGGTGACTTGTTCAGGGTTGCACATGCATTTTTCCAGCCGATGTTGGTGGAGTTTTGAATCCTAGGCAGAAACAGCAGAATAAATACTGACTTTGCGATTGATGGTCCTGGGTTCAAATCCTACTTATTAATTGTGTGATCTTAGACAAATTACTTAGCCTCTCTGTGTCTCTGATTTCCTGATTATTAAATGGGGATGAAAAGAGAAACTAATTCACTGTATTGTTGGGAGGATTAAAATGAGTTGATGGTGTACAGAGCTTAGAACACTGCCTGGGCATGGAAGGCTATTAGTATCTTGAGTGCCCACGTCACTCAGATGCCCTGGGAACTGGCAGGGAAAAGAGTGACTTTACAAGTGGGAAGGATGAAGAGATCTTCCCGCCCTGCCCCCCGAGCTTTCTGCCTCATCCTCTAGGCCGGCTGCTCCCTGCTCCCCTATCAGACCTCAAGAGGGTGGTTTGAGGTCCGGCATCTGTGCTCACAATGGGGATGTTTCAAGGCAAAAAGGAAAGCAAAGGAAGCTGAAGGTGGGAGCTTAGAGCTGCTAGTCCCCTGGAGAAGCGGCAGTAAAAAGACTTCCTGTGATGCCTCCCCTCCTGACTAATGCCCTTGGCTTCTGTAGCTGCTGCCTCTGCCAATAGCCAACCTTGGTCTGGGTAATACATTTTCCCTGAAAAATGACCCCAGCACAGCCTTTGCAGGGATTAATAATGAGCTCTGCGGAGGACTGACAGCTCGTCCAGAGCTGTGCATCACCTCCGGCTGTGCTCTCCTGCAGGCCAGAAGGTCTCTGTCTTCTCCAGGAGATGAGCGGAACTTCAAGTGTGCAGGGCAGCATTCCTGTGACCAGCCTAAGCAAACTTCCTGAATGCCAGCGGGCTCTCTGGGCCAGCTGGGTCCTCAGTGCTGAGCCCCAGTGCTCACCCCAATGATAGCTGGTGGTCGGCATGGCCCAGACACTGTGCTGGTACTGGGTGCAGGGGAGATGGAGGGGAGAGGAGAGATGGGTGATGACACAGGCTTCCTGTTCTCAGAGATCAACCCAGAGGGGCTGAACAGACAAGTGCACAGGTAGCCATGAGACAGGCCAAGGAGTAAGAAGTGCCACTTAAGAGCTGAGAAAGGGGATACATCCCTTCTAACCCTAGAGATCCCAGAAAGTCTTGTGGAGAAAGTGGAATTTGGGCTGGTAGAACTGGCCCGTACTGGGATGCAGTGGAATGGTTCCCAGGTTGCAGAAGCCAAGAGGCAGAAATATGCCATGAAGGAGGGCATGGTCTAGCTTGGCTGGGGTGTAATACCTGAAGGGAGTTGGGAGAGATGGTGTTCAATCAACCGCAGAGGCTGAATACCAGGCTAAAGCATGGAGCTCTACAGTAGCTCATAGGGAGAGGCTGGAAGGTTGGGCTGCCCTGGATTGGAGGAGTGCAGGCCATCTGTTGGATCCTGGTGAATTCAAGTACTGTCCCCTTGTCTTGATCACAGTCCTGGGTTACTGGGTGCTCTCAGGTGACATGGGCCGAACACACTGTGACAACAGGGCCTGCAGGACCCTGGAATTCTCGCGGAGCCCCAGGGTATGTACTCCTTCCCCTATCCCATCATGATACCTTCCCCACCCCTCTAGGGTGAGGGAGGCCCTGCCTAAACCATGCCTGGCCCAGGCTCCACATGGTTAGGGACAGCTGAACCTGGTGGCATCCCTAGAGGGCCCAGAGCAGGAAGAACCAGCTCCAACCTACTCCCCTCCTTCCAAGGTCAAGGGAAATGTAAGCTGTATTTTTTTCACACAGCCCCACTGAACTGATTGGCTTGTGCAGGTCTCTGTGGCAGACAGCAGCCTTGTGTCCTCAGCCAGGGGATGCAAATGCTTAGCAACAGGAGGGTTCTCATTTGCAGCAGGACCAGACCAACTCTGGTCGCTCTCCGGCACCTCTGGGACCCTGGCGTTCTGTCTCTGACCCCGGGGGAGGCATGCTCCTGTCGGGGGTCAGAGGATCTGCTCACAGCAGAAGATGCTCCAGGATTAATTAAACAAAGCCTTTTCCCAGATGGCATCATTTGGTCACCATTTGCAAGAGCAGTATCTGCATAGTCCTATACTCGCATTGCCCACGTTCTGCTCCTTGGCGGCGCTAGACACTGTCTAAATCTTAGTTATCTCTGTGGTTATTTTATTAACGTGTGTCTCCCAGCTAGGCTGGGAGGTCCATTTCCTTCAACATTTTATGTTGAGTGACAGTCACTCCACCTGAAATCTAAATAAATATTTCTTAGATATAAAGGCACTACCATTTTTTCAAATTAATGTAAATGCTGTTGTAATACAAGTTCATTTGAAAGTGTTGGAGCTTTGTGTAGCTTTGTTATAAATATGTATATTTTAATAAATTGATACTAAAAATAGAACTACAATCACAAGGGGGAGCTCCTCAAACTGGAGATGGTGGAAGACCCTAGCACTGGGACATGCCACCCATGTGCCTGTGGTCCTTTCCAGAGGAAAGAGTTTAGGGGAAAATTGACTTTTTTCTGCCTGACTACACTTTTCCTCCAGTCTACCTGTATTTCCATCTCTCCACCTCACTTCTATTTGCCCAGCCCTCTCTTTCCCCCAGTTTGGGTTTGGGGACAACCAGAACTGCACTCAATGGGTTATCAACATTCTGCTACTAAATGGGCAACATTGGTATAAACTGTCAATTTGATTCCCACTTGAAGCCAAACATCCTTGTAGATTTGGGCTGGAATCACTTTGTTACCCCCTTACTTTGTACTGTGCTAGAACAGTAAGACAGGGAGGACTCTGGAGATGATTTGTTGATCAATCCCTTCCTTTGAAAGGCAGAATAATTGTAGCTAGCGAGGGGTTTGGGCTGTTGGGTTACTCCAAGTCCAGAGAATAGGGTCTCCTGACTCCATTCCAGGCCTCTCCTCGTTCTACCAGAAAAGACACTTATCAAGCCCTCACTGAATTTAAGTTTCCACAGTACTCAAGGTCTCTGGTCAATTTATTTTAGGACTTTGCGCTAGTTTCCATCTGAAGAAATAAATACCTATTTACTGTCATGCTTCTCATTTGAGTATGTTACTGTTCCGAGAGCAACTGGGGAAGAAAATTCTGACCCCACTAATGTCTTGTTTTGTCTTTACATTTATAGAGCCTTCTCACTTTCCTGTACACTTTCACCATCATCCCACCATGTAACTTTCCCCCCTGGAAGAGGACCTGGGCCCATCAGGTCCCGCTTTCAATCTTGGACGTGCCATTTTCACCACTTACAGAAGGGGCAGAGAACGACCTGGCTCCTTGATTCCCCAGTGGGCATTTCGGGATTGCAGGTGGGGGTAGGAGAAGAGCTAGAGGAAGGGGGGTGGAAGAGGAAGAGTCAAGCAGAATAGAGAAGGGTGGGCATCAGAGCAGCTCCACAATTCCAGGCTCTCACACCAGCAAGCCGGCCGCTGCCGGGTTCTCAGGAGGCCTGAGCCCTGACGGGAGGCCTGGGCTGTGAGAAGGAGGCCAGAGGACGGGGGCCAGAAGACTGGCACAGAGTCCATGCTTTCACCCTCTGGAACCCCAACATGTATCTTCTGGAGAAGATATATGAGGAACAGCGTTGGTCTGAAAGGATGGAAGGGACCCAGCCTGAGATTCGGCTGAAAAGTCTCTTTCACTCTGTCCTCTTCTCACCTCCCTCCCTCACTTTCCATAATTTCTCATTCATCTGTTTTCTCACATGCCTTTTGATTTTCTAATCTCTCTCTCATCAATCACCTCTTCTATTTATTTCAACTCCATCTAGAACTTTTATTTGTCCCCTTTTCTCTCTTGACATCCATCTCTATTTATGGGTCTATGGTGCTGAAAACTGAACAGATAACAAATGTCCTCAATTCAGAGCAGAGGCCTTCTGCCGAGTTTCTTCTTGGCCTCTGAGGTGACCTATAACAGGGACCATATGCTAATTATTTGTATCGCCTCATTTCACCATCCCAATGGTGTTTAATTTTTCAGGATGAATTTTTCTTGTTTCCTCAGTTTTCTTGCAAGCATTCTAAGGAACAGGCCCACAGCCTCTGGAGCCCAGTCTCCTCACAGCCCCTGCTGCCAGGCCTGTAGGTGCTCAGGAAATGGGTGTGGAGAGGTTGCTCTCTCCTCCTTCCCCCCATACTCCTACTCCCACAAGCTTCCAACCTGCAGCACCCAGGGGAATCCCTTCAGTTTGGGGGATGGCACAACCCAAGGAGACTTGAGCAGGCTTTACGCTCTAACAATCTCCATTGTTTACCTCAAATATATAAATATACACTAAGTAAAAAGGACACCCATTTAGCAAATATCAGCTCGAGACAATTCACTGGACACTGACCCTGGTTTTCCACCCCGAGTCTTTCCTACATAAAAATTCTGGACAAGCCTCTGGTCTAGGAAGAGCTTTCCCTCCATTCTTCAATTAGTCACACTATGTACTCACTAAAAAAATTTTTTCGAGTTATGATTAAGTGTCAGGCACTTAGCTAAGAACAGGTGACACAGAGAAGATGACCATATAGGCCTTGTCCTCGAGGAGGAGATGGCTTAGCAAAGCAGAATGACAGTGTACAGAAACATTTCGATAGACATTCATTTAAACATATATTTTAGTGAGCACACACTGTGTGTCTGGGATTGTGACAGATGCTGGGACCACAGCAGGAAACAACAGAATAGTACATTAATAGAAAAGAACACTAATAGAAGTACTTAACACGTACACCCATTGATGCGCAGAGGGAGCAGGGGAAGCTTTCCTTTCTGCCCATTGAAAACATTTGTGAGAAAAAAGAAAACTACAGGCCAATATCACTGATGAAAATAGATGCAAAAATCCTCAACAAAATTCTAGCAAACAGAATCCAACAGCATATTAAAAGGTTCATACACCATGATCAAGTGGGGTTTATTCCAGGAATGCAAGGATTCTTCAATATATGCAAATCAATCAATGTGATAAACCATATTAACAAATTGAAGGAGAAAAACCATATGATCATCTCAATAGATGCAGAAAAAGCTTCTGACAAAATTCAATACCCATGTATGGGCTTCCCTGGTGGCACAGTGGTTGAGAATCCACCTGCCAATGCAGTGGACATGGGTTCAAGCCCTGGCCCGGGAAGATCCCACATGCCACGAAGCAACTAAGCCCATGCGCCACAACTACTGAGCCTGCACTCTAGAGTCCGCAAGTCACAACTACTGAAGCTCATGCACCTAGAGCCCGTGCTCCGCAACAAGAGAAGCCACCTCAACGAAAAGCCTGTTCACTACAACGAAGAGTAGCCCCCACTCGCCACAACTAGAGAAAAGCCCATGTGCAGCAATGAAGACCCAACACAGCCAAAAACAAATAAATAAATAAATTTATTTTTTAAAAAAACAGCCATCTATGATAAAAACCCTGCAGAAAGTAGGCATAGAGGGAACTTACCCCAACATAATAAAGGTCATATATGACAAACCCACAGCCAACATGGTTCTCAATGGTGAAAAACTGAAACCATTTCCACTAAGATCAGGAACTAGACAAGGTTGCCCACTCTCACCACTATTATTCCACATAGTTATGGAAGTTTTAGCCACAACAATCAGGGAAGAAAAAGAAATAAAAGGAATCCGAATCAGAAGGAAGAAGTAAAGCTGTCACTGTTTGCAGGTGACATGATACTGTACATAGAGAATCCTAAAGATGCTACCAGAAAACTACGAGAGCTAATCAATGAATTTGGTAAAGTAGCAGGGTACAAAATTAATGCACAGAAATCTCTTGCATTCCTATACACTAATGATGAAAAATCTGAAAGTGAAATCAAGAAAACACTCCCATTTATCATTGCAATAAAAAGGATAAAATACCTAGGAATAAACCTACCTCAGGAGACAAAAGACCTGTATGCAGAAAACTATAAGACACTGATAGAAATTAAAGATGACACAAACAGATGAAGAGATATACCATGTTCTTGGATTGGAAGAATCAACATTGTGAAATTGACTATACTACCCAAAACAATCTACAGATTCAATGCAATCCTATCAAACTACCAATGGCATTTTTCACAGAACTAGAACAAAAAATTTCACAATTTGTATGAAAACATAAAAGACCCGAAGAGACAAAGCAATCTTGAGAAAGAAAAACAGAGCTGGAGGAATCAGGCTCCTGGACTTCAGACTATACTACAAAGCTACAGTAATCAAGACAGTATGGTACTGGCACAAAAACAGAAACATAGATCAATGGAACAGGATAGAAAACCCAAAGATAAACCCACACACATATGGTCACCTTATCTTTGATAAAGGAGGCAAGACTATATAACGGAGGAAAGACAGCCTCTTCAATAAGTGGTGCTGGGAAAACTGGACAGCTACATGTAAAGGAATGAAATTAGAACACTCCCTAACACCAAACACAAAAATAAACTAAAAATGGATTAACAACCTAAACGTAAGGCAGACACTATAAAATTCTTTGAGGAAAACATAGGCAGAACACTCTAAGACATAAATCACAGCAAGATCCTTTTTGACCCACGTCCTAGAGAAATGGAAGTAAAAACAAAACTAAACAAATGGGACCTAATGAAACTTAAAAGCTTTTGCACAGCAAAGGAAACCATAAACAAGATGAAAAGACAGCCCTCAGAATGGGAGAAAATATTTGCAAATGAAGCAACAGACAAAGGATTAACCTCCAAAATATACAAGCAGCTCAATATCAAAACAGCAAACAACACAATCCAAAAATGGGCAGAAAACCTAAATAGACATTTCTCCAAAGAAGACATACAGATTGCCAACAAACACATGAAAGGATGCTCAACATCACTAATAATTAGAGAAATGCAAATCAAAACTACAATGAGGTATCACCTCACACCGGTCAGTATGGCCATCATCAAAAAATCTACAAGGAATAAATGCTGGAGGGGGTGTATGTGGAGAAAAGGGAACCCTCTTGCACTGTTGGTGGGAATGTAAACTGATACAGCCACTATGGAGAACAGTATGGAGGTTCCTCAAAAAAACTAAAAATAGAACTACCATACAACCCAGGAATGCCACTACTGGGCATATACCCCGAGAAAACCATAAATCAAAAAGAGTCATGTACCACAATGTTCATTGCAGCTCTATTTACGATAGCCAAGACGTGGAAGCAACTTAAGTGTCCATCGACAGATGAATGGATAAAGAAGATGTAGCACATATATACAGTGGAATATTAGAAAAGAAATTGAGTTATTTGTCGTGAAGTGGATGGACCTAGAGACTGTCCTACAGAGTGAAGTCAGAAAGAGAAAAACAAATACCGTATGCTAACACATATATATGGAATGTAAAAAAAAACAGTGGTTCTGAAGAACGTAGGGGCAGGACAGGAATAAAGACGCAGATGTAGTGAATGGACTTGAGGACAAGGGGTGGGGGAGGGGTAAGCTGGGACAAAGTGAGAGAGTAGCATTGACATATATACACTACCAAATGTAAAATAGATAGCTAGTGGGAAGCAGCCACATAGCCCAGGGAGATCAGCTGGGTGCTTTGTGTCCACCTAGAAGGGTGGGATAGGGAGGGTGGGAGGGAGACGCAAGAGGGAGGGGATATGGGGATATATGTATATGTATAGCTGATTCACTTTGTGATACAGCAGAAACTAACACACCATTGTAAAGTGATTATACTCCAATAAAGATATTAAAAAATAAAAATTTGTGAGTTATTTTATTTAACAAACATTCAGTATGTGTGTGATGCGATTTTGCATTCCTAGCCTAATTATTATTCTAGATCATTGCCTAACTTCAATATGTAATGCTTGTTGATTTTATATAAACTGTATATATAATTAACCAATGCACTTTGGATTATGAGATTTTAATTTGTTCTACGTGTGTTAGTCCTTAGACATCTTGAAGAACAAACCCTCATGCTTATGTAATATGATGATGCTATGGAAATAAGTACCCTGCAAATATAAGGAGAGGCTGGATGAAAAGCCTTTCCTCCCTGTCTTGGTCCAGCGGGCTGTCACTTGGTCCTGTCCTCTGGAGATGCTAGAATAAACCTCATTAGTCTAGCAGGCCTCAATCCAGGAAGATCTAGGGGGGACCAGAAAAATCCCTGATGGATGAGATGCCTAGTCTCTCCCCTTGTCCTGATCTTACTTGATGTCTCCTGACAAAATGGCCTGACCTGGGCTCAAGCAAGTCTAGTTGCAGAGCCCCAGGCCGGCGCCTGCACAGAGGAGGGCTCTCAGAAGTTTCCCTGGAGTATCTGCCCACAAGGAGGAAGCAGCTCCTCCCTCTCTTGACCCCGTTATGAGCAACCCCAGCTCATCTGAGCTCAGGTGCGTGAGAACAGCCTTTCTGCTCTGCACCAGAAGAGAAGCCCCACGAGGGTGGGTTTGCGGTGCCCCTGTGTGGGTGTGTGCAGCCTGCAGTGGTTGTGGGTTTTCTTTAGCCTCTCTCTTTCTCTGTCTCAGATTGTTTGGCTTGGATTCTCACAACATTCACAACCGTCCCCCCTGATTCTCAGGGCAGCCCAGAGAGCCGCACAGGAAGGAACCTGAGCTACGCCATGCCAGACGGGGAAGTGAGCAGAGGCAGGCCTCGGACCCTCATCACAGGGAGAGGGGTCAGAACCCAGGTCTCCAGACTCTCTCCAACCCCTGCCTTCAGACAGCTTTGAACGTGTCCTTCCCTGCCTTACGGGATCTCCTGGGTCCCTAAGGCCTGAGGTCACAGTCCCCCAAAGAACATATTGTGTGTTTCAATGGGCATGGCACCCCCTCCTTATTCAGTAGCTAGTTCATCCATTCATTCAGTCAACGTGTCCTGAGTCTCCTTGAAGGAGATGGGGCACATCGGAGGCCTGGAGGCCTGGGAACGATCAGCTCAGATCGGTGTGGATAGTGGAAAGGGAGCCGGAGGGGTGAGACCAGTCAAGAGGGGGTTTTCAATCCAGGGGAGAAAATGTGAGAGCCTAAAATAAGGAGATAGCAGAGCTGTCAGTGGGGTTGGGGAGGCACCATGGGTCAAAGTAGCCAAATCCCATGGTTTTCGGCCCCAGTGCTAGAATCAGATACTTCCCCCAACTCTCCTTCCCCTGCCCACCTGCCCCCCCCCGCAACTGGTTCTGGGGCAGTTTTTTTTCTGTACTGGCTGATTTTTCCATGGAGTTTCACTTGTAACAACATGATAAGCTAGCAATTATTAATCCTGTTTTCAGATGAGGGAAACTGGGACTCAGAGAGGTTAAGGTATTTGCCTTGCTCAATGTCACACTGTCACTAAAAAGCATTGACAAGTATTAGACTCCATAGCCATCGGATTCCAAATTTCGTGTTCTTTCTCTCCTTTTGTGCTGTCTCTCTATGCAGTTCCCCCAAATATTGATCTAGAACATCTCCAGTGAAGGGGATCTCACTACATCCCGAGGACACCCATTCCATCTTTCTGCTCCTTACCATGAGCTGAAGTTTTTCTAGAGGTCCCCCTGCCTAGTCCTAATTCTAACCCTTGGGGCCTCAAGAAACAAATCTGTGTCCTCTGGCCTCATGGTGGCTTCCAAATGTTCGATGAAGGCTCTCAGTCCCCACAGGGCTCCTCTTCTCTAGGCTGACATGCCTCCCATTCCCCAGAGGACATAAATCCTCACCCCTCCCCACTGCCCTCATCTCTTGCCTCTGGACATCACTGTCCTGTGTCCTTCAGAAAGGGTCCTGGAACATGTCCTGTAGCAGGAGACTTGGCGACCTCTCAAGGAACTTGTTTCATGTTTTAAAGTGTTACGTTTATCCATATTATTAAACTTGACTTTTAAAAACTATAAATGTAATCCATGGACATTGTTTAAAATGTTCAAAATAGCAAAAGAGAATCTAAAGCAAAAAGTAAAGTTCTCCCCCCATTCTCTTCCAAGCCCAGTGCCACTCCCCAGAGGAAGCCTCTTTTAAAATTTTCTATTTTTATTTCTTGTGATAATTTCTTTTATAATTTTTAAAAACACAACTGTACCTTGATCTCTGGCTTATCTCTAGATGGTATCTGTTGATCGCCCTTTGTGCAGGATGAGGAATTCAGCACATTTACAACACTTCCCGTCTCCACACCATTTTACCTCCTAATTTGGTTAGTAATATAACTCTTTTTAGTTCTTCCAGTGGTTATTCTTATTACTATCACTAATCTACTTAAAAACCTGCATTGATTTATCCACTTTATGCAACATTCATTAATTTTCCACTATGAAAGTTGAGGAAAGTGGTGAGCCTCTTTTTTCTACGTCTCTCTAATTTTCAATTTTATTATATCTATATTTACCATATATATATATTTTTTAACAATTTCAAGGTTTATAACATTTGTACTCTGTGCTTTAGCTATAAGTAGGTGCTCCACATTTTGTCCATAAGATAATTCCAAAGGTTGAAAACCAATAAACAGCATTGTGCTTCTATGAACACTACTCACCGAAGCCTGGATCTACAGAGAAGAAAGTGTATTCACTGTCATGATACCTTGGACACTCTAAGGAGGCTTTTCTATGAAGCAAAGAGTCGAGTGGAGACGCATCACTCCCTTTCAGCTTTTCTTAGCTTCTTCTGGATCAGTTTCAGCTGTACTTTTTCTTGGCTCTCATGTTATCTTCTTTTAAAATTCTTTTTCAGTTTTACTAGAGTATTTCCTCGAAATTTGTTTTCATTTAGGGTGTATGATTGGCAACCAGTGGTAGGCTGAGAGATGGCCTTTAAAAGATATCCATATCCTAATTCTTGGAACCTATAAACGTCCTTACATGGCAAAATAGGGGTCTCTGCAGATGTAATTAAGTTAAAGATTTTGAAATTATCCAAATGAGTCCTAAATGCAAATCATAGGTGTCCTTATAAGAGAGAGGCAGATGGAGATTTCTCACACAGACATAGAGCAGAAGGAGATACGAAGATGAAACACAGAGAGATTTGAAGATGCTAGTCTTAAAGGCTAGAGTGATGCAGCCACAAACCAAGGTGTGCCAGCTACCATCAGAAGCTGGAAGAGGCAAGGAAGGGTTTTCTCCTACAACCAGAGGGAGTGCAGCCCTGTCAATGTCTTCATTTCAGCTCAATGATACTGATTTCAGATTTCTGTCCTCTAGAATGGTGAGACAATAAATTTCTTTCTTTCTTTTTTAGGCCACTAGACTTGTAATTATTTGTTACAGCAGCCATGGGAAACTAATACAACAACATTATAATTTCTATACATAAAAATGACTGTCTGGGGTGACACTCTCTTGTTGACAGTTTGGCTAGGTGTAAAATTCTATATTCTATACTACAAATGATTTTTCCTCAGAACTTTGAACCATGGGCTTTGAACCATGGGCTTCTAGCATCCAGTAGAGCTAATGAGAAGAAATCTCATGTCAGTCTGAATCTTACTTTTCAGGGTACCAATTTTTCCTTGCTCTGTAAGCTTTTATACATTTTGTTTTTATCCTTTGAGTTCTGTCATTCCTTCAGAATGCGCCGATGTTGGTCTTTGATATATAAATCCTTCTTGACACTGTGTGAACTGTTTCAATCTGAAGACTCCTGATTTCTTCAGTTCATGAAATGTTTCTTCTATTTTTTAGGTGTTTATTTTCTATTAAAACTCCTACTGGGCAGATTATGAACCTTCTGATGTATCTTCCATGTCTCTTGGCTTTTCTCTATTTTCTCTCTTTGTACTTTTGCTCTATATTCTAGAGATTTCCTTTCCAAATTACGAATTTGGTTTTCAGTCTTGTCCATTACACTATTCAGCTTATCCCATTGAATATTTATTTATTTATTTGTTTAGTTTTGGCTGCGTTTGGTCTTCGTTGCTGTGCAAGGGCTTTCTCCAGTTGCGGGGAGCGGGGGATACTCTTCGTTGTGGTGCGCAGGCTTCTCATTGCGTTGGCTTCTCTTGTTGCAGAGCACGGGCTCTAGGCACGCGAGCTTCAGTAGTTGTGGCTCTCAGGCTCTGGAGTGCAGGCTCAGTAGTTGTGGCACGTGGGCTTCGTTGCTCTGCGGCACTTGGGATCTTCCCGGACAAGGGCTCGAACCCATGTCCCCTGCATCGGCAGGCGGATTCTTAATCATTGCACCACCAGGGAAGTCCCCCATTGAATTTTTAATTTCATCAGTCATGCTTTGAATTTCTACACAGTCTTTGTTCTTGTTCTCAGGTGACTTTTCACATCTGAGAAACAAGTCTACTTCGGTTTTATGGATGCAATAACCTCTTGATCTTTCTGAATGCCATTACAATTTTTAAAAAACATTCTTAGTGGTTCATTGAATTATGTCTGATTCTTCCAGGCTAGCTGGTGCTTATTTATGACTTTAGCATCCCTCAAACGTCAGGAGGAGGTAGGCAGAAGGATGTGCATTCAGGAAACACATTTGAATCTCAGAACAGAGGGGCATGTATAGTTTGGAAACTATACATATTCACAAAGAGATAAACATACCCCACAGTTTAAAAAACTCCATAGGTGGTTCTGTTACAAGTCACATCCTACCCCCACCTACATGCCCTTTCCATCCCCCTACTTTGACTGAGAACTGGTGGACCAGATCAGCAATTCTCAATCCTGGTGGAACATTAGAATGAACTAGAGAACTTCTAAAACCTACCCACGCCTGGGAACCCCCAGGTAAAGCTGGAGTGCATGTAAGGTTGTGAATAATTAGAATAGACTATTTCTAAGGTCTTACTTTTGTAACTGTGGTCCATGAACCAGCAGGATCAGCAACACCTGGGAACTTGTTAGAACTGCAGAAGCATGGACTCACCCCAGGTGTTCTGAATCAGAATCTGCATTTAAACAAGATGGGCAGTGATTGATAATTAAAGTTTGAGGAGCACTATTTTATGGGACATCATAAGGCACAGTGGGGTATTTGGGTGTGACTTCCAGAATCTAATCTAATCTTAATCTAATCTAATCTGAACTTGAAGTACAGCTCTGTCACTTAACTAATTCATGAGTACATTAAAGGGAGGCCAGTGTGGCTGTAGAGCACTTAGCACAGTGTCTGGCTATTGGCAGAGGCTCAGTAAATGTCATTCCTTTCCTCATCTACTTCTTTGAATATTCTTTCCCAGGTTTGAGATTCTTCGGCAGGAATGTTTCTCCTGTGCCTCCATTTTTCTCTCCTGTCTGTAAAGCGTCTGATCAATCACACTCTTTGATCCTTCCCTTCTCGTACTCTCAGAGCGGAACCATCAAGTCACTCTTTCTAGCACTGTCTTAAATGATGGCTTCTGGTCTCCCTTGTAAAATTTAATAGCAAAATGCTTTTGATATGCAAGCTTCTTTGAAGTCGACCCAATCTATATTCCCAAGTTAAAAAGATGTTCTGCATTGTGACTCTTTCTTATATGAACCTGGAGTGTCAGTTGAAAAGAGAGCTGTGCTCTCTGCTCTGCTAGTTCCATTTTCCCTGGCTCCATTTGGAGTTTTCTGGAGAAGCATGGGAAATCTATCCTGTGTCAGGAGACGAAGACACCGTCCTGTGGCTGTGATTCATGTTGAGGCCACCTTTGATTCACCACCAACTTTATGGAGCTCAAAATGCTCCACAGGACTTTCTAATTTGTCCTCCCTATCCAACTCCCACCATCACCACCCAAAGCCTAGGTTAGAGGCAGAGATGTCTGTCTCTGCTCCACAAATGAGGAAACAAATGCAGAGAGGGTGGGACACTTTCCAAAGAACGAACGCGCGCGCACACACACACACACACACACACACGCACAGTCTTGATCCTACGTCTTCTTAACCAGATTCAGTGTCCCAAGAAAACTAGAGGAAATCCTAGTTTCCTCTAGTTGCTGCTAGCCATCAAGTCTGGAGGTAATTAACCAGCCAGCAGCCCCTCCCCAAAGATTCAGGCACTTTAGGAATCACCATATGCAGCTGTTTAAAGCAAACCATCACGCGGCGCTTCCTAGAAAAAGCTATTGCTCTCTCTCCACACGCCTCCTGCTCTCCTCTCCTCCCTGCACTACCTCAGGGGGCACGCCCTTCCCCAACCCGTGTACCTGAGAGCTCGGCCCACAGAGGAGGGCCAGATCACTTGTGATAATTTCTCAGCGATGCTGAAAAGGATCATGCACATGTGTGCTCATCCCAGGCCCGCTCTCTGTCTACCTCTGTCTCTGTTTGTCTCTCTCTCATATACACACAGAGGAATACCCCAGAACTTCTCTCAACCACTCTTAGGTGGGACGAGAGGGCTTCCCTGTTGGCAGAAGTGAAACCAGGACAAGCCATTGCACCACTGTGTTGGAGCCGTGCTCCTAAGACTTTCATGGTCACACACACACTCCTGGGCGGTCTTGTTAAATAAATGTCAGATTCTGATTCAATAGGTCTGGAGCAGGGGGCTCTGAGATTCTGCATTTTGGATAAGCTCCCTGGTGATGCTGAAGCTGCTGGTCCATGGGCCACACTTTGAATGGCAAGAGATTAAAATGACTGCCCCATCCTGTGGGAGTCTTTGGGGATGTACTGGAGGAAGCAGAAGTAGCCAGAAAGGGAGGGCCTGCAGGGGCGCTGCCTGCTAAGGATGGACACCCTGCAGGCCTGTGTCCTCTCATGCTTCTGCTGCTATGTCTGATCAACTCAGAAGATGGTTACTCAAGGAATGACATTAGTTTGATTTTTCAGCAGAGCATATCAGTAAGTCGAAGGAAAAACTACATGCACATATCAACGAGTACTGTTAAGACATAAGATAAAATTCACATCAACTCCTGAAAAAGAAAAATATATTCCCTTTTTATGCTAAATAATATCTTTCTTAAACCAACTTCAAGCATAATACCTAATGACAAGACCCTTAGAAGCAATCTTATTAAATCAAGGCCAGACAAGAATGTCAACCATAGCCACTATTAATTAACACTTTTAAAATTGGGGGCCAAGGCATATGAACCAGAAATAATAAGTGTAGCTATGGAAAAATGAAGAGGAGACACAGTTAGGACAATTTGCAGACGGTGTAATTGTCGACCCAGAAAATGCAAGATTCAGCTGAAAATCTTTAACATTAATAAGAAAGCTCGATAAAGTAGTGGGATACAAAGGAAACACGAAAAGTAATAACTTTCATACATACACAGCCAACAATCAGTTAGGAACTACTTGGAGGAAAGTTCCTTTCACATATGACAATAAACAAAGAAATATGTAGAAATTAACTTAATAATGAATGTGTAAGTCATCAGTAAAACATAAAACCTCACAAAAAGCCGAAAATGACTTGATACACAGTGAGACATACCATGCTTCTCAATGGGAAGATTAAACAGTCCTTGACTTTTGATCATATCTAAGGGTGAAGCAGAAAGATGCTGACACAAAGTGCTGAGTGTACGTGTGGCTTATCGGCTGAGGGCGTCACTGTAAGGTAATCTGGCTAGGCCATTTCATGGAAAGTTCCTGATAATGTTATATTTAGGGATTTTCTGTTGGCCGGGCCCTAGAGAAGATTCATCAACCTCCTGCCTGGAGTGTATTCACCTGGCTGCCTATGTTCTGGGAGCTACATGTCTCAACAGACATCATTTAAACTTTCACATACTCCTGTTTTCAATTCAGCTCCCTTGCGGTCAGCAGGGCCTGGGGTGCCCCAGTCCAGCACCCTCTGTGTTACCCTTTCTGGAGATAAAAGAGCAGTCCTCAGGAGGGGCAGAGAATGTGTCTCTGCGTGGAGTGGGGGGAGATGGTCTTGGGATCTATCTGCTTTTTAAGTCGACTTGCAAACTGTCCTCCTCTTCCGATGCTACTTTGCTCTCACTTGCAGATCAGGTGTCCCATTCCTGACTTAGATACATCAAGTCCGTTACCACTTGTCTAGCTGCTTCTCAGCTTCCAAATTCTGTTGCTGTTGCCTCCTCTCCTGTGCTATTTGTGCTTTAAAAAATCCAATATGTCGTTTTGAATGTTACCAGATAGCAATCAACTCAAGAGCCCAGATGGAAAAAAAAAAACCCTAGTATTGACTGCATACGTTAAGTGCAAATCCATTTCCAAGAAAAAAGCAGGGGATCAGAGGAGAAGAGCACCAAATTTAGGGCATAGCGGAGTGGGGCATGGGATTTCTTTCTCTTAAAACATCCTTTTTAAAGGTAGGTTAGTCTATCTGGTTTGTGTAGCAAATTAGTGCTAAGTATCACAAGTCTTGGAAGTATTCAAACTCTTTAACCCAATAAACCCGCCATGTGAATCTATCTTAATGAACAATTTAAAATCTTAAGAGGTACAAACTATTAGGTATAAAATAAGCTACAAGGATATATTGTACCACACGGGCAATAGAGCCAATATTTTTATAATAACTATAAATGGAGTATAAATTTTAAAAATTGTGAATCACTATATTGTACACCTGTAACTTATATAATATTGTACAGCAGCTATACTTCAATAAAAAATAATGATAATAAAAAATAAAATCTTGACTAAACTTCATGAACAAAGATGTTCATCAAACCATACTTATGATCTTAAAAAAAATGGAGATAATTTAAATGTCCCACAGTAGGGGAATGTTCATCCACTTGGTGAAATATATGATACAACCATTAAAGTAATAAAATAATGGAAAATTTTTACATTAAACAAAAAATCAAGATAAAATTAAATATGTATTAGCCTCAAAAATATATAAAATAAAATTTTTTTAAACTTTGCCCAGAAAAGGAGTGAAAAGAAATATCACAAAATGTTAACACAGGGTAAGTACCATTTTTCCATTTCTTTCTACTTTTCTATAATGAGCAAATATTTTTCTCTAATAACAGCTTTTTTGAGATATAACTCACATACCAGACAATTCACTCACTAGAAGTGTACAACGCGATGGTTTTTAGTATATTCACAGATATGTGCAACCAACACCACAGTCAATTTTAGCACATTTTCACCATACCAAAAAAAGAATGTCATACACTTAAGCTGTCACTCTCCAATCCCCACTTTCAGTCCTAAGCAGCCACAAATCTACTACCTCTCTATAGATTTGCTTGCCCTGGACTGCCTATTCTGGAATCATATAGTGTGTGGTCTTTTGTGACTGGCTTCTTTCATTTAGCATAATGTTTTTAAGGTACATCCATGTTGTAGCATGAATCAGCACTTCATTTCTTTTTATGGCTGAATAATATTCCATTGTATAGATGCATCTTATTTTGCTTATCCACTCATCAATTAAAAGACATCTGGGTTGTTTCTACCTTTTTGGCTATTACAAATAATGATGCTATAAACATTCATATACAAGTTTTCACATGGACATATGTTTTCATTTCTCTTGGGTATACACCTAGGAATAGAATTGCTTGGTTATATGGTAACTCTATGCTTAACCACTTGAAGAAATGTCAGACTGTTTTCCAAAGTGACTGCACAATGTTACATTCCCACCAGTAATGTATGAGAGTTCCAATTTCTCCACATTCTCCCCAACACTTGTTATTATCTATCTTCTTGATTACAGCCATCCTAGTGGGCTCAAACTCATTGTGGTTTAGATTTTCATTTTCCCGATGGTTAATTACATTGACCATCTTCTCATGTGCTTATTGGCCATTTGTATATCTTTTTTGGGTAAATGTCTATTCAAGTCCTTTGCCTACTTTTGATTTGGATTTTCTTTTTATTATTGAGTTGTATTTCTTCTTGTTTTGATGTTGTTATTTTCCACTCAATTTTTTTGTAGACATTCCTTTGATCTTTTGACAAATCAGTCATCCCAGGTCAACTTTTCACATGCTTTCCAGATATTTTGTTTGTTTGTTCGTTCGTTTGTTTGTGGTACGTGGGCTTCTCACTGTTGTGGCCTCTCCCGTTGCGGAGCACAGGCTCCGGACGCGCAGGCTCAGCGGCCATGGCTCACGGGCCCAGCCACTCCGCGGCATGTGGGATCCTCCCGGACCGGGGCACGAACCCGTGTCCCCTGCATCGGCAGGCAAACTCTCAACCACTGCGCCACCAGGGAAGCCCCAGATATTTTTCTTTAAAAATATCATTCTCCAGGCAGGAACTAATTATAGAAGATATTTGTTTGGTAATTGCCATTGTTTTGACACCCAGCATCTGGAACCCTTCCCCCATGCTTGTGAATTTACCACCTTATGAGTCATGATAAGAAGCAGAGCCCTCTCCCACTGTGGAGCCAAGAGGGTTAGATTTGTGTTTTTCCAGCCTCCCTTGTAGCAAGGACAGGTGCACATGGTTTGGACTCAGCCAATCAGATTCAACTGCCCCAGATATGAGCCAGGATCTGATGATGAAAAAGAGTAGGGTCAACAGAAACAGCATTCCAGTGATGGCACAATCTGTGGTCATGATAGCCACTGTTGGGGGAGGGGGAGGGCAGCAGGAGAAGCAAAGCCAACAGTAACGAGTGCTCAAGCACTCAGCATCCTGGGGTGGTGATGGTGGTGGGGTAAAAGGGATGCCAGGTAAAGCTTTGTGTTTCCCTTCAGATGTGACAATAGCATCTTCCCCAGCCTGGTTCTGGGCTGCAGTTTGGCTGTGAAACTGAGCACTGCTAATCTTCTCTGTTCTGGCCTATATTCTAAGCTCATAAGCCTATTTTTGGTTTAAATTAGCAAAATGGCTTTCCACTGTTGCAACTAAGAAGCTTGACTAGCCAAAGATGATGTTCTTCTTCCTGAGAAATGCCTTTTTTTTTTATAATTCACTGACAGGCAATAGGACATTCAGACTATAATGGGGTGACAACAACCTGGGACTGGATGAAGAGTGAGAAGCTTAAACAGATGATGTGCCTCGACTGATCCCCAGCAAAATACTCTAGTTGTCAAAGCAACCCCTGCAGGCAACAAAGCATTCAACATAGACAAAACCAGGGTGAGAGAGATTTACTGTTTTACAGAATGAACACAGAGAAGCAAAAGAAAGTCTGGCTAAGGTGGTACAAAGTCCTGATTTATAAATTTAAAACACGACCTTGGGCTTCCCTGGTGGCGCAGTGGTTGAGAGTCCGCCCACCGATGCAGGGGACATGGGTTCGTGCCCCGGTCCGGGAAGATCCCACATGCCGTGGAGCGGCTGGGCCCGTGAGCCATGGCCGCTGAGCCTGTGCTTCTGGAGCCTGTGCTCCGCAATGGGAGAGGCCACAACAGTAAGAGGCCCACATATCAAAAAAAACAAAACAAAACAAAAAAACACAACCTTTACAGTACCAGGAAATAACCAACACCATGGCTCAGTTAACCAAAATCTGGTATCACCTGGGTGCATTAGAGGTAACACTCATTTCCATGACTCTCAGTGGGAGTCTGCTTCTTATACTGATTCTGGTAGCCAGCCTCCAAGACGGTCCCTAAAGACCCTAACCTCTCGATAGCCAAGCTCTTCTGTAGTCTCTTCTCAATTGAATCAGCTGGTCTGAGTGAGGAATAAAACACTGCAAAAGTGACAATGTATGACATCCAAGACTAGGACATAAAAGGCACGGCAGCTTCCTCCTTGGCCTTTTGGATCATTCACTCTGAGAAGCCAGCCACCATGTCAGGAGGACACTCAAGCAGCCTTGTGGAGAGGCCTATGTGGAGAGGAACTGAGGCTCCCACAAACAGCTGGTACCCATTTCCCAGGCATGAGAGTAAGTCACCTTGCAAGTGGATCCTCCAGCATCAGACAAGCCTTCAGACGACTGTGGTCCTGGCTGATATGTGACTGCGGCCTCAGGAGAGCCCCTGAGCCAGAACTGCCCAGTCAACCTACTCTTCACTTCCTGATCCAGAGAAACCACAAGAGATACTAGATGATTATTGCTATTTTAACTTCTAAGGTTTGGGTGATTTGCTATGCAGCAACAGGTAAGTAATACATCTAGTAACAGTGCATACACTTCCCCTCTATTTTGAGAACCCAATAAATTCTATCATGTGGGCAATAGGGACACTCCAATAACCACTCTTGAAGCAATTCGCATATTTAAGAACACTGTTTTTCCAGTGTTCTGTGGGGTATCCCTCCACAGAACTGACATCTTCCTGCCCAATGTGAAATTTTTAAGATAAAATCTGACCTTTTCCCATATATGTGTTGCTGGAGATGTTCTGGGGGGTTTCTCTCATTTTGAAAGGGCTGGGTATGCAGACTGCTTCCTGGTTATTGTTGGAGCTGAGGGATGCTATAAAAAGAGATAGCTACAGGGCGATAGAGTAAATGCCAAGTGTGAAGGCCACAGATTAACGGGTCAGGATTTCAGACCTGCCCAGGACACAGGTGGACCCAGACATCCAGACAGCATCATGAATCTCTCTCTCAAGGGCCCTGGATCTGCTCCAATTCCTAAGACACAGCACTAATAAAACCCTTGCTTAGCCCTTTACTGCACACCATAAGCCTGTGTTGTCCAAGCTCTTAGATTCTTTACACTGAAACAATTTCCCATCCCCAGCCTGAAGAAGCCTCTTTACCCAGAAAAAATATTTATAAAACTTCTAACCTCTGCCAGCACTACACTCAGAAAAATGTCAACAATGATTAAGCATGTCTTATTCTGTACTCAAGTAGTCGTGCAAATCGGCAGGCAAAACTGCAATTAACAATCAAATCAATCAACAAATATGTGCTTTGTTTTCAGAAATGGACCAGTTTAGCAATGCTCTAGAACTGGCAAAGCATCCTCCATTACCCATCAACCGCACCCCAGCCACCCCATACACACACCTAACACTGTGTGATCGTTTGCAAAATAAACAGGACAATTTTTTTGTATCCAGTATGGAGATTCTGACAAGGACTGGGTGTGACAGTACCCTTTGGATATGCAACCATAATGTCGGATTTTGCCTGCTCCAGGACCCCCGCCTGTCCCACCCCACTCACAGGTGCTCTCAAGGTCCCTCTTAGCAGGCCAGCCGGTGGCACAGCTTCACACCTTTCCTTCCAACACCAGCCACTGTGAATGGGTGCAGCTGTCTCACCTCCTTCTCACTCTGGCCCTTTCTGGCATCTGGTCATCTTGCCCAGACTCAGGTCCTCAACACCTTTGCAAATAATTTTCTAAGCATCAGCTGGGGGTCTTAAGCATCAGCCATTTTCTTCCTGAGAAGGAAAAGACCCTCAAGCTTCTGAATTCTCCAAAGCTGCTAATGCTTCAACAAACATCACCAAAATGTCTTCTGCAGTAAATTTGTCCAACGAGATCCTCTGAAAGTTAAACAGCAAGTTCACTTCAGCTAAGCCGACACCGTGCACACTCACCCTGGCAGCTGCAATAACACAAGGACAATTCAGGGCCTGGGTCACAGCTCCACTCCCTAAACACAGTGTCTGCTCTCATCCCCAGGACTCTGACTCAGTAACTCCAGTCCTCCAATCTCCATCCAGAAGGTGAGTCTAGGTCACCCCAGCAGGTGCCAGTTCACAGAAGGCTGAGAAACCAATTCACCGGGAACCAATTCTCAGAACTCAACTTGCCGAGCAAACCTTTCACCAAATTTATCTAATTTACTTATTGGAATGTTCAACGGGAATATTTAGCATCACTCATGGGAATGTTAGATTTCGGTAGCTATGATGAAGACATAGAAAAGTATACTCCAACGGCAACAACCAAATAGCTTTTCTACTGGAAGTTTTAGTTGTTACTGATAGTTTGGATGAGATTGTTCAGGTTAATGTCAACTTCCTTCAAACACTCTTGAATTTAAATTTGCATTCCCATCCATTGGATGGATCCATCTCCAGAACTGTTCAGAGCCTCAAGGCACCCAGAACACATGTCCTCACGCCTCATCTCTGTGGGGTCTGCCTCTTCAGTGCCTGTGTCCCCTGGCTCTGTCATGGGGGGTCCTGGCAATAGCTGTCCGATACAGCTGGCTCTGGCTGGGGTGGCCCGTTGTTCCCCGTTGACAGGTGAGAATAATCCCAAGATGCTGGGCCCTGCCTGTCAGCTGCGAGGGCTAATGCCTTTTAGGGAAGCGGCATTGAAGGGTATGGCAGCCTACAAGTCCCCTCCCTTGCCACCTTCCACTGGAGAGGCTGGAACTGGTAAATACTTGCTTTCCCAGCTGCCCTTTCATCCAGGGGTGGCCATGCGACCCAGCCCTGCTGTCAGTAGATAACCACACAAAGATCTGTTAAGGAGGTTGTGAATAGTGGTATGCGGGGGATGGTGGCAGTGACAGCAATCCTTCCTGGATGCAGAAAGAAGCAGGGGTGTGTTGTCTGCAGAGAATTCAAAACACTGATAGAACTGAATAAAAGTAAATCTGCCTTTTCCTCTCACCAGGCACTGGAGATTCTGAACAACGTCAGTGATACGATACTCTGACAGCTGGGGCAGGTCGCCACCCTTGTAACCCCCACTTCCCCCTCCAACCTGGAAAGGCTCCTGAACTAGTAGACGAGATGAATCCATACACACATTAAGGGCAGAGTCTGTTCTAGAGGCTAAGATGGAAGTACACGTCAGGCTATGCAAATCACGTTCAGGGAGAGTGTCCATTTCCCCTTCAGTCAGCCCCACGTCTTTATTAAAGCAGCCTCATTAGTGACTGCAGTGACCCGAGTCCTATTGCCATTTCCTGAGAGCATCCATGCTTCAGAAATTCAGGGCCTGGGGGAACTCACGTCCCCTCCTCCTGGCTCTGCTAATGAAGGAGCTAAGAGAAAGAGCCTCTGCTTCAGGTCAGATGCTCGCTGGTGCCTGCCATGCCTTCATCCTCACCTCTTACCCAGGTGCTCTCCCTTCCCCTAGGCTCAGGACCAAGAAAGCTTCCAGGACCACTGTCCCTAGGCTCCCTCAGCAATCCCCAGCTGCACAGCTGATCTGACACCTCGAGGCAGGGAGGCCCAGTGGGACAAGTCCTAAACTAGGACTCGGGAGACCTGGGCTCTACTGACCTACTGTACTGGTCTACTAGTCAGCTGTGTAACCTTGGATAAGTTGCTCTCCCTTTCTGAGCCTCATTTCCCTGGCAGTAAAACCAGAGGGCCATACTGGATCATCTCTTGGAGGTTCTTTTCACTCTGATGTTCTCCCCGCATCCCTCCCCACCCTTTTCCTCTCTCTCATATATCTTTCTCTGTGTGTTTTACAAAGACCATAACATTGTATTGCTCTAAATTTTTAAACATGCTTTTAAAATTTGAAGAAATGATATATTAGTTATATACTTTCTAATGATTTTTTTTAGTGATTCCATTTCTCTTTACATGAGGCTTGTAAAGCTCATCTTCAGTGGCATGGAGAAGGATTTGTAACTTCCTAACCACTTCACTCTTAATCCATTTTGGATCTTAGTAGCTTTAGTTCATTTCATGAGCCAATGTGGATAATTAAGGCAGAAGTCGTGCTACCTCCTGGAGTTATTTTCAGTGACACAGCTTCTTATTTTGCCAAAAGAAATACCATTACTTGCCCAAATTGTTGGGCACCTAGCATGCACTTGAAGTAGATGCCAGTGCTGATGCCTCATGGATGCTGAGTCAAGCCCTCGAGGCTTGTTTAGACACTGAGCACAGAGGGACACTGTACTGAGTATAGCAGCCTCACTCCAGGGCAATCTGGTCCTCACCAGCTGCAGGAAGGACCCCACCCACGGGGGCAGAGTGCACTTCAAGGACATCAGAGGCAGAACCCTGAGGAAAAAGGGGGGAAGATAAAGACCCAGCACCTAGATTGAGAGAGCAGGACAGTCCCAGCCGTCCAGAATGGTGTGTGCCGCTTATTTGGAAAATGCATTATCTTTTCCAGGTACTAAAGCCCATCAGGGGACTTCATATACAGCAGTGCAGTGGCCTGAAGGGGGCATGATGGGGCACTTGACTTCCAGTCAAGGTAGTGATCTGAATTGACATGGCAAGTCACCTTCCTGCTCCAAACACATAGAAATGCTAGGTAAAACACTGAAAATTAAATTTCTTAACCTGAAACGAAGATCAGAAGCTAAATAAATCTGTGGATGCTTGAATGAATAGGAGATTCAGTGGTGACCAGAGGTTGAACCCATCTTGCATATGCCTTAGAGGCTGAGTTGTTGTGTGTATGTGTGTGTGTTTAACTTATCAAAAATTATATTGAATTGAATATGCAATCTTGTGTCTTTTTAAAATTAAATTAAGGTATAATTTACATGCAGTAAAATTCATCCTTTTAAATATATAGTACTATGGGTTTTGACAAATGCATTCAGTCATATAACTACTAAGCCAATTAAGGCATAGGACAGTTCCATCACCCCCTAAACTCCCCTCTTCCCTTTGTAGTCAACCCCTTCCACCTCCTCCTGTCTCTGGCAACCACTGATATGTCTCTTTTCCAATACGTTTACATTTTCCAGAATTCCATATAAATGGAATCATACAGTCTTTAGAGGGGCTGTAATTTTAAATCTCACCTATCGAAGGATATAAAAGCTGCAGTCTTGCAGATAGCAGAGATATTGGAACTAAGCTCCTTAAATGAAACCAGGAGTTAAGAAAGGGTTTCTCTATTTGGGAACTGGGATTAGAAAAATTCTGCTTGCTGACCCAAATATTAGGCACAAAAGTGAGCCACGTAACTTGACCTGTGATGAAAATAGTAGCCATGAGATATCTAAACTTCTAGTCTGTGTGGCATAAATATACGAACAGGTATTCTCATACAATCAGCATGATATGAACGTCCTGAGCCTAGAAACTCACATAAAAGCTGGTCCAGAAACTGTTTATCCTTTAGACACAGCAGAGGTAATCCCAATATCACACCACAGGAACATTTCCAAAATTGAAGCATATATAGGAACCCCACAGAAAACAATTCCTCACTGGCAAAATTACAAAGTTTGCAAGAAAGTCCATGAGCAATAATCAGCAAGTACATTAAACAAACACAAGTGAGAAACTAAAAATTATATAGAAATCTGAAAGGGTCTTCAAAATAGGTTTGTTTGTATAATACAAAGAAATTAAAAATGATTAGATTTATAAGGCAAAAAGCAGATTATTATAAAAGATAAATGGAAGGATTGGGAAAGGTACCAAATAGAAAATTACAGAATTGAACAATACAACAAATGATTTTTAAAGAATCAATAATCACGTTAAACAATTACTAGATACAACTGAAGGAGGAATTAGTGAATAGGACAACAGAGCTAAGGAAATCACAGAGCTATAAAATATGAGAGAGGAATTAAGACATAGAGTAGAGATTGAGAAGCCACAGTATATATCTAATAGGAGTTCCAAAAGTAAAGAATACACAGAATGGAAAAGAGATGATATTTAAAGAAATAATAGCTGAGATTTCTCCGGAACTTAGGAGAGACATGTGCCCTTACATTGAATAAGAACACTAAACCCCAAGCAGGATAAATAAACATAAATGCACATCTACAAAGAAAAAAATCATAAAAGCTAGTTTAGCGAAAATATAGATACCTACAAAAGAATGGCTATTGGATAAGCAGCAGAGTTTCCATCATCATAGACAAAGTGCTAAGAAAACATATCTTCTAAGGGGATTCTAGTGTGGAAAATTTCCCTTTCCCCTCTCAGTGTATTTAGATTTCAGGGTATCAATGTACTTAAGGGTGTCACTTTACAGTGTAAACAAATTCTCGTTTATTTTAGCATGTCCCTTTGAGGAAATGACCAAAGAGAATCATTCCTGTGAGGGGTAGAATTTGGTGAAATGGGGCTTACTAAGTCCAGATACCTTGGGGCTGTGAATCGCTCCTAGAATTCTATGCCCAATTAAACTATCATTTAAGAATGAGGCAAAATAAAGACTTTTTAAAGATATACTGAAACAGTTTAAACCCAGAGATTCCTCCCTGAAGGAGCTAGAACTAGTAAACAATTTAATTCAGAAAAAAAGAAAAAGAAAATGAGCTCATGAAAAAAATGGCCAAAAAAAATAATTTAAAAGGTAAGGATAAGCAAGAAATCATTAAGATCTATTGGGTTGGCCAAAAAGTTTGTTTGGTTAGTGAATATGTTGTTCAATAAAGTTCTTCATGAAAATGAAAAATACGTCTTATTTTTACTTAAAACGGAACAAACTTTTTGGCTGACCCAATAAATAAGTACTGAATCATCATCACCAGTTTGAGGAGGTTTAAAAACATGGGAGAATTAAAATGCTAGAAATAGTAACAGGAAGATGAGCGGGGGAAGATAAAATTATAGTGAATAAAATCCCTAACTTTATTCAGGAGGAGGACAAAGATATTGATTAACCTCAGGCTTTGTTAGAAAAATATAAAGTGAAGTGTGCATATTAAAAACTAGGAAAACACTAAAAGACCAGAAACAGAATGCATAACTACCAAGTCATTAGAGGGCAAATGAGTGAAGAAAAATCAATCTCACAGAAAGCAGGAAAAAATTAAGGCAAAGAAATGATATATGGAAAATGCAAAACAACATTATATATATAAGTCCAAATAATCACCGTAATCACACAAGTCAGAAAAGAGTTAATCTTGTCTATTAAAAGATAGACACTCAGACTACATTTTAAACATACAAATAAACGCAGTTTATGAGAAGCGCACCAAACATAATGACAAAGTTGGAAAATAATTCGACAGAAAAAGATATACCAGGTGAAACAGAAAACTTTGGTTACAAGTTATTGAAAAATCAACTTAAATTAGTTAACAATGAAGTAGATTTACTAGCTCAGATAAATAGAAACTCCAGAGGCAGGATCAGAGTAGGTGATTCAGCAACAATGTCATCAGGGATCCAGTATCTTCCCATCTCTGCTCTCTTCCATAATTATCAGCTTCATTCTAAGGCTGGCTTCCCTCTGGGAGCAAAATGGCTGCAAGATTTCAAGCCTTCATCTCACATAACCCACCAAGAAAAGCCAACACAATTATAAAGAAGAAAAACACGAGGGTAAGGGACATGATTTAACCAACAGGCTATAAAGACTTATTATAAAGCTGTAATAATGAAAATAGGGTGGTATTTGTACAGCAATGAAAAATAGATCAAATTAACTGACAGGAGAGCCTAGAAACTACATCTATATGGTGTTGGGACAATGGCTTTCCATGTAAAAGAATGAAATTAGGTTTCTATCTCATAATATGTACCAAAATAAATTCTGGATAACTTAAGATCTAAATATTTAAAATATCACAAGAAAGTAACAGATTAGAAATTATTTGAAATATAGCAAATAAAAGTAGTTTCCAGAGTATATAAAGACCTTCTACAATTCAATGAGAAAAAGACATTCAGCCCAATAGGAAGCAGGGTAAGAGATATGTAATCACAGTAGACGAAACTCAAAGAGCCAATGAACATCTGAAAAGATGCTCAACTTCCCAAGCACTCATGGAAAACAAATTAAAACATTATGATACCATTTCACTCCCTATGCTTTGGAAAAAATTCAAAGGTCTCATACTAACCTTTTTGAGGATGTGAGGAAATAGGAACATATACACTGCATGTCAAGGGATAAATAAGCATGGCCATTTGGAGGACAGCTTTGCAGTTTTAACTTAAATTGAAAAATACACATATTATATGATCTAGCAAATTCCTAAGGTATCGACCCTAGTGAATCTCTTCTATGTGGGCAAAGAGACAGCTCAGCACTGCTGTAATAATGAAAAAAAAGTAAACATCCTAAATTTCCATCAAGAAAATGACTAAATTAAAAGTGGTATATATGAATTAGCAGCAGTTAAAATGAATGAACTAAATCTGTATGTCTCAACACAAACAGAACCCCCAGACCCTACACTGTGTGCAGAAAGCAAAGGGGCAGAAAGATGTATAAAGTGGATATCATTTCTTTATATTATTATATAATATTTTTAAAATACAGAATACTTTACATCGCTTATGGGCACATACATATGTTATAAACATTTCTGAGGTGGACAAAAAGGAACATATCAAATTTATGACAATAATTTCCTCGGGAAGGGTAAGGAAGGAAATAGGATTGGATGATGATAAAAGTGAGAGTCCATTTCATCAGAGATTTTTCTTTGAAAGCTCCCTGTGGGAGTAGCCTGAGACTGGGGCTTCACATTTGACACTGCTTGGCTTCTGCTGCTTCTCTGACCTGCTTCTCCCACTCTTCCCAGTTTCTCCTGGGAGAACTTCCCTAATAAACCTCACACACAGGAATCCTCGGCAGGGGTCTGCTTCTAGGGAGCCTGTCCTGGGACAGTGACAAATAGTCTCTCCCCAACACTTCAGCCTGTCCCTCTTTGGTAAACTGAAAAATAGCGCCCCCACCAAGATCCTAATCCTTGAAACCTGTGAATGTTACCTTATGTGGCAAAAAAAAAAAAAAGATTCTTTGAGATTGGGACTAAATTAAGGGTCATGAGAAGGGGAAACTATCCAGGATTATCTAGATGGGTCCTAAATGCATCACATCTCTCCTTATAAGAGGGAGGCAGAGGGAATTTTGACCACACACATACAGAGGAAAAGGCCAGGTAAAGCCAGATCAGGGAGAGAGATTTGAAGATGCCAGCCTTGAAGACTGGAGCGATAGAGCCACAAACCAAGAAATGCTGGCAGCCAAGGAAGAGGCAAGGAACAGATTCTCCCCTAGAGCCTTCAGGGGGGAGCATGGCCCTGCTGACACCTTGATTTTGGCCTTGTACTCCAGAACTGTGATTGGGTGTTTTAAGCCACACAGTTTATGGTTATTTGCTACAGAAGCCACAGGAGACGAATACACCCTCCTACTAATCAAAACTATACTTCCATCATGCTTACCACGTGCCAGGCCCTGTGCTAAACTTCTCACCCTAATTATCTAATTTAAGCCTCACAATAACTCTCTGGGGTAGTTAATTTACAGATGAGGAAACTGAGGCTTGAAGAGGTGAACTGCAAGAGGTGACTCCTGAGTCATCATTCACTATAGGTACTGGGTCCCGCCTTTCAAGTCGAGGTGGCCCAGCAGGGATGGTATTAACCAGGGAAGGAAAAGGAGGCATTTCCACCCCCTGCTCTGTGTCTGGGCCACTGTAAAAAGTGTCAGCAGCCTGGATTCAGACATCTTTCCACCCACCAGCCCCCGCCCCCCATTACAAGGAAAGGCTACCCAGGGAGTGGCCGGTAGGCAAAACTTTCCGCCAGCACTGAGCAGGGCAGATAGACAGACAGCCGAGCAGATGAGGCAGACAGGTGCTGACTGTGCTGAGGGCCTGCTCTGGAAAATGAAAGTCCCCATCCCAGCCCCAGTGTTTCAAAGTCACCAGGCACAGGAACCTTCTCGCCAGAGTGGCTCATTCCAATAAAGAAAAGAAAAGAAAAGAAACAGCCCATACCATTCCTCATCTGAGGGCTGCATTCAACAAAGGAAAATTAAGTTCTTAAGGAAACAGGTGCTGTTTGGCTGGAAGGATGCCAAGTGGGTCCCAGAATCCCTGTCCATCCTCAGGACCCAATTAGCCTCCCTTTGGGGCACCTGGCTCATTGGTGATCTCTCCTCTGGCTGGGAAAGAGGACCCTGTGCTTTGACCCCCTCCGCCTGCCTGCCAGGGCCCCTCTCTGGGAAATGTTATGTCTGCCACCACTTACGCCCCTGCCTCAGCTCACAGGCCCGCTGCTCAGCCATGACCTAGGCCACGCTGCCATGGCGGGTCCTCCTAACACTCACCTAGCCTTGACTGTGGTCTCCAGATACAACCTCCGTAATCACTGGGCACAACACAACCAGAGAAAACTCAGACATAGTCTCCACCTTGAAAGAATTCGAGATTAGTGAGGGAGATAAACTTGCACACAGAAACCTTTAATAGAGGCCAGAACGTGATAAGGGCTATAATGAAGCTAAAGCTATCATTTATCATTGGAGCGTTTTCTCTGTATTGGGCACTGGCCTAATCCCATTTCCCACATGGCCGCATCAACTCTTTGTGGGTCCTTTACCCCCAAGAGGCCTGTCCCCCCCCTGTTCTGCCCTGAAGCAGGTGGAGGCTGGGAGGCTCAGGTCTTCACCTGAGAAGTCCGGCTCAAACACTCAGCAGATCTGGAATTCACTGGGAGCCAGAGGATGGTGCCCACCTGTTCTTATTCCTTAGGGTTGATGCAGAACCTGTGTTCCTCCTCGCTTTCCCTCCTCTCCACACCATGGGGACCTGCTTTGTCCTGCAGCTGTCCCACGAGCCCTGCCCAGCAAGTCCCAGTTGTCTTGGATCCTTACTTTCCCTTGAGCTAAACAGATCTCTGTCTTGCTAATATTGACTGCCTTTCAAAGCCGAATTATGATGCTAAATTATCACTCTTTTTAAGAAGCAAGATGGGGGAAGGGGAATTGGAGGATGGGGGATGGACATGGGATGGAGAGGACCAAGAGTCTCTTCTTGTCCCTTGTTGCAGAGATTAAGCAACTGAAGGGGGCATTCTGGGGAAACTGGGGCTAAGAATGGTCCGATAACCTGCCCAAAGCCACATACCTTATTAGTGGTGGAGCTGGGCCCCCACTGTTGACTTTATCATAAAGTGGGTGAGGATGAGAAGGGGGGGTGTGGGCACATCAACCAGGCTGGGCAGAGCCTGCCCCAAGCTGTTCACAGTCCCCCCCTCCCTGCCCTATGCAGGACTCCTGGGAGAGCCTAGAATCACACCTCCAGGGAAGTCAGCCAGGAACTCTAAAGGCTGGGCAGGGAGGGCTGCGGAGCTGCCTCAGGACCCACTCGTCCTCGGCTTCTGCCATGCATTTCGGCATAACGCACACTTGCCTGTTCTGCGCGGGTAGGCTGGGTACCAGGCCCTGAGAAGGACAGATAGATCGGGCATGTCCCTGACCTCTAGGAGTTCACAGCCTCCTGAGGGAGACTTACTGCGGCTCTGGAAGCCACACCACCCAGAACGCCTGCAGTAAGACAGTGGCGTCAATTATCAAGTCACTGTGTCTGCGCTGGGCCGGAGCTGGCATTCCGCACTCACACTTGGCTTTGCCGGCTGGCGCTGTGTTAGCTCTGCCCATAGGGGGCGCCTACGGGCTGGAGGCGGGAGAGCCGGCTGGCTCTTTCCTGTTTGTTCTCCGTCTGCTTCCTGCGGGCTTCCTGTTTCCGTGAGCACCATCCCACCACTATTCTTCCCTAGGCCCCAGGCAAGGCCAGACTGGAGCAGCAGCTGACTCCAGTTTGCAGCTTTTCCAGCTCCTGCAGAACCCATTTTACCCCACCCTGCCCCCCAAGAGACACTGTCAACAGCCGGCTGGCGCCCCTGCTGGGAGGTCTGGTCTCAGGCACATGGCCCTCCCTCCTCCCAAGTCTGAGTTCCAACTCTGCAGGGCTCCTCCTCTGTGCTTCTAAATGTTCCCTTTGCTCCCTCAGCCAGGGGAACGGTGGCTGCTTCCTGAAGCTGTCCCAGCTTAGGGGCCTCCTTTTACCCTTCAGTTTATCTAGTTAATGACTTTATATCCAACAGTTCGTTCTATTAAGTTCTCTCTCTTCTTACTGGACACTGCTACAATATCTTTAGTGGATTCCTATTGTTTTGATCTCTCACAGTATCCCTCTGACCTGCCTCCGATAGCAATACCCCTCGTTTACAGAACTGCTTCTCCCACATGACTGCTCCATAGGATCCTATGTGACTGCTGCCCTAACCTGGCCTGGATATGGTGTTGGTCCCAGAGGTGGGCATGTGGCCTAAGCCAGCCAATTAGAGCCTCCCCTGGGACTTGTATACACTGAGGTCTCTTTATTCTAGGACCACTAACTGGGATTGTTTTAGCTGGATTGTCTGCAGCCATGCCTCTCCTCTTCCCCCACCCCCATGCCAAATATTTCTATTTGTAGTAGAAAGAAATGAAGGCAACTCACAAAGAGAGAAAAGTGATTGAGCATGGTGAAAGACAGCTGACATCACTGAACTCTCAATCCAAACACCCCATGTCCACTCCACCCCTGTCTTTCCCAGTTTCCTGAACCCAAAGTTCCCCTTTGGGTTTAAGCAAGTGTGAGTTGGGTTTCTGTCACATTCCACCAAAAGAGCCCTGACTAATATGGCTGAGGCAAATCTCCTCAGAAATGAGTTGTCTAGAATCAAGGTGAGTCAGGACCTCGTCTAGTCAGATTCCTCACCAGGTGCAGCACCCGTATGCAATGTCTCCACCACACAACAGTCCTGGAGACACCGGAAGACAGCTTGTGTGTCCCTCTGGACAGAAGCAGAGAAGCTCTGGAGGATAAAACTAACCAGAGCACAAAAGGAGCTAATGGAGATCCTGTTTATGAAAGTGCCTAGATGTTCAATCAGCCAGGGCTGAGCCAGGACCAAGTTGAAGAAGCAAAATCTATGTGGGAACCAAGCAACAAAAGAGTCAAGACTATGGCCCAACTTCCATCCCAGAGTCCTGAGCGTAATTCTGCCCTATACAATTTTTCTCCCTCCCATTTGTGTGGAAAAATAGGTAGACAATATGTGTGATATAATTATAGGATCGTATTAGTATTCATTCTTTCTCTAGTCAGGCTCCTTTTGGAAATGGTGGTCTTCAAAGCTCGCTGAGATAAAAGCAATTCTAATCCAGACTACCTTTCCCCTTCCTGCAGGACCAGGGTCACAGGGACCTTAGAGACCATTTAGTCCACACACACACCCACTCCTACCCCCAGATAAAGAAATGGGGGCTCCTGGCTGAATCACGTAGCTGGTGACCCTCTAGGTCAGGAACAGAGCCCAGGTCTCCTTTCTGAATGTCAGGGGTCTGACTGAACAGAAACCTCACAGAACTCAGAGGCCTTACAGCCGCTGTCTGACAGGGTTTCCTGCAAGGCCCTTACAGGAGGGACAAGGCAGCTGAGGGCCCCGGGGTCAATAGGCCTGCAGGGCCACCCTCTCCAGCTGTGGTCATTTGTATGGGATTTCCCAAGAGTAGGAGCTTCCTCCAGCTATATTTGCAAGTTTCTTCTCTGAACTAGAAACTCGAACAAAAACACAGTTAAATGGCACCAATCTGCCAACCCCAGCCCAAACCCAGCAGGCCGTGTGATGATGAAAAAGCACCCTGGGCCAGCAGCCAAAGCTAGGGCTCCAGGTGGACAATTGGGGGTAAGTCACATAGCTTCTCCAGGCTTTTGCTTCCCCATTTGAAACAGGGAGGGAAACGGCATACCTCCTTCCCTTCCTGCTTCCATGGGCCACTCTTTCCAACTGCCTCATCCTCAGGCACTGCCCTGACCCTGCAGGCCCTCAGTCAGTGCCCCCTTCCCCCAGGCAATAGTGGAACAGTGCCCATCGCAGGGTACAGAGTTTCCAGAAATGCTGAGGAGGGGGCTTGCCGGGCCTGAGATTCACTTGCGAGACCTGTGGGCAGTGATCACACACCTTCACTCCTGTCTTCTGAATCACAGAAACTGCAGCTCTTGGGTTTGCCCTGTCAGCCCGGCATGTGCAATCACCTGCTACGGTGCATAGGAGTCAGGAGACCAGGGTGGATCGCCAGGGGCTTGAGAAACAGAGACTTTCATTCCTGCTCTGCTGTCAATTCCGTCCATGGCTTGACTCCCCTCTGCCTGTGTCTCAGTTTCAAACCTGAGAATCACAGAAACCCAACAGGTCAGAGCCAGGAGGAGAGCTCACAGATTTTAGCCTCCTTGCTCCCAATTCATCTCATAGGTGAGGATCTGGAAGCCAGAGGGCAGAGGGGGCTTTTTGCAAAAATACGTACCTAGAAACTGCAAATTTAGTTCATCAATCTATGAAAAATATTTCTCACACAACTTGTCATACCGGTCCTCACTGTTAAATCTATCAACCCAGTCAGACTTACTTTCTATCAGAAAAGTAATGGGCATTTCAAGGAATACCATACAATCTACTGGAAAATAAATTTTGGAATAAATCTCATAAGATAGTGTTCTAAAAAGAGGTCAAGATTTACATGATTTTGACCCAATATAATTATTTAATCTATTTTACAAGTTATAAAAACAAAATCATAGCTTACTATGTGGTTACTGGTTACTTAATTTGTAAAGTTTATATATAAGGTTGTAATGTGAAGACAAAATTGTAAGTTTTTTAGTAAGTTAGGAGTTTGATAAAAAAAGCATCCTTTTTCTTTGAACTCTGGTGTTGGTTTTGGGAATAAGTTAAAGAAATAATTCCATTCATTTCATTGGACATTGTGATCAAATTGTTCTATGTATTTAATGAAAGAGAAAAGATGAACTCCACTAAAAAATAATTGGCCCACAGCCAGCATACTTTAAATGAGAGGTAGAAAATATGAACATTTTACAAGATGAAATAAGATAAAGATTGTCTGCACCTGGAATAAATAATTTATGATGTGATTTGATAAAAAATAACTTTAAACTACTTTATTAAATAATGCACACAAATATGAAAGACATCACATAAAATTTTATTTGTTTTTTTTTTTTCAGTGTATCTTGAAAAATGTGACCGTCCTGGAAACATTAGACTTACATTTGGAGGATAGAAGAGTTAAAGTTCTTAAACAAAAATTGTTATACTTCCACCACTGCACTCGTCTGTGCATCTGGATTCAGAATATCCCAGACTGAGCCCCAATTCGCATTTTTAATGCCAGGCTTTACCCTTTAACAGAAATGTGTGTAGGACCTTGAAAGGCTTTGTGCCCTGAGGGTTTGGGGTGGCTTGATTAATCCTTAAAAGAGGCTTCCATTTTGTTTATAGCCTGGGAAGTTTCACATCCCTCAGAGGATGAGGGCTTTCTTATGGTAGGGGAAGGGTTAGCATGAAGCCAGGTGCCTCCCAGGGAGATTAGCTTTAGGAAGGAGTATCGTGGGAAGCTGAGCATCTGGACATCGAGTCCTTTCAAACCTACAATGGCAGGTCTAGACTCTGTGGCTGCTTCTCCTACCTGTAGGGGTTTGCATCCCCTTTGAATGCCACTGCGCTAGAGCACGGGCATCCAAGATACCATCTAAGGTTCCCATGGAGCAGCCCTACCCATGCTCTAGGTCCAGCTGCCCTTGCTGCCTCTCCCTTGCTCACACCCTGGTTTCCACCTTTCTGCCTCCAACCTCTGCTCCAGGCTGGAGGAAGCTGACAGGTGTCCAAGGTCACACAGGCTGGAAATAACCTCTCTGGACTCAAGTGTTTTGGTGGGAAGGGCTGCCGGAGAGCAGCAATCAGTTCCCATCTTCAGCACCTGCCCTAGGGAAGGACGTTGGGTAAGAATTCCCCTTTCTCAGCTCCACTGGATTCCCTGGAAATTCTTTAATTACAATCTCTATTCCTTGGAAGAAAAAAAAGGAGTGCTTTATTCCCAGGGCAGTGGAAAATCCACATTGTTTGGCTTTTCTGCTTCCGTGGCAGAATCTTGGAGTGTGCCAGGCTACGCTGCATGACAACGGCTGTGTGGCTCAGGGGAAGTGCCAAGACACTGAGGTCAGCACAGCTGGACTTCAGCCTTGGCTCTGCCGCTCATCAGTTGTGTGACTTGGAGCAAGTCACATAGCCTCTCTGAGCCCTAATTTCCTTTTGTCTAAAATATGGATGTTGATATCTAATGTACAGAGTTTGGGGAGGATTAATGGGAGTACACAGCTAAAGTACCTAACACTGCCTGTAGACAGGAGGTGCCCTGTGACCTCCAGTCCATCCTGCTGTCCCCTGCTCTTCAGCTCAGGGTCAGCATGCTCCCTGCTGCCTTTTCTGGGACAAGTCCAGGAGGCTGCTACTCTATTTCCCTACCTCTAACCCTCAAATCCCAGAAGACAGGCTCGGTTTCTCTGGGCTCCCCATTCCTCAAGCAGCCCTGCCCTGGCTCCTGCCCCCACCCCCAAAGCCTTCCTCAGATTTCACAGTCAGTGCCCTTCCCCTCTGAGCCTGGACCACTGGGTGTCACACACACACATATGCACTCATGCACACCCCGCCCCCCCAGAGGCTGCCTCCTTTTGGGGCTGAAACCAAACCCAGAGAGAAATGCAAAGTACAACGGAAAAGACTGGAGTCCATTTTTCACATTCTTCCAGGATCCATGAACTGCAGGGTAATTACACAGATGTGAAATGAATATGGGCTCTTCTTAATCCTAGGTCTACTTAATTGCCTCAGTTGGGAGAGCCATTAATAAATGATTAATGGAGGGCTTCCCTGGTGGTGCAGTGGTTGAGAGTCCGCCTGCCGATGCAGGGGACACAGGTTCGTGCCCCGGTCCGGGAAGATCCCACATGCCGCGGAGCGGCTGGGCCCGTGAGCCATGGCTGCTAAGTCTGCGCGTCCGGAGCCTGTGCTCCGCAATGGGAGAGGCCACAACAGTGAGAGGCCTGCGTACCGCAAAAAATAATAATAATAATAATAAATGATTAATGGAAATAGCTTCTATAAAAATTGAATTATCTCAGATGTGTTGCAACCTGCTGTCCAGATACTCTTTAGAGAGTTTAGAACTATTAACATCTTCAAGTTGACTGTCTTCTTTTACACAGAAGATAATGCCCCAGGCAGAGGGACTGTCTCCCCAGAGTCAAGCATTTGGCTCATTGTGAGAGGGAGAAACTAAGATCAAGGTTAAACAACTAGTTCAAAGTGCCAGAAGCAGCCCATGTGTAAAACAGGATGAGGGCACGAGGGCCAGGGCTTCCCTACCAGTAAGAGCCAGGCTGGTGCCCTATCATCCTAAACACCTCCCCCACTGCCATGGAGACTTAATGGAAGCCAACGAAATGCCAGACAAGTAGGGGGAAAAGACAGGAAGTATACGTGCTCAACTGCAGCAGGGGTTAACTTCAGGTGAGATGATAGAGGGGACCTTATTTCTGTTTTACTGTGCTACTTTTCTGCATTGAGACTGTCTAGTGTTTTTTTTGTGGTACGCAGGCCTCTCATTGCTGTGGCCTCTCCCATTGCGGAGCACAGGCTCCGGACGCGCAGGCTCAGCGGCCATGGCTCACGGGCCCAGCCGCTCCGCGGCATGTGGGATCCTCCCGGACCGGGGCACGAACCTGTGTCCCCTGCATCGGCAGGCGGACTCTCAACCACTGCGCCACCAGGGAAGCCCAGAGACTGTCTAGTTTTGAAACTAGGAGGAAAATGTTATTTCAAAGAATCTTCCACAGAGCATCTCAAAGCACACCTGATTATCAAAAGGCAGACAGACTGAACACAGATGATCTGCTCACACCTCTCTCCTCAGGATGAAAAATGTTGGGGCCTAAGGTGTGCAGAGACCATGGGGACCCCATCATGGCAGGACCAGGGCAGACAACATCAAAAGGGTAAAGACCCTCATTTCAAGAGTAGAGATTGCTCCACCACGTTGTGTGGAGCTCCCTGGTGGCCTCCAGGGACTTCCCAGCCAGCTTGTCCATGACCACCAGGCCATCTACAGCCAAATGCGTTTTCAAAGCCAGGGACCAAGGAAAGGAAGCCTTTACTGGCCAAAGGTAAAAAACGGCTTCCAGGGCATGAAGAGCTCTTGACTGTTTGAAACTTCCAAGTTCAGAATTTCACCCCAGATGACAAAGTTAGAGGCTAGGGAACTGCTTTTCTGCTATAAAGAGCTAAACCACCTGTGTCCCCAGATTTTGCTCCTTCCTTGCAGTTGCCTTAACATAAGGTCCAGTTTCCATCCTTTAAAATGTAAACCTGTAAATTCAGAGTGAGAAAGTGGATTCATGGTTACCTAGGGATGAGGGTGGGAATGGGGATGAACTGTCAATGATGCGAGGGATCTTTTTGAAAATGTTCTAAAACTGATATATGGTGATGGTTGTGCCACTTGGTAAAGTTACTAAAAATCACTGAATTCTATACCTGAAATGGCTCGATTTTATGATATGTAAAGTACACCTCAACAAAGCTGGTTTAAAAAAATGTTTTTTTAAAACCAAACACCTAGGGGCTTCCCTGATGGCGCAGTGGTTAAGAATCCGCCTGCCAACGCAGGGGACACCGGTTCGAGCCCTGGTCCAGGAAGATCCCACGTGGCGCGGAGCAACTAAGCCTGTGAGCCACAACTACTGAGCCCGTGCACCTGGAGCCCATGCTCCGCAGCAAGAGAAGCCACCGCAATGAGAAGCCCACGCACCACAACCAAGAGTAGCCCCCGCTTGCCACAACTAGAGAAAGCCCACACGCAGCAATTAAGACCCAACACAGCCAAAAATAAAAATAAAAAATAAACTAAAAAACAGAAAACCAAACACCTAGTGTTGATATAACCAGCTGCCTTCACTGCACAGAACCAACCATGCCCTGCTCAGGACTCCTGCAGCCCTCCTTAGGTTCAGTCCCACATTGTACCTTGAGCTGTGATATTTGTGGCTGTGCCTGCTTCTCCCATCTAGACCAGGCCTCAATCATCTCTGACTACCTCATGTCCCTGCCCCAAGGCCACACAGGTCCTGCATGCCAGAGACACAGTAAACCCATCTGCAGTGAATGAATGGAGGAGGAGAGGGGACCCTGCAGGCTCAGTACTTCCAGGGCTCCAGGAACTTAACTGGTGCCTAAGGCCATTCCCACGCAGACCTGTGTCATCATATCCCAAGCCACCCCATCCCAGGCCCTGTGGGACGGACAACTTCTTCTTCCTTGTGACCCCAAATTCAGGGACCCTGCTGCCCCAGGCAGAGAAGGAAGTAACCTGGGCGAAGCTGGATGTATTAAGACATTCATCACCTTGCTATTTATAACAGCAAAAACCTAGAAACCTGAACAACCATAGGGGGTTGATTAAATAAAATAACACCATAGGACGGATCATTATTAGCTAATTAAAAGGACATTACTCAAAACAATTTAATGAACGGGAAACTATTTACAATATCATATTAAGCCACAAAAGTAGGATGCAAACATGTAACTAGTGTGTATGGCTCCCATTTTCTTTTTTGCAAGTAAATCAAATTGGGAAAAATTCAAAAATATTTACAGTGGATTTGTGGATAATTTTAATTTCTGTCTTCATACTTCTCCACATTTTCTAATTTTCTACAGTGAGCCTGTATTACTCTGTTTTAAAATTCACTTAAAGAATATAGAAAAGCACAAAAGATATAATAAAAACCATATATCTGCCCCATTAAATAAAGACCATATTTTATTTGGATCTTATTTTTTTAGAGAATGGAAGAACAGACTAGACAGAAGCCCCAGTGTCCTCTTTCCCCAGTCCTAGTCCTCTCCCTCCCTCTCCAGAGACCACAGATTTTTTTTTTTTTTTCGCGGTACGCGGGCTTCTCACTGTTGTGGCCTCTCCCGCTGTGGAGCACAGGCTCCGGACGCGCAGGCTTAGTGGCCATGGCTCACGGGCCCAGCCGCTCCGCGGCATGTGGGATCTTCCCGGACCGGGGCACGAACCTGTGTCCCCTGCATCGGCAGGCAGACTCTCAACCACTGCGCCACCAGGGAAGCCCAAGACCACAGATTTTATAGATTAGATGTGTATTCAGCAATACATGCTTTTGCCAATACATGGGCATGCTTTCCTGTACACATAAGCAAGAATTTAACTAGAACAGTGGTTCTCAAAGTGTGGTTCCAGGACCGGTACCATCAGCATCGCCTAAGAACTTAGTAGAAATGCAAATTCTCAGGTGCCACCCCAGACTGAACCAGAAACCGCAGCATGGGGCTGGGTGATCTGTTTTAGCAAATCTTCCAGGCGGTTTGATGCAAGCTACAGTTTGAGAAACACTGCTCTAGACTAGAACATGTCTCTAGAAATGGATCACTGGGTGCCTGGGTATGCACATTTTAAGGTCCACCGTACAACCCCAAAGAGCTCTCAAAGCAGTTTACCGATACATCTCCCAGCAGTGGCCTATGAGGCCTCCCCACCTCTTCACCTATACTGGCGCTTTAAGACCATTTCCTTTTTGCTGAGCTGATGAATGGAAATGGTATCTCATTTTCAATTAAATTTGCATTTTCATGATTATTAAAGAGGTTTTTATCTACTTACTGTCTGCTCAGATTTCTTCTTCTTTCATTAATTTTATAATATGAAAATCACAGATTTAAAAACACAAACTTCAAGCTGAACCCGCTTGCTTCATCATTATGTTTATGAAATGGAAACCTAGACCAGAGTGTCAGTGTGTCCAGCTGTTGAGACACCTCCCTGGTCAGTGCCCTGCATCTTTGGCTTAGATCTCAGTCCCCAGGCCTCTCCCAGGACCAGCTTCTGGGTTGAGGCTCATACTCTTCTGCTATAACCACAGCTGTCACATCCTGAGCCCATCTGCCTGGGAACAATCCTTGCCCAAGAGTTAACGACAGGGAAAGCTCCTCTCCCCAGCCCAGCCCACCCCCGTGTGGCAGTAGGCCTAATTCAAGAGATCAAGGACAAAGGACACTTAACAGGTCCAAAGTTTCAATCATGTATTCATCGGCCAAAAAAAATATGTATTGCGTCAGCCGTGTGCCAGACACTGGGCTTGGCACGAGGGTGAGTGAGAACCATCAATTGACCTGCCCTCAGGGAGCAGACAGCTCCTTGGAAGAGAGACATTAAATGAACAGTTGCACAAATTAATGTAAACTGAAACTATCACAAGTGCCAAGAAGGAGAGGTTGATGGTATGATGAGAATTGCTCAGGAGATCAGAGAAGGCTTCCCAAGGATACAATGACTCAGCTGAGAACGGGAAGAATTAGAGGAATTCTTTCTAGGACCACCCAGAATCCCCAAATCCTCAAAGCCCACCCCAGCCTTTCATGCACAGCTCTGATCCGGTGAAAGCTGAGAGAATGGGGCTGCTGGAACTGGGACCCCAGACGTGAGCCCAGGCCCACTCGAGTATCTTGGCTGGACATCCACACCCTGGCCTCCTAACCCAAGAGTCCCATGGGGTCTCGTGTCTGCCTCAGCAAAAGGGCAAAGACAGTATTTCATCAGCCGCCATCAAAAATCGGTGAACCCCGGAAAGATATTACTGCCCAGAGACTGGAGAACCCAGAGAACGCAGGTGGAAGATTGGCTGTTAGCTGGCTTTTTAGGCAGACACAGTCTAATTTGTGCCGTGAAGAAAGGAGGGAGGAATTATTTTTCCACTAACACTGACCCTCCCACTTTTCAGGCTAGAGATCTCCTCCCCCATGAGTTTATTGTAACGCCTCTCTTCACAGTTTACAGTGACGCTGACAGGCTGATTCACTGCTGCCCGGGGGTCAGCAGAGGAGAGAAGTTGTCATCCCCGTCTCTCTCTCAGTTTCTCAAGGATCGTTATATAACATCTTTTCCTCCCCCTCCCCCTGTGAAATAGTGAAATGGAGCATCTACTGCTTTGATTCCTAAACAGCACAGAGAAGCAGCTCACTTCAGGGTCTAGAGTTCACGTCACGATGATCTTATTTAAAGCAACTTAGTTTTTAAATGCCCACATTCTGCCCCTTGGGATGCAGAAGATTACCCCTTCCTTTGGCTTTGGATAGACAGTGTTTGGGGTATGTTAACCTGACTCGTGAAGCCAAGAGAATCCCTAGGGGGAAGCCAGAGCTGCAAGATGGCTGAAGGGGATGCCTGGGGGGTGGGGCACCTCGCCGGATGGGTGGGGAGGGAGTCAGCGGGTGGCAGGCCTACTGGCTGGATGAGCTGGGAAGGGGCAGGGCCTTCTAATCTCTGTCACAGCACGACTGGCTTGGACAGAGACCAAAGGCAGGAGTGGGAAAGCGGTTGCCTCGCTGTAGATGACCACCAGACTGGCTTGGTGCTTATGGGCATTTCTTGCTGCATCTGTTCATTTAACCAAAACGTCCTAATCACAATGGCCATGCAAGCTCGTTGACATATTGGAATTCTGCATTCATGCAAGTCAGGCTTCGGCCTTCCATCCACCATCTGTGCCGGGTATTAATTAAAACAGTGGGTGAGGAGAGACTGTTTAATCCTCTGGGGGAGGGGTGGGGCTTATTTTTCAAAGGGATAGGGTTGCAGCTTGCAGGTTGAGCTAGTTTGCTTTTCAGAGTTCCAAATGGGCATTTGCGGTGCACCACTGTGCCCAGTGCCTTCTGCTGGCTTCCTGAGCACTGCTGAACACTAAGATGTGTGTGCAGGTATGTGTGATCGCGTACATGGGACCTGCACGTGCATGAGTGCTTGTGTGCTCGTGCGTGCGGTGCATTTGCACGTCTGCGTCAGGTCCCAGCACCAGAGCAGCCACGCCCTCAGCCGATGCACTTGGCGGCCAAACAGGTTCCAGCTGCTGTTTGTTGCACTTAAAACACCAGAGAAGCTGCACTGCTCGCATAGATCACTTGAGATTGCAAGAGAGAAAGACTTGGTATTTGCGCTGACGTCCTTGTGGCGATTAATACTAGGACTCTGTGATTTGCCTCGTGAGAACCTAATCCGGAGGCTAGGAATACTTCATTGCGATTGTCGCCAGCTCCTCCCCGAAGGGCTCAGGTCACTCTTCCCTGGTGAGTTATTTCTTTATTTGTCTCATTCTGAAACGCAGCTCAGGATCATGGAAGGCGGGGCGACTCCCTGGAGGAGGATTTTACATGAAACATGATGAAATGGAGTCGCCCTCACCCCGGAACTGTACAAGGACACCGGGGCCCTAAAGGCAGGAGCCCAGGCCTGGTCACTGTGAACTCTGGGGTCTGGGCCCTGACCCGCCATGTGAGTGAAAACTTAACCCCACCTCCACCCCTTCCACTCCTCACCCCTAGCCTGTCTTGGGAGCTGTTTTCTCATTTGCAAGATGAAGGGGTTGACTTGTGTCCTTTCTAAGGTCCCTCTATCTACCAGGCTCTAGGGCTGGTCCACAAAATGGAAGTAGTCTGCTCTTTTTGGTGGGAATCACAGACTCCTAAAACTGTTAGAGCTGGAAGGGACCTTAGCCCAACTCCTAGCCCAACCCCACAATTCCTGGAAGTCAGCAACTTGTCAGAGCAAATCAAGGCAGAGTAGACAGAATTACCTACTTTGGGATAGACTAGGACCATCCTGGCCCCTTGATGCTCTCTTGAATGCATTTCTTTTCCGAGAGGTGACAGCTCACATCCCCTCAGCTTTGGTCAGGTCTCGGCTAAGGCCTCAGCCCTTTCCCAGACTCCCATTCCCCCTTTGAGTCCCCTCCCCCCAGCACCAGGTGTACTTTCTTATCATAGCATCTGAAGTCCTGGGGGGGCGTCTTGTTTCACCAAGCATGGTCCTCAGCAGTAGCAGGAGCACCTGGGAGCCTGATGGAAAGGCAGACCATCAGGCCCAATTTGGACCTATTAACTAGATCCCCAGGTGATTCACTGGCAGGTTAAGCTTGAGAGCTGCTATCTTAGGGACGCCTAATCCGTTCTGTGTCTATTCTATTCACTGGTCTGTCTCCCCAAATAGACAGTGAATAATTTAAGGGTAGGGTCCATGGCTCCTTCATTTTTGCATCCTGGGGCTAAGAATGCTCCCTGATGCAAAATAGGTTTTCAACAGTATTGAAGAAATAAATGATTGAAGTGAGCCTGTGCAGGCTTTTTGAAGGCAGTGAACTTGGCACCAAATCTGAAAGGAAAGACCTGGCATGGATGGACATAAAAAAGTGGGGATCTGGGAAATAGTCCCCCTGCCCAGAGACAGGGGTTTAAGGATTGGCCTGGTTGGAAGGGAGGGTACGGCATGAAAAAGCATGAGAGGAGGTGGAAGGTGTGGGGGAAGGATGTCGAGGAGTTGAAAGACAGCTAGATCAGGATGTTTGGGACAGACCTATCTACCCATCTCACATCTACCTCCTCCAATCTCATTTCCTATTGTTCAATTAACTTTTAACCCAGATGAGCATAATGGTTAGAAATGAGGCCGTGGGCCAGAGAGACTGGGTTCAAAGCCCAGATTCACCACAAAAATAACGCTGTGTAATCCTAGGCAAATCACTGAACCTCTCTATGCATCAGTTTTCTCATCTGTCAAATGGGGACCACATTCAATTAAAAAAACAACTTCAAAAAAATTTTTTTAACAAAACAAAATGAGGATCACAGAAGTACCTTCCTCAAAGTGTCCCCATGAAGATCGAATGAGATGATACAATGCATTGGCACAGTGCCTGGCATGAAGAAAAGGCTCGATGGAGATGAGATGATTCTAAGTAAAAGAATAAACTCTAAGCACCAGTTGCTTGTCCAGCTTGAGAGTTTGGCACCAAGCTCTCTAAACCTGCAGGCTCTAAACCTTGCGCTTGCAACAAAGGCTACCATCTTCCCTCCCACTGGCCCTCTAGGCTCACTCAAACACTCTCCTTTCCCTGAGAGCCTCAGATTTTTATTTCTCAGGAGGGTTTTTCCTCTAGGCTCCAGGAGTCCTCACTTCCCAGAGGAGAAGACTGTACTATCCACTCACCTCTTTTGATTGCAGGGCAGGAGTGATTTTTGACTGAGGGGCAGTTCACGGCATGGCTTTGCCCAGGCCACAAAGCCCAGTCGATGTCTCCCAGCCCCTGCCACCCAAATGCATTGCCTTTATATTGACAACTGACAAGAAGGCTGGAACACGTTTGATTCACTGGAGCAGGGAAAGCCTGGCAGCACCAGAGAGGGGTTTTCCTAGCTGCCTCCCATTATGTCCAAGATTCTGAAGCAGGGCCACCCACCTACAGTCCTGCAGCTTGTACACACTGGAGTCTGTGTGAGTGGCACCCTCCCACCCAGAGTTGAGCAGTGCACAACTTGAGCAGCTGTACACAGTGTTCTGCTCCCCGAGCCCCACAGCAATTCATATCGTGTTCTTTATGAATAATTTAAGAGCCTTAGGAACAGCTGTGCAAGTGTTGGGCATGGGCAGTTCAAAGTGGTCCCAGATCTGTTCTTTTGAAACAGTCCCTGCCATTTTAAGTGATATTCTGGGAAAAAGAATATCGATCTCCATCCCAGGCACCTAGGAGAGGGGAGAGCTGGGGTAAAGGACACAGCACGAGACGTTCTAAAATATGCACTCAGCTTGTTCCTTTCTGGGGCCCTGCCCCTGGGCTTCAGACTGCAGGTGGGTCTGCCATCAGCCGAGCACAGGGGATACATTCTCTGAGATGCTTTGTTCGGAGGTGTGAGCATGAGGGCTGAGAAGAAAGCCCAATGCTGAAGACAGCTGCAAACCATTCCATCAGCACCAGCCAATGGCTTTGGTACCATTTGTCCCAAATAACCTGATAAATGTGCCCTGTGCCTTCCCAGAGTCTTCTCCAAGATAATGACCTCCCCACTCCCCTTGTCTAATGAGGTACTTCTCACATTTGAATTTGTATGGCAACGGAGAAATGGTGGCCCATTTATTCTTAATGTTACTGAAAAATACCAGTAATTATACAATGACTACAGAAAAATCACATCTAAGTAAATGAAGAGAGGAATGATTTTTATTACGTTTCCCCAGTGAATATGTAATTACCGGCTATAGAAGTACCTTCTCGACTCACAAAATGACCACCTTTTGTCCTTGTGAAAAGAGATGAGATGTGTGCTCATTTGTGCAGGCCAGGTAGCCTGAGATATTTGGGGTAAACTACCCTCCTTATTCCTCCCAAATTACACTGCTCCAGCCTGAGTCAGCTGGTAGGATGAGCCCCGTCCCCTTATGCCTGGAGAGTTGCAGCTGGGGACGAGAGGTGGGGGCAGGGAAGAGTCTAGGTATAAGGGTCACCTCTGTACCTCTGCACACACACCCACCCATCTTGGGGAGAAGCCTCCCATCCTTCCAGGCCACAGCCAACGCTACCTCCTCTATGGAGCCTTCCTGATGGCCCAAACTGTGCTGATTCATTTCTAAAAGGAAGGAGAGGGATCCAGTGTGTCAGGAACTGTTGTTTGCCTCTTCCTCCTGGGCAGACAGCTAGAGTACTCCTCCTTGTAATAATCAGGTGTGGCCTGGTAACTGAGTCCTGGCCAGTGGAATAAGGGTGGAAGAGGTGAGCGCCACCACCAAGCCTGGCACATACCGATGTCCCGTGTGCGGTATTTGCTCTCATCCCCTCCCCGCTCAGAGGCCTCTGAGCAGTGAGGAGAGGAGGACATTGGGACCCTGAATGAGCGTGTGGAACCAAGGGCCCCACCCCAGCTTAGACTGTGCCGTAAGTTACAATTTTTTTCCGTAAGAAATAAATTTGTATCATGTTAAAGCCACTGAATTTGGGGGGAGGTCACTTGTTACAGCAGCGAGGCTCTGCTGACTGATAAAAGCAGAGAGCCGAGGCCCCTGGTGAGTCCAGCTCCCCGCGGAGGCTGCCTCTCTGAGGTCTAGCTGTAGCTGAAACCAGGGATTGCCAAAAACCCTCTTCCTCATTTCCCACTTGTGATACCTCTTTCTTCAATTTCTCCCAGCCTGGCGCCCTCTACCTGCTCCTCACTGGGTCCGGACTCCCTCACACTCAGGTCCTGGTGACTCCATGGCCCCAGGTAAGCTCACATTTTCAAGGAAGTTGCTAGACAGGGCGATGTTTAACTCAAAGGCAGAAAGCTCTGAGTGTGGAATCTCAGGGCTGTGAGACCATTCGTTGAAGGCGATAATTTAGGGAAATGGGTCATTCCAAGCCCTCTCCAGTCACCCCAGACTCAGGCTCAAGGGGGTCAGACTAAAAGACCTCTTCTAAGAACCCCTTCTGCCCCCAAGACACTCTGCATCTTGTCGCCAGTTACTCCCATGCCACGTCCTCTTCCAGCCCCCTTTGCTCCTGTGCATTCCCAGGCCAAGGCTCCCAAGCCTCTATCATCTGGTAGCACTGGTCTTGTGTGACATGAGGCTCAAGCGAGCTTTGGGAGGCAAACAACACTGCCCAAGCCACCAGAGGAGCCACGGCTGGTCACCGGACTCCACGCTAAGGCCCTTCATGGGTCAGTGTCCTGTCCCTGCCCTGAGGGGGCTTTGCCCAGGCCTCCTGGGTGCGCTGACAAATGCATTGCCCGTGGGGTGGGGGGCATCCTCTCCTGAAGCTTCACCTGCTGCTCGTTCTCCGAGGAGCAGAGCACCTAATCCAACCCAATCCTCGCCAAAACAGCTTCAGCCCCCAGATGAGGACAGTGGGAGAAAAACTATATGAATAACTTTTAGGTTTGTACAGTACTGTGCAGTTCCCGGAGTATTTTCATTAAAGACACAAGAGTGCCATGTTTCAGAGCAAAGGTTCTGGAGTCAGACAGATCTGTGTTAAATCCCAGCCCCACCACTTGACCTTCAGCAGGTTCCATTACTGTTCAGAACCGTGTTTCCGTCGTCTGCGTCATGGGCATAATAACTGTACCTCCATCGTGAGAGCCGCGTGGGGATTCAATGACTCCATGTATCTAAGGGGCTTAGGCCGATATTGGGTGCACAGTAAACACCATATTCACGTCTGCAGTTAGGACTGTTCATCTATCCATTCCTCTGTCTGCTATTTGTTTTGATTTTCAAACATCCTGAAAGACTGGCAGAAGGACTATCCCATTTGCAGTGAAGAAAAATAGGCTTAGAGAGATTGTATGCCTGTCCAAGGTCATGGACCCAGGCATTGGCTGAGGTCGGATAAGAGGCTGGTCTCGACCCTGAGACCAGTGCCTTTGCCCTTGCCCCTCACTGCTGCCTTGTGAGTGTTGGGGCGTTTTTAGATCCCCTCGTCTGGGAAGGCCCCCTCTCCTTCTCTCAGCAAGGCGTGAGACTCTGGAGCACAGGAATCTTGTCCTCCATGTCTCAGGACCTCCCTGCCTCCTCTGGGGGCAGAGGACTGGGCTGCCGGGTCAGTCTATGGGACAATTTGGTAGCTTCGTGCTGGCCCTAGCTCTCTCATTTGCTCTGCCTGGGAGACGCCAGACATCCTGAGCTTCCACCTCCCTGTCTCTTGCTGCATGTCTCCTGAGGGCCAAAGGCCCGGGAGAGTGATGTGCAGCCTGCAGGCTCTGCCTGCCCACCTCCCAGCGGGGAGCAGTGCACAGTCTGAAGCACGATGCTGCCAATGACAGCACAGAGCAAGGAGGCTTCTGCCAGCTCCCAGCATGGCAAGGACCACTAGGACTCCCCAGGCAAGAAGCAGGCCTCCTACCTGGCCAGATTTGGGGCCCATCACCTTCTCTCACATTTGAATCAGCCAGACAGGACTGGTCCCTAAATCACTGGATGGAGCGCTCCAGCTCTGCGCTATCGGCCCATGTAGGAGGGGCTTGGGGACTGCGAACACATCCGCCTACAGACCATCCTGTGGTCTGGTCTAAGGCCACGGCCACCCAGATGGCCTCTTTCTCCCCACCTCTCCCTGACATTCTGTTTCGAGGTCATCATCATGTTTCCAGTTTCACTTACCCTTTTGTTATTAAGGACGAGTAAAAGAAGCAAAAATACACAAAGGATGGTTTGGGCAGCTCTAAATAGTTCTGACCCACATCCAACCATCCGTTCCCTCGAAGCATTTGTGAAAGGATCATAGAATCTCAGAGTCGCTTGTGAAAAACCTAAAAAAATAACAAAGAAGTTAACTTTCCCCTCATCTATCATTTGCCTATGATCTAACATTCAGGCCTAAAACTTCGACTGCTAAAACTTCGCTTCTGAAAAATCTTTTGCTCCACGGACCTTTCCTTCATGACACTTGACATATCTGGCTAATTGAATCTAAAAATCAGATGCTAAAAATTAGATAGGAAAGGAGAGGAACCACAGGAACCAAAGCAATTTTGGAAAAGAGCAAAGTTGGAGGATGTACACCCCCTGCCTTCAAGACTTCCTGTAGCGGATGACAGTGTGGTATTAATGAAAGGAGAGAGACTCAGATCAATGGGCAGAATAGAGAACCCAGAAATAGACCCACCCGTGTACCATCGTTGAATTTTGTCAAGGGCACCAAGGCAATTCATAACACTTAACCACTATCGTGGTTTAAAATGATGTGTCTGCGTTTTAGTTAACGCCCTTCTCCCCTCCTAGACTGCATGCCCAGGCAGGAGAAAGACTGTCTTGCTTGTTCGCAGCTATGTCCTCAACACTTAACACAATTCGAGTGGCACAAATTCGAAGCATAGCAAATATGTTCTGAAGGAAAGACCGGAGAAGGCCGGCAGGAGAGCAGGCTTGATACTTTGGGCATGAATGGGATCTTTCTTCAAACTCAGACTTCTGTCAACACCCATGTAGCTATTCTTTTTTCTTCACATTTACAAGATATTGCATAATGTTTCATTCATTTTACAGCTCTCTTTACTTCAAAAATGCGGGTTTTTTTCAGTTACAAAGACATGAATACCGAAAGCAAGCGAGCCTTTGTACCATCTGCTCTGGCAGGAAGGGGTGCATTGTTAAGATGGCAAACCTTCACTTCAGCTCCACAATTTAATCAGCCCCAAGGAGCCCCTTGCAACTCCTTCTATCAGCTCATTGTGGTCTGGGTGAGGACATCTTCTGTCTTTTGTAAGGACATTTGTTATTGATTTGCAGTTTACCCAGATAATTTAGGATGACCTCATTTCAAGAGCCTCAATTTAATTACAACTGTAAAGACTCTTTTTCCACATCAGGTCACATTGACAGGTTCTAGGGATTAGGATGTGGACATACCTCTTTAGAGGTCACCATTCAACCCACTGTACGCGTGCAGCACCAAACTCACATCCGGGACCAGCAGCTCATAACTGTGAGCCGGGCTGCTGCCTAGGTGTCAGTTAGCTAACACTTGTCTTCCACCAGGCGTGCTTCACAAACATCAAATTATTTAATCCTCGAAGAGATCTGGGAGTAAGTATTATTATCCTGTTTTATGTAAGTGGAGCTTGAGCTGCAGAAAGGTTGAGTGAGGTCTCAAGAACACGCAACCCCTAGGAATTAGAGCTGGGACTTCAAACCAGGCCAGTGAGGCAGAAGACCGGAGGTTTTTATCCACTTTTAGCAAAAGGAGGGTTTTATATGTTCAAGGAGAAAGCTGGGGCACTCAGCCTGCAGCTACAGAAAACTTGGTGGCGGTACTTCTCGTCCTTTCTCACTACCTCCTGCCAACCCCCATTGGGGTTCACCTGTGCCAACACCCCTGCACGGAGGAAAGGCCCTGGGCTGGGCCTATGCCACTCCCATCTGCTCCCCACTGCCCTGTCGGAAGTGAGGTCTCACACAGGCCTCTGATGGCGGGCCTCTGGTAATGCTCCTCCAAAGAAAGAAGAAATGAGTGAATGGTCTGTGGCAGCCATACCACTGGAGGAGTGACCGGCACAAGGAAGAATTTTCTAGCAATTTGCATTGCCCTCCAATGGCCTCACAGTGACCTCTCCCTGGAGATGTTCAAGCAGTGTCCAGATGACCACCTGTCAGGGGATACTGTCAGGGGCCCTGGCCCTCCCAGATGTGGCACTAGAGGACCACCGAAGGTCCAGCGGCCATAAGGCCTCTTATCATGTGGAAGAGGGCACGAGCTATATCCGCAGCACTGCCTTCCTGCTCCAGGACCTGGGTGGCTCTCACTGACAGATGACACAGAAGGGAACCAGACACAGAGGAACACACACCGTACGTGTGATGGTTCAGATCCTCTAAAAACCAGATACCAGCTTGAGTTTACACATACAAGAGATTTATGGGAGAATGGCTGTGAAGGATAAAAGGGAGAGAGCCAGGGATGGGGCAAGACCCTTTAGACCACAATGCAGGCCTGACCTGGGTAAGAGAGAGCCCTTGACCTTCAGGAGACACGTAGCAAGAGACAGGGAAGTGGGCTGCCCCCAGCCAATGACGAAGCCAACGGAAGGATCAGCATGGCCTCTTCCTTGTGATGGGGGACTCTTCCAACAGGTAATTGCTCAAGGATGCCCCACTGGGGGTCTGACACCCCTCCTCCCCAAATTCCCCCCTCTCACCTCCCCTTCCCAGGACAGGGCTGGGCTGCCTAGGGCTGCTGTGCCAGCCATCAGTTCCCAACAGCAGCCCGGCTGGGTGGGTGCTCTTCACGCTGGGGCACAGCGGGGTGGCTGCCCCTGGCCCTGGCTCGCCGCACTCACTCTTGACATCGCAGCTCCAGCCCTCCTCCCCTGACCCTGGCCGGCTGATCCGGAGCTCCATTTCCCTTCAGAGGGAGGAAAGCAGTGGGGGAGGGAGAGCTGGGGCCCAGCCCTCTGGGCTGTGCACTGTGAGCCTCGCCTGTCAGCCGAGGAGAGAGGCAAGAGCTTGGCCTGGAGCCTGACACCAGAGCAAGCCAGGCAGCTGCAGAGCCAAACTCCCCCCTGCACAGTTTAGGAGCGTAAAGCGCCCCATTTCACAGGCCGAACAAGGCAGCCTCCTCTCTACACCGTTCCGTAGCATTCCCGGAGCCCGCCTGCCCCTGAGATAAGGGACCCTGGGAAATCAAGACAGCAGAGTCAGCCACCCTGAGCGCCTACTGCGGGTCAGTCCCTGCTGTTTAGCAAATGTTCATGGAGCCCCTGCTGGGTGCCAAGGATGGAGAAAACAGGCCCTCCTGTGTTGGGAGGTAATTGCTCAACACAGGAGCTCAGGTACCTGGCACCCGCCTCGGGCCCTGTGTTTACCACGGACAACACAGAGGGGAAGCAGGCACGTCGTCCCTGTGCTCAGACAGCTTGGCAGATCCAGGCACTTGCCTTTAATACAGGAGGGTCAGGAGATGTCTGAGGGGTTCTGAGGAGGGAGAGACAGGAGCAGAGGAAGAGCTCAGGCTGAAAGGAGAGCTGAGCTGAATCAGCGGCCAAAGAAGTAAAGCTGACCCCTGCCCTCAGAGCGAATGTTCTGGAGAAGGACTTCTCTCTTCCCATGAACTGTGTTGTCATTTCAGAGATGCTTATCCTCCCTGCAAGCCCACGCCATGTCAATACCCAAGGCAGTCCCCAGGGCGGGTGGCCCTGGCTCTGCCATCTAGGTCCCTCCCCCGTTTGCACAGCCTTGAAGAAGCAGAAGGGGCAGCATATATGTCCCCCAGCTGGGGCTTAACCTACTCTAAGGCTGGTAAGCACATGGGCATGCCAGAAACTACCCATCTCTCCAAAACTCAGGGGTCAGGCAGGATCACAGATCAAAGCCCCTACTTCTGAGCCTTGGTTCTTTTCTCAGAATACTCACAATTTCAGCCAGATTTACACAGTGAAGAATTGCCACAGGTCCAGGCCAGGGACGATGCAGATGACCCTATTATAATGACTGTGGGGTTATTTGATCTCCCTATCTTTATAGGATAGATAGGTGGAAGCATTGTTAAATACCATTAAATATTCTTACGAGCTGGTAAACATGGGTGGTTACATGCAAGGCTGCCTCCAGAAGCCAAGTTATTACTTGACCTCCTGTATCTGTCCTCCTTGGATGTTTCAGTCTCTCTCATCTGGAGCACCTGGCCATAGCAGGCTAAAGCATCTCAGACAGCTTTACATTTGCAATATGGGAATCTAGCTTTCTGCTACTGGGGGCTGCAGTATCTACAGTGACTCAGATCATTTTCACAGCTTTTAAATATTTTCTCCCAGATCACCCGAAGTATGTGATAGGAAACGACGCAGTGTTAAATTGGTCCAATATCTCACACCAGATGTTTCAACAAGAAAAGAAATATACTTAAGAAAATATATGGAGAACACACGGTTTGCTTTGCCAAATGGAAACTGTTCCTCCCCCAAGGTTCCCTCAGCATCTTTCTGGGCAGGGAAGGCTTTGTGAGAAACTGTTACTTCTCCAGGAGGTGAGAGCCCTGGCTTCAGATAGGATCTCTGGCAGGAAATGAATGGAGCATTTCATAAATGTATTTTTTCACTCAGCACTGCTCAGAAGGTACAGAGCCAATCTAACCAGGACTGTGCTATGGCTCCAATTATGGGTTACATCAGGCCTCAGTGCCCAGCCTCGTCTCCTGATGGTATCTCACACCCAGCACTGTGATCACAGTGCAGTTTTATGTACTGTAATGTCCCCACCATGCTGCCCAGTGCTCAGGAGAGGTTGCCTCTATGGAGCTGCCATACTTGGTATTTTTAAGGTTGACTTCAAGGGCCTAATAAAGCCCCCTTTGACCAGTCCAGATCGTGCTGACTTCTTTCTCTGAAGCTTTCCTGCACCTAAAAATGCAGCTCCTAATCAGAGGCTGGAAGGGCCAGAACGGGCCATGGAGATCAAACAACCCCCCCTTCCCACTCCACTCCTCCATCACCCATTCTCTGCTCGATAGCCCCAAGAAGAATTGTCCAGACTCTGAGCACCTGCATCAGTGGGTACTCGTGACCTCACGAGGGAGGGAGGTTTGTCCTCAGGCAGGTCTAACTGTGGGGAGTGGCTGCACAGTGTTAGGCCAAGACGTGTACCCCTTTAATTTCCACTCATGGCTCATGGTTCCACCTCTGGCAGCCACACGATTCTAACCCTTCTTCCATCTGGCAACTTCTCTGGGGCCCTGGCTAAAGAGCTCCTTTTCTTTCTATAATCCAACCCTCCGCCAAATGCCACTGATTCTCCTCTAGTTATTTAGCTACCTTTTCTCATCAAGTGGACTCAGGCTCTGGCCTTTTCTTTTCTTCCTTCATGTTCTGCTTGGCCTCCAACTCCCACGTCTTTCTCACTGTAAACCCCGTACAGGGTCAAGCACACAGTAAACGCCCACCACGCAGATGCCCGGCAAACTCAGCACCCTCTGCAGAAAGCCACATCGAACGCTGGCTCACATTCTTCCGAGGCCCTTTGACTGATGTAGGGCCAATTGAGAAGTAGGGTGAGACTATATCAAGTGCTCTGAAGGCCTCATAGCAAACACAAAGCCAGGCCAATCCTGAGCTCCGAAGTCCACGGTGGATAAATGAGACCCTCGTGCTAGCCCATAGCAGATGTCCCCTTGGATCTGAGCCTCAGCAGGGACCCCCAGACATCAACAGTCAATGACCTGAGTGAGGCCTGTTTTCTTGCTGCAGCTTAGATGGTGAGGGATCTTCAGAATTGCTTAGAATTGAGGGGTTTTTTTGCAAATGAACGTTCACAAGAATATAAAACAACTCCAGCAAAGCTTCACAGGATGACACTCCGGCAGGAGGCCTAAACCCCACAGCTGATCTTCCCTTCACCCCTCAGAGGTCCCTGAGAATCATTATTGGAACCCTGGGGTTCCACGGAACACAGTGTGAGAACCGACACTCCAGATCTTGCTCTGTAACTTGGAATTTGTGGAGGCCCTGCGAAACCACCAAACATTTATGTCTCACATCTCTTGCACCTATTAGAAGATAGGACAACTCAGATTCAGAGACCTCTGGGGTTGGAGAGAATCAGAGACATCTTCTGGACAAACTCAACTTGACAGGGAAGGAAATCAAAAACCCCAACTGGAGAAAGAACCCATGTAAGATGCAGAGTAAGTGGTAGTAGAGCAGGACAACAACCCAGGGTGGAGAAGGAAGAGGTGCCCTCACTGAATGAGAGATGGGAAAGCCCTGAAGCAGCATTTTGGCCCTGGGAAAGTGACCACCAGAGACCTGCAATGTCCCTTCTGTGCTCTCTCTCAGGCTCCAGGGCCCCATGGTGCCCCTCAATGCCAATCACCTCCCTCCACAGTGTCTGCCCAGGCCTGCCCTATGGACCACTGCTCTTCCCTGTCTCGTCCTGTCATCTGAGTTTACTCTGTTTCCATCCCTTTGGCATCCTCCTCTCCATAAGTTAAACTGATCCATGTTAAAAAGCCTGAGAGGCCTGTTATCTCTCAAATAACAGACACAATTTTGGGGCAAATTTGTCTTTTCTTTGAATTATCTAATTCAATGGTATACATTTGTTCATAAAACCCTCTTATTATCTTTGTATCTGCAGCATCCACAATGATGGCCCCTTTTTCATTCCTGATGTGGGTTATTTGAGTTTTTTCTTATGTTTTCTTTAGTAGTCCTGCCATATGTTTGTCTATTTTATTATTTTCTGCAAAGGTCATGATTTCTATTTCATTAATTTTTTTTCAGTTATAAAGATCTATTTTCCATTTTATTACACAAAATGCAGTATGCTATACACAATGTTTTGGACCTTGAAAAATTGCTTTCCATATGTGGATATATAAATTTGCACTACACCAGCAATGTTTGAGAGTGGCTAGTTCCCTACACTGATCACAACAGAGCATATGTTCAGTCTTTTGGGCTTTAGCCAGTCTGATAGTGTAACTGAGCAAGCAGGCTCATTACCCTCTGCCAAACAGAAAGACCAAACACATAAGCAGTGGTCTATTACAGAGAAAATAACTTATTGCAGGGCAGCCAAGCAAGGAGACAGGAGGCAAAGCTCAAATCTGTCACCCCAATCAGCTTTTGAATGGGGGTAAGGAATAGGAGGGTGTTGGGGCTAAGAAATGGTTGGTAGAAGGGTAAGGGAGAAATTTCAAGAGTCCTCTGTGCAGGTGCAAATGTCTCTTGTGTCTTTTCATTGGTTGCATGTGCAAATTTGAGGCGGGGGGGGGGTTGGGTTCAAAGTGTTGCATGTGGTGGATTTTCAGCCTGTGACATCCAAAGTTCATTGGTCAGTCTTTCCTGTCCTTCAATGCTCCTATGCGATGCTCAAAGGAAACTATCAGGAAGTTGTTTCCTTATTTTCAGTTTCCTTGGTATTCTGCAAAGCAGCTCAGAAATCTCAGTTAATCATTTCTTGCTAGTGGATGTGGAGCATGGTTTGACAGTCAACAAGCTGTTATTTTTCGAGATAGCTCAGAAGTCCCAGCCAGTCACCTCCTACTTCAACCCAGTGGAAGTGGGGCACAGTCTCAGTAGGATTTTAGAATGGCATTTCAATATAGTTTTAAATTTTCTCTTATTATTTGTGAGGTTGCATAACTTTTAAAAATAAAAATTGTATATATTTAAAAGGCACAACACAATGATTTATATACATACATAGTGAAATTATTACTACAGTCAAGCTAGTCAACCTATCCTCTCCTCACAGTTACCATTTATGTGTATGATGAGAATACCTGAAAATCTACTCTCCTAGCAAATTTCCAGTATTCAGTAGAGTATTACTAACTATAGTCATCATACTGTTAGATTTCCAGACTTATTCACCCTACATAACTGCAACTTTGTACCCTTTGACCAACATCTCTCTCTTTTCCCCTGCCTCCCAGATCCTGATAATCACCATTCAACGCTCTGCTTCTATGTATTCAACTCTTCTACTTTCTACATAAGTGTTTTTTTTTCTTTCTGTATCTAGCTTATTTCATTTAGCATAAAGACTCCAAAGTTCACTCACGTTGAGGCAAATGGCAGGATACCCTTCTTTTTTAAGGCTGAATTTTATCTATATATATATGACATTTTCTTTGTCCATTCATCTGTTGACAGGTAGTTAAGTTGTTTCTATATCTTAGCCATAATACTGCAGTGAGCTTGGGAGTGTAAATACCTCAGAGGTACTGATTTCATTTCCTTTGGGTATATAACCAGAAGAGGGATCATATGGACATTTAGTTTGCTTCCATGTCTTGGCTATCGTATATAGTGCTGCTATGAACACTGGGATGCATGTATCCTTTCAAACCATGGTTTTCTCTGGATATATGCCCAGGAGTGGTATTGCTGGATCAAAAGCTTTTGCATAGCAAAGGAAACCATAAACAAAATGAAAATACAACCCACAGAATGACAGAAAATATTTGAAAACAATGTGATGACAAGGAATTAACCTCCAAAACTTACAAATAGCTCATGCAGCTCAACATCAAAAAAAAAAAAAAAAAACACCCAATCAAAAAATGGGCAGAAGACCCAAATAGACATTTCTTCAAAGAAGATATACAGATGGCCAAGAGGCACATGAAAAAATGTTCAGCATCACTAGTTATTAGAGAAATACAAATCAAAACTACAATGAGATATCACCTCACACCAGTCAAAATGGCCATCATGAAAAAGTCTACAAACAATAAATGCTGGAAAGCTTGTGGAGAAAAGGAACCCTCCTACACTGTTGGTAGGAATCTAAATCAGTATGGCCACTATGGAGAACAGTATGGAGGTTCCTTAAAAAAACTAAAAATAGAGCTACCATATGATGTGATTTTAAAAGGAATTATTTTTAACTTTCCCTTTCTGATATTTCATTGTTAGTGTAAAGAAATAGAACCAATTTCTATATGTTAATCTTATAGCCTGCTACCTCGCTGAATTTGTTTATCAGTTCTAGTAGTTTTTGTGTGGAGTCTTTAGGGTTTTCTCTATATAATATCGTGTCATCTGCATATAATGACAATTTTACCTCTTCTCTTCCAATTTGTATACATTTATTTCTTTTTCTTGTCTGATTGCTGTGGCTAGGACTTCTAATACTATGTTGAACAGAAATGGTGAGAGTGGGCACCCTTGTCTTGTTCCAGATTTTAGCAGGATGGCTTTCTGCTTTTCACCATTGAGTATTATATTGTCTGTGACTTTGTCATAGGTAGCTTTTATTATGTTGAGTCATGTTCCCTCTATACCCATTTTGGTAAAAGTTTTTATCATGCATGGATGTTGAATTTTGTCAAATGCTTTTTCAGCATCTATTGAGATGATCATGTGGTTTTTGTCTTTCCTTTTGTTGATGTGTTTTATCACATTGATTGATTTGTGTATGTTGAACCATCCTTGTGAAATTGAGATGAATCCCATTTGATCATGGTGTACGATTTTTTTAATGTGTTGTATTTGGTTTGCTAATACTTTGTTGAGGATTTTTGCATCTATATTTATCAAAGATATTGGCCTGTAATTTTCTTTTTTCGTGGTATCTTTGTCTGGTTTTGGTATCAAGGTGATGGTGACTTCATAGAATGTCTTTGAGAGTGTTCCCTCCTCTTCAATCTTTTGGAAGAGTTTGAGAAGGATCAATAAAAGTTCTTCTTTGCATGCTTGGTAAAATTCCCCAGTGAAGCCAGCTAGTCCTGGACTTATGTTTGCAAGAAGTTTTTTGTTTTTTTACAGATTGTACTTCACTTCTAGGTCTGTTCAAATGATCTACTTCTTGATTAAGTTTTGGTGGGCTGTGTGTTTCTAGAAACTTGTCCATTTCTTCTAGGTTGTCAAATTTGTTGGCATATAATTGTTCATAGTAACCTCTCTTGTTACTTCTCTTCTGTCATTTCTTACTTTGTTTACTTGGGTCCTCTCTCTTTTCTTCTTGGTAAACCTGGCTAGAGGTTTGTTGATTTTGTTTACCTGCTAGTGTTAGAAGGTCTCCTGCAGAGGCGCAGTGTGGCTGTGTCTCACCGTGGGGACAACAACACTGGCAGCAGAAGTTCTGGGAAGTACTTTTTGGTGTGAGCATTCCCGGAGTCTGCCATTAGCCCCACCAAAGATGCAGGTAGGCTCCAGTACTGGGTCGCCTCAGGCCAGACTTCATTAATTAATTTTTTACAATTTTATTTTAGTATAGTTGATTTACAATGTTGTGTTTCAGGTATACAGCAAAGTGAATCAGTTATACATACACATATATCTATTATTTTTTAGATTCTTTTCCCGTATGGGCCATTACAGAGTATTGAGTAGAGTTCCCTGTGCTATACAGTAGGTCTTTATTAGTTATCTTTATTTATTTATTTTGTGGTACGCAGACCTCTCACTGTTGTGGCCTCTCCCGTTGTGGAGCATAGGCTCCAGACACACAGGCTCAGCGGCCATGGCTCACGGGGCTACCTGCTCCACGGCATGTGGGATCTTCCCGGACTGGGACACAAACCCGTGTCCCCTGCATTGGCAGGTGGACTCTCAACCACTGTGCCACCAGGGAAACCCCGAGTTATCTATTTTATATATAGTGTGTGTAAATGTCAATCCCAGTCTCCCAGTTTATTCCTACCCCCCCTTCCCCCCATGCTGACCATAAGTTTGTTTTCAACATCTGTGACTCTATTTCTGTTTTGTAAGTTCATTTGTACCATTTTTTTAGATTCCACATATAAGCGATACCATATGATATTTGTCTTTCTCTGTCTGACTTACTTCACTCAGTATGACAAACTGTAGGCCCATCCATGTTGCTGCAGATGGCATTATTTTCTTTTTTATGGCTGAGTAATATTCCATTGTATATATGTACCACATCTTCTTTATCCATTCCTCTGCTGATGGACATTTAGGTCACTTCCATGTCCTGACTATTGTAAATAGTGCTCCAATGAACATTGGAGTGCATGTATCTTTTCAAATTATGGTTTTCTCCAGGTATATGCCCAGGAGTGAGATTGCTGGATCATATGGTAGCTCTATTTTTAGTTTTTTAGGGAAGCTCCATGCTGTTTTCCATAGTGGCTGCACCAATTTACATTCCCACCAACAGTGTAAGAGGGTTCCCTTTTCTCCACACCCTCTCCAGTGTTTATTATTTGTAGATTTTTTGATGATGGCATTCTGACCAGTGTGAGGTGATATGTAGTTTTGATTTGCATTTCTCTAATAATTAGTGATGTTGAGCATCTTTTCATGTGTTTTTGGCCATCTGTATGTCTTCCTTGGAGAAATGTCTTATGCCCATTTTTTTATTGTGTTGTTTGTTTGTTTGTTTTTGGTATTGGGCTGCATGAACTGTTTGTATATTTTGGATATTAATCCTTTGTCCATTGATTCATTTGTAAATATTGTCTCCCATTCTGAGAGTTGTCTTTTCATTTTGTTTATGGTTTCCTTTGCTGTGCAAAAGCTTTTAAGTTACATTAGGTCCCATTTTTGTGTTTATTTTCATTTCTGTAGGAGGTGGATCAAAAAAGATCTTGCTGCAATTTAAGTCAGAGAGTGTTCCACCTATGTTTTCCCCTAACAGTTTTATACTATCTGCCTTACATTTATGTCTTTAATCCATTTTGAGTTTATTTTTGTATATGGTGTTAGGGAGTGTTCTAATTTCATTCTTTTACATGTAGCTGTCCAGGTTTCCCAGCACCACTTATTGAAGAGGCTGTCTTTTCTCCATCGTATATTATTGCCTCCTTTGTCATAGATTAGGTGACCATAGGTGCATGAGTTTATCTCTGGGCTCTCTATCCTGTTCCAATGATCTATGTTTCTGTTTGTGTGCCAGTAGCATACTGTTTTTATTACTGTAGCTTTGTAGTATAGTTTGAAGTCAGGGAGCCTGATTCTTCCAGCTCCATTTTTCTTTCTCAAGATTGTTTTGGCTATCTGGGTTCTTTTGTGTTTCCATACAAATTGTGCAATTTTTTGTTCTAGTTCTATGAAAAATGCCATTGGTAATTTGATAGGGATTGCACTGAATCTGTAGATGGCTTTAGGTAGTATAGTCATTTTGACAGTATTGATTCTTCCAGTCCAAGAACATGGTATATCTCTCTATCTGTTTGTGTTATCTTTGCTTCCTTTCATCAGTATCTTATAGTTTTCTGAGTACAGGTCTTTTGCCTACTTAAATAGGTTTATTCCTAGGTATTTTACTCTTTTTGATGTGATGGTAAATGGGATTGTTTCCTCAATTTCTCTTTCTGATCTTTCATTTTTAGAAATGCCAGAGATTTCTGTGTATTAATTTTGTATCCTGCATCTTTACCACATTCATTGATGAGCTCTAATAGTTTTCTGGTAGCATCATTAGTGTTTTCTATGTATAGTAGCATGTCATCGGCAAACAGTGACAGTTTTACTTCTTCTTTTCCAGTTTGTGTTCCTTTCATTTCTTTTCCTCCTTTGATTGCCGTGGCTAGGACTTCTAAAACTATGTTGAAAAAAAGTGTCAAGAGTGGACATCCTTGTCTTGTTCCTGATCTTAGAGGAAATGCTTTCAGTTTTTTACCATTGAGAATGATGTTTGCTATGCATTTGTTGTATATGGCCTTTACTATGTTGAGGTAAGTTCCCTCTATGCCCACTTTCTGGAGAGTTTTTATCAAAAATGGATGTTGAATTTTGTCAGAAGCTTTTCTGCGTCTGTTGAGATTATCATATGGTTTTTCAGTTTGTTAACATGGTGTATCACATTGATTGATTTGCATATATTAAAGAATCCTTGCATCTCTGCGATAAATCCCACTTGATCATGGTGTATGATCTTTTCAATGTGTTGTTGGATTTGGTTTGCTAGTATTTCGTTGAGGATTTTTGTGTCTATGTTCATCAGTGAAATTGGCCTGTAATTTTCTTTTCTTGTAATATCTTTGTCTAGTTTTGGTATCAGAGTGATGGTGACCTCGTTGAATGAGTTTGGGAGTGTTCCTTCCTCTGCAGTTTTTTGGGAGAGTTTTAGAAGGATCGGTGTTAACTCTTCTCTAAATATTTGATGGAATTTGCCTGTGAAGCCATCTGTCCTGGACTTTTGTTTGTTGTAATTTTAAAATCACAGTTTCAATTTCAGTATTTGTGATTCATCTGTTCTTATTTTCTATTTCTTCCTGATTTAGTATTGGAAGGTTGTACCTTTCTAAGAACTTGTCCACTTCTAGGTTGTCCATTTTATTGGCATATAGTTGCTTGTAGTAGTCTTTTATGATCCTTTGTATTTCTGTGCTGTCAGTTGCAACTTCTCCTTTTTCATGTCATTTCATTTGCTTTAGGTGTAAGGTTATGTTGTTTGAGATTTTTCTTGTTTCCTGAGATAAGATTGTATTGCCATAAACTTCCCTTTTAGAACTGCTTTTGCTGCATCCCATAGGTTTTGGATCATTGTGTTTTCATTGTCATTTGCCTCTAGATATTTTTTTATTTCCTCTTTGATTTCTTCAGTGATCCATTGACTGTTTAGTAACATATTGTTTAGTCTCCATGTGTTTGGGTTTTTTACGGTTTTTTCCTGTAATTGATTTCTAATCTCATAGTGTTGTGATCAGAAAAGATGCTTGATATGATTTCAGTTTTCTTAGATTTAGCAAGCCTTGATTTGTGGCCCAAGATGTGATCTATCCTGAAGAATGTTCCAGGTGCACTCGAAGAAAGTGTATTCTGCTGCTTCTGGATGAAATGTCCTATAAATATCAATTAAGTCTATCTAATGTGTCATTTAAGGCTTGTGTTTCCTAATTGATTTGCTGTCTGGATGATCTGTCCATTGGTGTAAGTGGGGTATTAAAGTCCCCCACTATTATTGTGTTACTGTCAGTTTCCCCTTTCATGGCTGTTAACATTTGCCTTATATATTGAGGGTCTCCTATGTGGGGTGCATATATATTTACAATTGTTATATCTTCATTTTGGATTGATCCCTTGATCATTATGTAGTGTCCTTCTTTGTCTCTTGTAACAGTCTTTATTTTAAAGTCTATTTTGTCTGATATGAGTATTGCTACTCCAGCTTTCTTTCAATTTCCATTTGCATGGAATGACTTTCAAGTCTGTAAGTGGTCTAGATCTGAAGTGGGTTTCTTGTAGACAGCATATATATGGGTCTTGTTTTTGTATCCATTCAGCCAGTCTGTGTCTTTTTGTTGGAGCATTTAATCCATTTACCTTTAAGGTAATTATTGATATGTACGTTCTTACTGCTATTTTGCTAATTGTTTTGGATTTGTTTTTAAAGGTCTTTTTTCTTCTCTTCCTCTTTTGTTCTCTTGTGATTTGATGTCTGTCTTTAGTGTTGTATTTGGATTGCTTTTTCTTTTATGTGTATCTATTGCAGATTTTTGGTTTGTGGTTCCCATGAGGTTTCAATATAGCAGTCTATATATGTACAAGATTGTTTTAAGTTGCTGGTCTCTTAATTTCCAATGTGTTTCCAATATCCTGCATTTGTACCCTCTTCACACGACTGCTGGTTTTAATATATTTGTGTGTGGATGATTTCCTACCTTTTCTTTATGTTTGCCTTTAATGGTGAGCTTTACCATTCATAATTTTCTTGATTCTAGTTGTGGCCTTTTCTTTTCTGCCTAGAGAAGTTCCTTTAGAATTTGATTCAAAGCTGGTTTGGTGTTGCTGAATTCTCTTAGCTTTTGCTTGTCTGTAAAGCTTTTGATTTCTCTGTCAAATCTGAATGAGAGCCCTTGCTGGGTAGAGTATCCTTTGTTGTACGTTTTCCCCTTTCATTACTTTAAATATATCCTGCCACTCCCTTCTGGCCTGCAGAGTTTCTGCTAAAAAATCAGCTGATAACCTTATGAGGATTCCCTTATATGTTGTTTGTTGCTTTTCCCTTGTTGCTTTTAATATTTTTTCTTTGTATTTAATTTTTGTTAGTTTGATTAATATGTGTCTCAGCATGTTCCTCCTTGGGTTTATCCTGTATGGGACTCTCTGTGCTTCCTGAACTTAGGTGACTACTTCCTTTCCCATGTTAGGGAAGTTTTCAACTTCTATTTCATTAATTTATGCTTTCACCATTATTTTCTTTTCTTCCTTTTACTTTCTTTAAGTTTACTCTTTTGTACTTTTTCTGGTTTCATGAGTTGTAGGCTTAGCTCATTCATTTTCCAGCTAGTTTTTTGAAAATAAAGCTTTTTATTAAGATATAATTTACATACCATATTAATTCACCCATTTAAAGTGTATAATTTAATGGATTTTTGTACCTTCACAGAGTTGTTCAGCTATTACCATAGCCAATTTTAGGGCATTTTATCACCCTAAAAGGAAATCCTATACCTATTCTCTTAACATGCCTCCCTTTCCCACCCTCAGCCCTAGTCAGCCACCAATCTACTTTCAGTCTCCATGGATTAATCTAGTTTGTACATCTCACATAAATGGAATTATACAATATGTGGTCTTTGGTGACTGGCTTCTTTTGTTTAGCATAATGGTTTTGAGGTTTATCCATGTTGTGGCATATATCAGTACTCAGTTTTTTTTCATTGCCAAATAATATTCCACTGCATGGACATGTCACACTTTGTTTATCCATTCATCAATTGATGGACATTTAGGTGGTCCCCACTTTCTGACTATTATAAATAATGCTGCTATGAACATTTATGTACAATTTCTATGTGGGCATATGTTCTCATTGCTTTTGGGTTTATACTTAGGAGTGGAATTACTGGGTCATATATGGTAACTCTATGTTAAACATCTTGATGAGCTGCCACACTGTTTTCCAAAGTGACTGCACAATTATACATTCCCACCAGCAATGTATAAGGGTTTCAATTTCTCCACATTGACATCAACAATGCTATTATCTGTTTTCTATTATAGCCATCCTAGTGGGTATGAGATGGTGTCCAATTGTGATTTTGATTTGTATTTCTCTAATGGTCAATGATGCTGAGCCATCATCATGCATCATTTCATATGATTATATGCTTTTTGTATATTTTCTTTGGAAAAATAATTATCCAAGTCCTTTGCTCATTTTTTAATTTGGGTTGTCTCTTTATTATTGAATGTTAAAAGTTCTTTCTATGTTCTGTAATGTAAAAAGTCCCTTATCAGACATATGATTTGCAAAAATTTTTATCCCATTCTGTGGATTGTCTTTTCAGTTTCTTAAAATGGTATCCTCTGAAGCACAAAAGTTTTTAATTTTGTTGATGTCCAATATTTTTCTTTTGTTGCTTGTGCTTTTAGTGTCATATCTGAAAAACCATTGTCTAATTCAAGGTCATGAATAATTACACTTATGTTTTCCTCTAAGAGATTAATATTTTTAGCTCTCACATTTAGGTCTTTGATCCATTTTGAGTTAATTTTTGTATGTGGTGTGAGGTAGAGATACAACTTTGTTCTTCTGCATGTGGATATTCACTTATCCCAGCACCATTCATCAAAAAGTAATCTTTCTCCATGGAATTATCTTAGTGGTACCTTTGTTGAAAATCAATTGACAGTAAATGTGAGGGTCTACTTTTGGACTCCCAGTTCTATTCCATTGATCCATACAAGCTACTTTTAAAATATATGTATGTAGATAATCCATTTCCCCTAAGGATCACTTTAGGTGTATCTCACATACTTAATATTAACTATTATTCAATTTTAAATATTTTCATAATTTTAGTATTATTTCTCCTTGATCCATGGATTATTTGTAGATCAATTTTTAAATAACAAGTTAAATTAGTGTATTGATTACATATTAATTTTTAGTTTTATTATATTATAATCAGGTATTGAGGACTGTAGATATTAAATCTTAGATGATTGTTTTGAAGGTTTATTTATGACCTAAAGAGAGTTTAATTTTTACAAACACTATAAGATATTGAATATATCTGCTAATCCCAAACTCCTAATTTATCCCTTCTCCACCCCCTTCCCTCTTTGATAACCATAAGTTGTTTTCTGTGTCTGTGAGTCTGTTTCTGTTTTGTAAATAAGTTCATTTGTATCATTTTTTAGATTCTACATATAACTAATATCATATGGTATTTGTCTTTCTCTGTCTGACTTCATTTAGTATGATAATCTCTAGGTCCATTCATATTGCTACAAATAACATTATTTCATTCTTTTTTATGGCTGATTAATATTCCACTGTGTGTATATATATATATATATATATATATATATATATATACACACACACATACATGTAATATAGATATATTACACCTTCTTTATCCATTCATCTGTCAGTGGACATTTAGGTTGCTTCCATGTCTTGGCTATTGTAAATACTGCTGCAGTGAACACTGGGATGCATGATCTTTTCAAATTAGTTTCCTCCGAATATGTGCCTAAGAGTGGTATTGCTTGATCATATGGCAACTCTATTTTTAGTTTTCTAGGAAAATTCCATATTGTTTTTCATAGTGGCTGCACCAATTTACATTCCCACCAACAGTGCAGAAGGGTTCCCTTTTCTCCACACCCCCTCCAGCATTTATTATTTGTAGATTTTTTGATGATAGCCATTCTGACTGATGTGAGGTGGTACCTCATTGTAGTTTTAATTTGCATTTCTGTAATAATTAGTGATGTTGAGTATCTGTTCATGTGTGTATTGGCTATCTGCATGTCGTCTTTGGAGAAATGTCTATTTAGCTCTTCTGCCCATTTTTTTATTGGGTTGCTTGTTTTTTTGTTATTGAGTTGTATGAGCTGTTTGTATATTTTGGAAATTAAACCCCTGTTGGTCGCATCGTTGGCAAATATTTTCTCCCAGTCCGTAAGTTGTCTTTTCATTTTGTTTATGGTTTCTTTTGCTGTGCAAAATTGTAAGTTTGATTACATCCCATTTGTTTATTTTTGCTTTTATTTCTTTTGCCTTGGGAGACTGACCTAAGAAAACGTTGCTATGATTTATGTCAGAGAGTGTTTTGAATGTAGTCTCTAAAATATTGGTGCATGGTCCACATGTATCCCATTTGGTCAAACATTAATTATATTATCCAAATCTTCTCTATTGCCAGTCATTTTAATAATTAACACATTCATATGGCTTAAACATCAAAATAGTATAAAAATATACACAGTGAAAATCTTCACTCCCACCCTTGTCCCATCTACGCATCCATACTCCAATCCCTATGGTCAACAATAGTTACTAATATTTTTGCATATTCTTTCCATGTCAACACAAATAAACAAAGATAAGGACATAAATTCTTATTTTTACTCTCTTTCTTAAATAAAAGGTAGCTAATTATATAGACTTTTACTGGCTTTTTTCAGCTAACAATATGTCCTAGAAAAAATTTTTTTTTCTTTTGGCCGTGCCTTGCAGCATGTGGGATCTTAGTTCCCCAACCAGAGATCAAACCTGTGCAGCCTGCATTGAGAGCATGGAGTCTTAACCACTGTATCAACAGGGAAGTTCTGACCTAGAAATTTTTTTACATCAGTACATAAAGAGCTTCATCATTTTTTGTAGCTGCATAGCCATCTTTGGGTAGGTGTACCACGGTTTATTTAACCTGTCCTCTAAATAAGGACATAGGTTGTTTCCAGTTTTTTTTTTGCTTTTAGAAATAATACTGCCACAAATAATCCTGTCGTTTTGTATGTGTGCAAGCTCTGTACTAATTTTAGACACATTGCATTCTTTATTTGACTGTCTATTATCCCAGTTTCCTGGAACTCTAGTCATTCAGTCCATCATGTTGTCAGAGACTCGTGTGCATGGTGGGCATTTTCCTCATCTTTGGTGTGGGTTGTGTGTTCCATGAAACTCTTGTCATCCCAGATTATTGAATAGTCCCTCCAGAGTGTTGCTATATTTACTCCCCCAGGTAAATCCAAAGTATCAGCAGCCTGGGATCGACTTTTTATTAAAGTTTTTTGGCTTGGGAGTTTCCTAGACTTCTGGATGGTATAAATTCAAACTTAAATCTATGGGAGACACAAGCCCTGGGTTTTGATTTCTCAAGGGAGAAATTTTTACGCTGAGCCCAAGCAGAAACACACATGCTTTCTTCTTATCTTACTGAGCCAGTGAACAGGTTTCTTTCTAATCTATACTTCCCCTGAGGGTGTGGCCCTCTGAGCATGCCAGCTATAAGCAAGGGTTTCATTCTAACTCCTTGCCTTATGTGGCCCAAGATTTCATTTCCTATCTCTATGTGGGCATGAAAGCCCAAGCCCCCAGGTTCCTAAAACTGGCAGCAGTGTGACCACCACGTCTACCTCCACACCAGCCACTCCCACAGCTACCCCACCTCCACCCAGGAGTCAGTAGCAGCAGTTCATTCACTTTCCACTAAAGCTTTTATTCACCTCTTCATTTCTGGTGCCTGGTGAGTTTCCTTTCTTGCTTGCACACTTGGATATTCACTTAGAATAATTTTTGTTGTATTTTATCTAGGTGCCTGTGGCAGAAGAATTTATGCTTATCCAATTATTTTCCCACAATCCATTTCCTTCCTGGGCTTTGCAGTAATTCACATCAACACTGTTTACCATCCATCTACCCCAGGACCTGTTTGGTAAATGCAAATAACTACTCCATATAAGAATCATGGTATTTTGGGCTGGTGAAGGATCATACAGATAGTCTAAGACTTCAAGAGCTAAATTTCAGTTGCTGTTACAGTACTTGTATTCAGGCTAGGATTCTGGTACAGTCATTTTCTCTTTCCATTTTGCTACGTGGTTCTCCTTTTTTTTGGATTAAAGAATCATCTAAGTTATAGAAGGTTATTTTGTTTTGTTTTTTTGTTTGTTTTTTTTTTGCGGTACGTGGGCCCCTCACTGTTGTGGCCTCTCCCGTTGCGGAGCACAGGCTCCAGACGTGCAGGTCCAGCGGCCATGGCTCACAGGCCCAGCCACTCCGTGGCATGTGGGATTTTCCCGGACCGGGGCACAAACCCAGGTCCCCTGCATCGGCAGGCGGACTCTCAACCACTGAGCCACCAGGGAAGCCCTAAGTTATGGAATTTTTAATCAAAACCTTTAATATCTATTTTGTAAACAGCCAGAGATGGTGTCAATAAACAGATTCTCATTTTAATCCCAGTATTTTCAGATGGAACATGAGGTCAAGAGAGTTTAACTGACATACTTGTCACTACTTTGGTGGGGTGACATTAACCAGAAGTGAAGAGCTCTTTCTGACTCCCCACATAAGCAGTGATGATTGGAGTTTTGTTTAATATTTCTGCCCTTTTGTTCTTTACCATTAGGCACTATGAAGCTATTTATCAATGTCAGTTTATTATCTATAAGCAGGATGATAATCTGCACTCCTTTTGTTCTTAGAACATTTTCCCTGTACCTCTTTTCTGACATGCTCGACTTATGTGATGTTGATATTCCTCTAATCTACTGATGCTGGGCTTGAGAGCAACTCAGGCAATATTTCTTATGCCAGACAGTGGCATAAAGCCCCATTCCATATGGAAATATTTCAGTGCACTGGGCAGGTGATTTGCATCACAAGATGTTACGAACTGACCAGAAGATAGAAGGAGACTTCCCAGGACAAAGATCTCCAGATTGGGGCTAGAGGTCATGTTGACAAGCTAATGCCTCCCATTTCTCCTGAAAATGCATCTGTTGCTGGTCACTGAATTGATGTGATGGTGATAGAAGTGGTTGGGGGGAACTCAGTAAAACTAGATTACTATTGCAAAGTGTTCAATGGTTTTGTGATTTTACATGAGCCTTGTTCAAAAGGTCCCTCTTTCCTTTGATCTAGGCTGGGAATATATAGTTCTGTCCCAATATGAAGCAAGAATTGTAATGTTGGAACAGTCCTTGTTTTCTCTCTACTATTCCAGGACATATGGGGGACCCAGTACTTATATGGGGGTGTCCTACCATCAGTCTGAAAATTGTGGTTCTTTTAGAGCTAGAACCACACAGGACATTCCTCTCTCACCTGCTGCTTCCTTTGCAAAGCTACTTCCAAGATATAAGCACTAACTCAAATTCTCTAAAGAGAAGAAAACTTTGATAACCCCGAGTCAGCAGGGGGAAATGCTGAGTTTAGGAATAGAAAATTCCAAAAGTCACCAGCAAACCAAAAGAATATGTATCAAAATGATACTCCATTTCCAGCCATTCCATCATGCTTGCTCAAGAGAGATGAATACTGTGGTAATTTATCAGTCAGCACGATGGTACATCTGCTCCATCATAATTATCTGATACTTAGGAGAATTGACCTGGAATGAGAGTGCAAGAATCACATAATCTATTCTAAGCACACAGCATTTTTAATCCATTCCCTTGGGGAAGCTGAAAGGCAGGTCACTATAATTTGCATAGGCTGGAAGTAATTTGATTTTGTTAACTTACTTACAATACCTAGAATTACAGAATCATAAAATCCCAAGGTTGACAGAGAATGTAAATGTTATTTAGCCCATCCAATTCAGGAATAGGCTTATATAAGCTCTGTTTCAATACGTTCAGTGATGGGCAACTTGCTTTTCCCCAGGGAAGGCTAATGGGACTATCTTTTCCCCACTATGAGGACACAGAGATTTCCCAGGAAAGGTCGCAGCTTTTCAAAAACCAGGTTTTCTACAAATTCATGTTGAGCTATTGTAACAGGCATCTCCATTTCCTCACCACCCAATGATTCACCTCTCGGGAGTTCCCAAAACCTTTCCCCTTTGTCTCAGATCCTGTCCCACCACCTGTTCCCACCTCTCACCAGGCATCCTCATTCCTACACTTATTGAGGAAATCAAAGCTACCAGACAAAAGCTGTTAGCCTCCTTCCTTCTGACTCTCTCTCATTGTTCATCATTTCCTTCCCTTTGTGCTCAAGGAAGAAGTATCTCTCTTCTTGACCCAAGGTAAACCTTTCTCTTTCTGTGCCAGGGTGGGGTTTATGGTAAGAGTGCATCTCAGCCTTTCCTACCTACTTCGATGAGGGTATTTTCTAATTTGCCAAAATGTATAGGAGTTGTTCAGGTAGCTTCTGGATTGTTTCAGAAGGAGTTCTTTCATGTGTAGCTGTAGATTCAGTGTGTGCATGGTAAGAGATAAGTTCAGCAGCCTCCTATATTGCCATCTTGGACACCATAAACCTTCCTCTCTTGCTGGAAATCACACACCTTCTGTCATGTGTTAAACTTGAATGGCCAGGCAGGTCCTCTCTTTCCTGTAGCTCCAACTTCTCCACCTCTTCTGGTCATTCTCCTCAATTTATAAATATGTTCAGGCCTTTCTTTTATTTAAAAATAGCCTCTCTTCACCCTGCTGCCCTTCTCATTTCTCTTGTCTTATCCTTCTTGTATTAGTTAGGACAAGCTAGGTTATGCTGCTGTAACAAACAGCCCCAAGTCTAACATAACAAAAGTTTGGTTTATTTTTCCTCACTCAGGCAATGTCCACTACAGGTCAAAGTGACTTTCCAGAGCAACTGTCTTCCATGTGGGAACACAGCAAAGCAGGCTGCTTTAATCTTGTGTCTCCCCCTTCTCAACACAAGGTCTCCTCCACTTGCTACAGCAGGAGAAGTGATAACCTCCTTCTAACTCTAAGGGGGAAAGAAAAGTTTCAAGGAAAAAAGAACTAAAAAGTCACTAGAAGATTTTCACCACACCTTCACCAACTTCCTTGACTACAGATTCAATGTCTGCTGTCTCCACTTCCTTGCTTCTGAGTTGTACCTTAACTCCTGAAAATGGCTCCTGCCCCACACTCTACAGAAAATGCTAACTCTCCCAATGACCAATTATTGTCCTGGCTTTTCCTACTAGGATCGCAGGAATTCAGCCTCCTGCAGAATCCCCTTTACTGGGCTGTATTTTAATGTCTTGCTCTGGGCTTTTCTTGACAGTCATTATAAGAAACAGAATTAATTTTCTACATTTACTGTGGAGTTTGTTTGGAAGAATTAGTCTAATAAATGCCCCCTTTTTCCTTATATAAACACTAGGTGAAAAATAATTTTAGAATTTAGTGCCAGAAAGAGTGTCTTCTTGCCTAAGAAAATATGTTCATATCTTTTACATAACATTCCATGGTTTTTTTTGTTGTTTTTTTTTGTGGTGCGCGGGCCACTCACTATTGTGGCCTCTCCCGTTGTGGAGCACAGGCTCCGGACACGCAGGCTCAGCGGCCATGGCTCAAGGGCCCAGCCGCTCCGCAGCATGTGGGATCTTCCTGGACCGAGGCACAAACCCATGTTGCCTGCATCGGCAGGCAGACTCTCAACCACTGTGCCACCAGGGAAGCCCATGTTTTGTTTTTTATACTGGCTACCAAGAAGCTTAGAACCAAACCATATGATCCATTTTAATAGTAATATATATACAGACATCCAAATCAGAGAGGAAGAAGTAAAATTGTCTTTGTTTGCAGGTGATAGAATCTTATATAGAGAAAATCCTAAAGACTCCATCAAAAAACTGTTAGAATGAATCAATGAATTCAGTAAAGTTTCAGGATACAAATTCAACATACAGAAATCAGTTGCATTTCCAACACTAACAATGAAACATCTGAAAAAGGAAAAGAAATTTTAAAAAAGCAATCCCATTCACAATAGCATCAAAAACAATAAAATGGTTAGGAATAAATTTAACCAAGGAGGTGAAAGATCTGTACATGACTCTGATGAAAGAAATTGAAGACACAAACAAAAGGAAAGATATCCCATGTTCATGGACCAGAAAAATTAATATTGCTAAATATCAATAGTAGCCAAAGTCATCTATATGTTCAATGCAATACCCATCAAAATTCCAGTGGCTTTTTTTTTTAAAGAAATAGAAAAATCAATTCTAAAATATGTATGGGATCACAAAAGCCCTCAAATAACCAAAGAAATTCTGAGAAAGAGAAATAAAGCTGTTGGCACCACATAGTCCTGATTTCAAACTATACTATAAAGCTATAGTGATCAAAACAATATGGTACTGGCATAAAAATAGACATATAGACTAATGGAACAGAATAGAAAGCCCAGAAATAAATCCTAACAAATACAGTCAACTATTATTTGACAAAGTAGCCAAGAATACTCGATGGGGAAAGGATAGTCTCTTCAATAAATGGTTTTGGGGAAACTGGATAACCATATACAGAAGAATGAAATTGAATCCCTATCTAACACCATTCACAAAAATTAACTTGAAATGGATTAAAGACTTAAACATAAAAGCTGACCCATAAAACTCCTAGAAGAAAACATAGGGGGAAATTTCCTTGACATTGGTCTTGGCAATGATTTTTTTGGATATGACACCAAAAGCACAAGCAAAAAGAGCAAAAATAAATAAGTAGGACTACATCAAGCTAAAGAACTTATGCACAGCAAAAGAAACAATCAACGAAATGAAAGGCAACCTATGAAGTGGGAGAAAATATTTGTAAATCATATATCTGATATCCTAAATATATAAAGAGCTCATACAACTTAATAGGAAATAATCCAATTAAAATGGGCAGAGGAGCTGAATATAAATTTTTCTGAAGAAGATAAATGGCCAATAGGTACATGAAAAGATGCTCAGTGTTGCTAATCATCAGAGAAATGCAAATCAAAACCACGAGATATCACCTCACACCTGTTAAAATTACTGTCATCAAAAAGACAAGAGGTAACAAGTGTTGGCAAGAATGTGGAGAAAAGAAAACACTTGTGCTCTGTTGGTAGGAATGTAAGTTGGGATGGCCACTATGGAAAATAGTATGGAGGTTCCTCAAGAAAATTAAAAATAGGACTACCATATGATCCAGCAATCCCTCTTCTGCATATATATCCAAAGGAAATGAAAATAGGATCTCAAAGAGATATCTGCATTCCCATGTTCACTGCAGCATTATTCACAATAGCCAAGATATGGAAAAGCCTAAGTGTCCATCAGCAGCTGAATGGCTAAAAGAGATGTGGTGTACACATACACAGTGGAATATTAGTCAACTATAAGAAAGAAAGAAATCCTGCCATTTGTGACAACATGGACGAAATGAGGCAATTATGCTAAGTGAAATAAGCCAAATAGATACTATGTGTATAATATCACATATATGTGGAATCTAAAAAAGCCAAACTCAGAGACAGAGTAGAGTTACGAGGGGCTGGGGGGGAATTGGGGAGATGTTGGTCAAAGAGTACAAATTTCCAGTTATAAATAAGTTCTGGGGATCTAATGTACAGGATAGTGATTATAGTTAACAGTACTGTATTATACACTTGAAAGCTGCTAAGAGAGTAGATTTTAAACGTCCTCACCACAAAAAAAGCAATGGTAATTATGTGACATAATTGGGGTGTTAGCTAAAACTATGGTAGTAACCATTTTGCAATATATGTGTATCAAATCAACATGTTGTATACCTTAAATTTACACAATGTTATATGTCAGTTAAATCTCAATAAACCTGGAGAAAACTACTAACACTAATTTAGCTTACTTGCTTCCTCTTTTCCTCAGTCTCAATTTTCTCTACTTATCCGTCCAGCCTATTTGAAAGATACCTTTTCCTCTGAGATCTCAAATTTATTTTTTAAAGCATTGAGGGTATAAAAACTTTAAAAGGCCTTTTCTGACCAGACTGGAGAATCTACCTGTGGTGTTCCAAACCCTACAGCAGAGCTAGAGAGTCTCACATGATGCAGCTAAGCTACAATCAATTACAGTTCTGTTAGAGAAGATGGGAGAAGGTACTCCAGGTAGCAGAAATCCTCAGCTCTTGTCTGAACCTTCCAGATTCTCCTGCCTGAGCCCCAGGACAGACACAGGAGATTCTGAAGAGAGAACAGATTCTGTAGCTGCTGAGTCTGCAGCATCCTTCCCCCTAGCAGCACAGGAAGGGAGTAAGTCATTGTATTCAGAGAACTAGTGGGACAGGAAACCAAAGGTCTGAGGAAAGAGCTTTGTCTAAGAAGAAGGCATGATGATCAAGATTTGGGTATCAGGGTGATGCTATCTTTGTAGAATTAAATGGATTTTTTTCTAAACCAGAGGTCCCCAACCTTTTTGGCACCAGGGACGGATTTTGTAGAAGACAACTTATCCATGGACCAGGGGGATAAGGGGATGGTTTCGGGGTGATTCAAGCACATTACATTTATTGTGCAGTTTATTTCTATTATTATTACATTGTAATACATAATGAAATAATTGTACAACTCACCATAATGCAGACTCAGTGGGAGCCCTGAGCTTGTTTTCACTTGCCACTCACCTATAGGGTTTTGATATGAGTCTGCAAGCAATTGATTTTATTATGGCCTCTGTGCAGTCAAACCTCTCTGCTAATGATAATCTGTATTTGCAGCCGCTCCCCAGTGCTAGCATCACTGCCTCAGCTCCACCTCAGATCATCAGGCATTAAATTCTCATAAGGAGTGTGCAACCTAGGTCCCTCACATACGCAGTTCACAGTAGGGTTCACGCTCCTATGAGAATCTAATGCCGTCGCTGATCTGACAGGAGGTGGAGCTCAGGCGGTGATGCAAGCAATGGGAAGTGGCTGTAAATACAGATGAAACTTTGCTCACTGGCCTGCCACTCGCCTCCTGCTGTGCGGCCTGGTTCCTAACAGGCCACGGACCAGTACCAGTCCATGGCCCGGGGGTTGGGGACCCCTGTTCTAAACTCTGGGATAAATGACATGTGAATTGTGCTTTAAAGTTTTGACAGAATTCACCCATGGATCTGTTCTTTGAAATCTCTTTGACTCTTCTGATTCTTTTTCTATAATCACTCATTTTTTATTTTCCAAAGATTTTTGAGTCTCTCAGCAAACATAGTGCACAATGTTCTCTTTCATTTGAAAACAATGTCCTTTGTTCATGTAGTTATATTCCCTTTCTCAAATCTAATGTTAGATATGTCTTCCCTTATTTTCTTAGTTAACTCTATTAGAGATTTGCCTATTTTTTTTTAATGAGCACCTAAATTGTTTATTAATTTTATTATTTTCCAGTTTGTTGATTTCTGCATTTGTTCTTCTGTCTTTCCTTAAGTCTGTTTGTTGGGAAGTATAGGAAGATTAGCCTCTTAACTTGAAGGTGGGGTCCATTTATTTTTATTATTTTTTGTTAAATATCATTACCAATTAATGCTATAAAATTTCCTCCAAGTATAGTTTTGGTTGTATTTCTTAGGTTTGATACATAGTTTCTTGTTATTGTAGTTTTACTTTACAAATGATTTATTTTCTAGCCATATTGCTTTGTTACTAGAAAATGTGGCCTCCAAGGTTTCTACCTTTTCAAATGTATTGTGTATTTCCTAATGATTCAGTGTGGTAGGCAGCTTCTGACAAGACTCCCAATGATCTCCATCTCCTGGTATTCATGCCCTTGTATAATCCCCTCTTCTATAGAGTAGACTGTACCTAGTGACTTGCTTCTAATGAGTAGAAAAAGTGTTGTGATGTCACTTTCAAGTTAAGATTGTAAAAGACTGAATTTTGTTCTCGCTCTCTCATTTGCTCACTCTTATGAAAGTCAAATGTCATGTTGTAAGACCCACATGGCAAAAAACTGAGGGCAGACTCTAACCAACAGCCAGTGAGGAACTGAATACTGCCAATTGTCACATGAACAAGCTTAGAAGTAGATCCTTGTGAGACCACAACTTCAGCCAGCAGCCTTGTAAGTGACTCTGAGACAAAGGGCTCAGCTAAGCTGCACTCAGATTACTGGTCCACAGAAATTGTGATAATAAATATTGGAGGTTTTTTTAATGTATTTGATATTTTTATTGAAGTATAGTTGCTGTACAATATTATGTAAGTTACAGGTGTACGATATAGTGAATCACAATTTTTAAAGGTTATACTCCATTATAGTTATTATAAAAGATTGGCTATAGTTCCCATGTTATATAATATATCCTTGTAGCTTACTTTATACATAATAGTTTGTAACTCTTACTTCCCTACCCCTATATTGCCCCTCCCTGCTTCCCTCTCCCCACTGGTAACCACTAGTTTGTTCTCTATATCTGTGAGTCTGCTTATTTTTTGTTATATTTACTAGTTTGTTGTATTTTTTAGATTGCATATACAAGTGATATCATACAGTATTTGTCTTTATCTCTCTGACTTGTTGTACTTAGCATAATACCCTCCAAATCCATCCATGTTGTTACAAATGGCAAAATTGCATTCTTTTTTATGGCTGTGTACTATTCCATTGTATATATATACCACTTCTTTATCCATTCATCTGTTGATGGACACAGGTCCCTTCCATATCTTGGCAATTGTAAATAATGCTGCTATGAAAATTGGGGTGCAAGCATCTTTCCAAATTACTGTTTTTGGTTGTTTCAGATATATACCCAGGAGTAGAATTGCTGGAATATGGGGTAGTTCTATTTTTAGTTTTTTTAGAAATTTCTACACTGTTTTCCACAGTGGCTGCACCAATTTACATTCCCACCAACAGTGTACAAGTGTTCCCTTTTCTCCACATCCTCGCCAATATTTGTTATTTGTGTTCATTTTGAGGTTAGCCATTTTGACAGGTGTGAGGTGATATCTGCTTGTGGTTTTGATTTGCATCTCCCTGATGGTTAGCGATGTTGAGCATCTTTTCATGTGCCTATTGGCCATCTGCATTTCCTCTTTGTAAAAACATCTATTCAGTTCTTCTGACCATTTTTAAATCAGGTTGTTGGGTTTTTGATGTTGAGTTGTACAAGCTGTTTATATATGTTTTATATCAATCTGTTATTGGTCCTATTATTTGCAAATATCTGTTCCCATTCAGTAGGTTGTCTTTTTGTTTTGTTAGTGGTTTCCTTTGTTGTGCAAAAGCTTTTAAGTTTAATTAGGTCACAATTGTTTATCTTTGCTTTTATTTCATTTGCTTTAGGAGACAGAGCCAAAAAAGTATTGCCATGACTTATTTTAAAGAGTGCTCTGCCTATGTATACTATCCGGTCTTATATATAAATCTTTAAATTTAAGACTTTTTTTTTTTTTGTATATGGTGTTAGAGAATGTTCTAATTCATTCTTTTGCATGTAGTTGTCCAGTTTTCCCAGCAACACTTATTGAAAAGACTGTCTTTTCTCCATTGTGTATTCTTGCCTCCTTTGTCATAGATTAATTGGCCATAAGTGTATGGGTTTATTTCTGGGCTCTCTATCCTATTTCATTGATCTCTGTGTCTGGTTTTGTGCCTATACCATGCTCTTCTGATTACTGTAGCTTTGTAGTATAGTCTGAAGTCCAGGAGCATGATTCCCCAAGCTTTATTCTTCTTTCTCAAGATTGTTTTGGCTACTCGGGGTCCTTTGTGTTTCCATACAAAATTTTAAATTATTTGTTCTATCAATAATTCTGTGAAAAATGCCATTGGTATGTTTTTAGGAATTGCATTGAATCTGTAGATTGCCTTGGGTAGTATGGTCATTTTCACAATATTAATTCTTTCAATACAAGAACATGGTATACCATTCCGTCTATCTGTGTCATCTTTAATTTCTTCCACCAGTGTCTTGTTGTCTGAGTACAGATATTTTGTCTCCTTAGGTAGGTTTATTCCTAGGTATTTTATTCTTTGTGATGTGATGGTAAATGGGATTATTTCCTTAATTTCTTTTTCTGCTACTATGTGGTTAGTGTAAAGAAATGTCACAGATTTCTGTATATTAAGTTTGTATCCTGCAACTCTACTGAATTCATTGATGAGGGCTAATAGTTTTTTGGTAGTGTCTTTAGGATTTTCTATGTATAGTATCATGTCACCTGTAAACAGTGACAGTTTTACTTCTTCCTTTCCAATTTGGATTCCTTTTATTTATTTTTCTTGTCAGATTGCTGTGGCTACAACTTCCAAACCAATGTTGAATAAAAGTGGCAAGAGTGGGCATCCTTGTCTTTTTCCTGATCTTAAAGGAAATGCTTTCAGCATTTCACCATTGAATATGTTAGCAGTGGGTTTGTCATATATAGCCTTTATGACTTTCCCTCTATGCCTGCATTTTGGAGAGTTTTTATTATAAATTGATGTTGAATTTTATCAAAAGGTTTTTCTGCATCCATTGAGCTGATCATATGGTTTTTATTCTTCAGTTTGTTAATGCAGTGTATCCCACTGATTTTGAAAAATCCTTGCATCCCTGGGATAAATCTCACTTGATCCTAGTGTATGATTCTTTTAATGTATTGTTGGATTTCGTTTGCTAGTACTTTGTAGAGGACTTTTGCATCCATGTTCATCAGTGACATTGGCTTGTATTTTTCGTTTTTTTGTGATATCTTTGTGTGGTTTTTGTATCAGAGTGATGTTGGCCTCATAAAAGGAGTCTGAAAGTGTTCCTTTCTCTGCAATTTTTTGGAATAGTTTGAGAAGGATAGGTGTTAACTCTTCTCTAAATGTTTGGTAGAATTCATCTGTGAAGCCATCTGGTCCTGGATTGTTGTTTTTTGGGAGTGTTTAAATTACTGATTTGATTTCTGTACTGGTAATTGGACTGTTCAGATTTTCTATTTCTTCCTGGTTCAGTCTTGGGAAAGCGTACATTTCTAAGAACTTGTCCATTTCTTCTAGATTGTCCATTTTATTGGCATATAGTTGTTCATAGTAGTCTCTTATGATCCTTTGTATTTCTGTGGTGTCAGCTGTAACTTCTCCTTTTACATTTCTGATTTGATTGGTTTGGTCCTCTTCCTTTGTTCCTTGATGAATCCAGCTAAATGTTTATCAATTTTGTTTATCTTTTCAAAGAACCAGTTTTTAATTTCATTGATCTTTTCTATTTTTATATTAGTCTCTATTTCATTTATTTCTGCTCTGATCTTTATGATTTCTTTCCTTCTACTCGCTTTGGGTTTTGCTTGTTCTTCTTTCTCTAGTTCCTTTAGTTGTAATGTTAGGTTGGTTACCTGAGATTTTTCTTATTTCCTAAGGTAAGCCTGTATTGCTATAAACTCCCTCTTAGAACTGCTTTTGCTGTGTCCCATAGGCTTTGGACCATCATGTTTTCATTTTCATTTCTCTCTAGGCATTTTTTAACTTACTCTTTGATTTCTTCAGTGATCCATTGGTTGTTTTCACTAGCATATTGTTTAGCCTCCACGTGTTTGTGGTTTTTGCAGGGGTTTTTTGCTTGTAGTTGATTTCTAGTCTCATTGACATTATTGTCAGAAAAGACGCTTGATATGATTTCAATTTTCTTACATTTATTGAGGCTTGTTTTGTGACCTAGAATGTGATCTAAGATGGAGAATGGTCCATGTGTATTTGAAAAGAATGTGTATTCTGCTGCTTTTGGATGGGATACTCTTTATCTATCAATTAAGTTCATCTGATCTAATGTATTATTTAAGGCAAGTGTTTCCTTACTCATTTTCTGTCTGGATGATCTGTCCATTGATGTAAGTGAGGTGTTAAAATCCCCCACTATTATAGTGCTACTGTCAATTTCTCCTTTTGTTTATTAATCTTTGCCTTATATATTTAGGTGCTCCAATGTTTGTTGCATATATATTTACAATTGTTGTATCTGCTTCTAGGATTGATCCCTTGATCACTATGTAGTGTCCTTCTTTGTCTCTTATAACAGTCTTTATTTTAAAGTCTATTTTGTCTGATATAAGTATTGCTACTCCAGGCTTCTTCTGATTTCAGTTTGTGTGGAATACTTTTTTCCATCCCCTCACTTTCAGTCTGTGTGTGTCTCTAGATCTGAAGTGAGTCTCTTGTAGGCAGCATATATATGGGCCTTGTTTATATACCCATTCAGCCATTCTATGTCTTTTGGTTGGAGCATTTAGTTCATTTACATTTAAAGTAATAATTGACATGTATGTTCTTATTGCCATTTTGTTAATTGTTTGGGTATTTATTCATTTATTTTTGGCTGCATTGGGTCTTCATTGCTGCACGTGGGCTTTCTCTAGTTGTGGTGAGAAGGGGCTACTCTTTGCTGCAGTGCACAGGCTTCTCATTGCAGTGGCTTCTCTTTGTTGCAGAGCAGGGGCTCTAGGCACATGGGCTTCAATAGTTGTGGCATGCAGGCTCAATAATTGTGGCTTGTGGGCTCTAGAGTGCAGGCTCAGTAGTTGTGGCACATGGGCTTAGTTGCTCTGCAGCATGTGGGATGTTACCGGACCAGGGCTCAAACCCACATCCCCTGCATTGGCAGGCAGATTCTTAACCACTGTACCACCTGGGAAGCCCCTGGGGGTTGCTTTTTGTATGTCTTTTTTTTCCTTTTTTCTTCTTTTGTTCTCTTCATTTGTGATTTAATGACTATCTTTATAGTTATGTTTGGATTCCTTTTTCTTTTTTGTGTGTATATCTATTATAGATTTTTGGTTTGTGGTTACCATGAGGTTTTTGTATAGCAGTCTATATATGTACATAATTGTTTTAAGTTGCTGATCTCTTAATATCAAATGCATTTTTAAAACCTCCATTTACTCTCCTCCCCTCACAATGACTGCTTTTGTTATCATATTTTACATCTAATTGTTTTGTATATCCCTTGACTGCTTATTGTAGATATAGATTATTTTGACTACTTTTGTCTTTTTTGTGTGTGTGTGGGTGGATGATTTCCTACCTTTAATATATGTTTGTTTTTATTGGTGAGCTTTTTCATTTCATAATTTTCTTATTTCTAGTGTGGCCTTTTCTTTTTTGCCTGGAGAATTTTATTTAACATTTGTTGAAAAGCTGGTCTGGTGGTGCTGAACTCTTTTAGCTTTTGCTTGTCTGTAAATCTATTGATTTCTCCATCAAACCTGAAGGAGAGCCTTGTTAGGTAGAGTATTCCTGGTTACAGGTTTTTCCCCTTTTATTACTTTAAATATATTGTGCCACTCCCCTTTGGCCTCCAGAGTTTTGCTGAAAAACTCATCTGATAGCCTTATGGGAATTCCCTTGTATGTTATTTTTTGCTTTTCCCATGCTGCTTTTAATATTCTCTCTTTATCTTTAATATTTGTCTTTTTTTTCCACTTTTTTTTTTTTTTTTTTTTTGCGGTACGCAGGCCTCTCACTGTTGCGGCCCCTCCCGTTGCAGAGCACAGGCTCCGGACGTGCAGGCCCAGCGGCCACGGCTCACGGGCCCAGCCGCTCCGCAGCATGTGGGATCCTCCCGGACCAGGACACAAACCCGTGTCCCCTGCATTGGCAGGCAGACTCTCAACCACTGCGCCACCAGGGAAGCCCAATATTTGTCATTTTGATTACAGTGTGTCTTGGTGTGTTCCTCTCTGGGTTAATCCTGTATGGGACTCTCTGAGCTTCCTGGACTTGAGTGACTATTTCCTTTCCCAAGTTAGGGAAGTTTTCAGCTATTATGTCTTCAAATATGTTCTCAGACCCTTTCTCTCTTCTCCTTCTGGGACCCCTATAATATGAATATTAGTGCACTTGATCTTGTCCCAGAAGTTTCTTAAACCATCTTCATTTCTTTTCTTTCTTTTTTCTTTTTTGTGTTCAGCATCAGTGATTTCTACTATTCTGTCTTCCAGCTCACTGATCCATTCCTCTGTATCATTTAGTCTATTATTGATTCCTTCTAGTGTACTTTTCATTTCAGTTATTGTATTCCACATCTCTGTTTGGTAGTTCTGTATATTTTCTAACTCTTTATTAAAAACTTCTAGCCTCTCACTCTGTGCATCCCTTCTTCTCCAGAGTTCTTTGATCATCTTTATGATCATTACTCTAAACTCTTTCTCAGTAGAATGCCTATCTCCACTTCACTTAGTTTTTCTTCTGGGGTTTTATCTTTTTCCTTCATCTGGAACATGTTCCTCTGCTGCCTCATTTTGTCTATGTTGCTATTTGTATTTTTATATATGTGATAATTTATTTACATTTCTTAACCCTGCAGAAATAGCCTGCTATAGGAGATATCCTATGTGCCCCAGTAGTGCACTCCCCTCTTGTCACCCAAGCTATATGCTCTAGGGGTTCCCACATGAAGGCTGCATATGTCCTTCTTTTGTGGTGGACTGACTATGTGGGTGGTCTAGTAGGCTTGTTTGGCCTCTAGCCCAGTTGGTTGCCAGGCCTTGCCTTGTGAAGATGGTACTTGTCTCTGGTAAGTGGGAGCTGGCCATGAAGCAGTTGGCTGCAAAGCCCTAGGGGGACCTGGGCTAGTGCTGCCTCACTGGTGGGCAGAGTGAGGGGCCAGAAGACTCTGGGGCTGTTGCTCACCCACTGGTGGGTGAAGCCAGGTCCTGGGATTATTGCCAGACTATTGGTAGGCAGAGCTGAGCCCCAAATTCTTGCTGCAGGGCCCAGGGATCCCAGAGCTAGTGTCAGATCACTGGTGAGGGGCAGGGATACCAGTTCCCTACACAGTTGGGTACAGGGTACAGAGTGTCCTGAAGCTTTTGTTGGTCTGCTAGTGGACAGGGCTTTGGCCCAGCTGGTCCCAGGGTAGGATCTGGCCTGCTGTGCAGGCTGTGTCCACAGGTTGTGAGATTATGGTTTTCTTGCATCTGGTGTCTGTCCCCTGGTGGGTGAGGCTGGCCTAGAGGCCAGTGAAGGCTTCCTGGAGGGCAAGGCCAATGCCTGTACACTGGAAGATGGAGCTGAGTCTTGGCCCTCTGGTTGGCAAGGCTGTGTCTAGAGGCATGTTTATAGGTAGCTGTGGGCTCAGAAAGTTTTTAAGCAGCCTCTCTGCTGATAGATGGGGCTGTGTTCCCCTCAGTTAGTTGTTTGGTCTGATATATCCCAGCACTGGTGTCTACAGGCTATTGGGTGGGGCCAAGTCTTGGCACTAATGAAGCAGAGGGAGGATCCCAAGATGGCGGCCACTAGTAGCAGTGTCTGCGTGGTAGAAGGAACTCCCATGTATGGTTGGGCCAATGTCTATGTCCCCAGGGTGAGCCACAGCCACCCCCAACCTCTCCAGGAGATTCTCCAAGACCAGCAGGTAGGTCTGGCCCAGGCTCCTATCAAATTACCTTTTTTGTCCTGGGTGCTAGAGCATGTGAGATTTTGTGTGTACCCTTTAAGAGTGAAGTCTCTATTTCCCTCAGTTGTGTGGGGCTCCTGAAATTAAACCTTGCTGGCCTTCAAATCCAAATGCTTTGGAGGCTCGTCTGGAGGCTGGGGAGCCCAATGTTGGGCTCAGAACTCTCATTTCTGTGGGAGAACCTCTGCAATATATTTATTTTCTGGTTTGTCAGTTGCCCACCCGCATGTATGGGATTTGATTATATTGCGAGTCTGCCCCTCCTAACTGCCTCATTGTGGTTCCTTCTTTATGTCTTTAGTTGTAGAAGACCTTATCTGGTAGGTTCTGCTCTTTTACATCAATGGTTGTTCTGTAGATAGTTGTGATTTTGGTGTGCTCATGAGAGGAGGTTAGCTCAATGTTTTCCTACTCCACCATCTTGGCTGACCTCCATAAATATTGTTATATTAACCCCCTAAGTCTTGTGGTAATTTCTTACACTTCAATAGGTAGCTAGCTAATATATTCAGATTGATCAATGTGTGTATATTTCATAATCTTTTTCTTTGGAGAAATGTTTTCTCTGTTCAATATATATATATATTTTATATATTATATATGTATAAAATAAAGTTTATTTTTTTTACAAGTTTTTCTCTCAGCACTTGACATCAATGATTACTCCTCCTTGGGTGTTCCCTTGACACCACTCTTTGCTGATTCTTCTGACTTTTCTCTAGTAGGAGTGATCTAATTCAAGCCAAATATAACCTTCTCCAGAACTTTTCTGCAAAATTTACAATTAAAGGGAAAAAAAAGAACTTTCTATTGGAGTTGATAGAGTTTCCAGTGGTTATCTTGCTGCTTCATGCAGAGAGGCTGTAAGAAAATAAAGCCAAGCATATGAGGTCAGAGAGATAAGTGCCTGAGGCCTGAGGACACTGTTTGAGCCCCTAGATCCAGCCATGCTTGCATTCCTTAGACTTCCCAGATCCACGCATAGACTTTTTGCCTAAACTAATTCAAGCTGGACTTCTCCCTCTTGCAACTAAACATCCTATTTAATATCACTCCCAGTATTATCTCTTATCTCAGCATTTTCCTGGAGTTTCCCACATCTCCAACTTCATACTGATTAAATCTACCTGGATTCCTTCACACACTAAACACATCCAAATAGTCATCTTTTCTACCAGTCCTTCTCATTTCTTCAGGATCTCTGTTTCTTTAGAGGTGCCACCAACCCCTGAGTTACTTAAATTTAAAGCCCCAAATTTTCTTCAATGCACCTTCTTCTCTCTTCATATTCTGTTGTTATCAAGTTGTCTATCCTTTCCTAATCATGGAACCTACCTGGCTCAGATCTTCCTCTTCTCTCATCTAGACTATGTCAGCAGCCTCCTCCCTGGTCTCTTTGACTCCCATCTCATGCCCTTGCAACTCACCCTGCACAGGTGACCAGGTGACTTTTCCTAAATTTCAGCTCTGATAACATCACTCGACTGACCAAAACCTGCACTGGCTTCTCATTGCCCACAGAATAAATCTGGCATTAGGAGCCCTCTGGTCATATGGGAGCTGACACTTAACTGAACACTTCTTGCTGCCATGTCTGGCCTGAGTCCTCTACCTACCTTACCTAACGAGTCTTCATAAAACCCTAAGAGTCTCTATCATTATGTCCATTTTACAGAAGGTAAGTAACTCCAGAGGTCTCAGAGCTGGTAAGTGTTATAGTGTTTGACCTGATTTTTACTCACTGTACCCTATTATACTGCATAACATACCCTTATAGAAATATCTCCTTAGCTGTCACTTTACTAAAGATTACATTTCAGTAAAACTATTGTGTGACCCTCTCCAGTTCCCTCCTCCAGCTTCCCACCTCTATGTTTTACTTGTGCAGTCCCCTTGCCCAGGACGTTCTGGCCCATTATCACCACTCTTCAAGACCTAGCTGATACCTCTTCCCCCAGGAAGCATTCCCTGAAAATCCCAGTTAAAAGTAAGCTCTTCCCTCCATGAAATGCATTATTTAATTTGTTTTTTAAAAATTCTGGGTAATTAACCCGTGACAAGGTATAGAATACAAAACATACATTTAGAATGATTTGGAATAAACCAAAATAGTCTTTGCATCCTGTTAACTAGTTTCCCTCCCCAGAGGCAATCAGTCCTAACAGTCACTTAAATACCATTTTAGAGATACTCTGTGCATTTATAAGCTGATATATGGATTTTCCTTTTTTTTTTTTGCAAATAATGTAGCAACATAGAATACCATAGACATTGTTCTGAATGCTGCTTTTTTCACTTCATTTATTGGAGACTGTTTCATATCAGATATGCTAAGCTGCCTCATGTCTGTCTGTCTGTCAGTCTCTCTTTCTTATAGAGAACTGTACTATCTATCCATCGGCCTTTTTAATTGAATTGGGCTTTATTCATATACATTTCAAATTCCTTGAGGATAATAATAGTTCTTTTAATTCCTTTATAACATAGTCCCTGGCATGGCTGGTCCACAGGTTGTGGAGTTTTCTTTGTTACTGTTTTTCTTTTAGAAGATTTTTAGATTTACAGAAAGGTTGAAAAGGGTACAGAGTTCCCATATACTCTTCCTTTGTGCCTTTTTAACAACTGATAATACTCCTCATGTGGATGTTCCACAACTTATTAAACCAATCCCTACTGATAGTTATTTAGGTTACTTACAATCATTTACAATGACAAAAGGTTGCAATTAATGCTCTTAAACATGAGTCATCTTGTACATGTGCAGGTATATCTGTAAGATAAGTTCATAAAGGTAGATTTGCTGGATCAAAGGGTTGTGTAACTTTTTGCAGGATGTTGCTAGTGTTCTTCAGAAAAATTGTACCCACTTACACCCCCATTAATAAGAGTGTGACAGAGCTTGTTTCTTCCCACCCTCACTACTTCACCACGTTTTCCAGCTTTATTATCTTTGCCAGTCTGACAGGCAGTGGTTGTAGATCATTGTAATTTAATTTGCATTTCATTTTTATAAATGAAGTTGAATATCTTTTCATTTATTTAAAAATTATTTGTATTTTCTCTTCTGTGCATTTTCTATTCGCATCATTTGCCCATTTTTCTATTGGGCTGTAGGTCATTTTCTTATGGCTTTGTAGGGGTTCTTAAATATTAAGAGGCTTTTATTTATGATATAATTTGTAATTTTCCTAATTTATATCCAGACTTTGTTTATGATGTTTCTTTCCATACTGAGCTTTTTAAAAAAATTATGTACCTAAATTTATGTGTTTCTTATGGATTCTGGGTTTGCAGTTATAGTGAGAAAGAACTTCCCTACTCCGAAAAATGAAAAACAAAAATCTCTCATGGTCTCCTATAATATTTTTATATTTAAACATTTGATCCTTTTGGAAATTTATTTTGATGCAAAACATGAAGTATAGATCCAAGTTAATTTTTTCCAGACAACTAATGATTGTACCAATTCTATTTATTAAATAATCCATATTTGTATCACTTATTTGAAATGCCTTTAACTTGCTGGTGTATTTTTTGTGTGTGTGGTACTCGGGCCTCTCACTGTTGTGGCCTCTCCCGTTGCGGAGCACAGGCTCCGGACACGCAGGCTCAGCGGCCATGGCTCACGGGCCCAGCCGCTCCGCGGCATGTGGGATCTTCCCGGACCGGGGCACGAACCCGTGTCCCCTGCATCGGTAGGCAGACTCTCAACCACTGCGCCACCAGGGAAGCCCTTGCTGGTGTATTCTTTTGGCTAATACTTCATTTTGGATTTCTATGCATTGATAATCAAAAGTGAAACGGGTTTGCAGTTTTCTTTTTTGTGTGTGCTTTTTTGGGTTTTGGTATCAATGTTATGTGTCATAAAAAGAATTTCCCTGTGCTCTGGAATAACAAGTAGCATTACTGCTACCTATCCTTTTAGATTTTCATGGAATTCTCCTGTGAAACCATCTGAGTCTCCTGATATTTTTAGTAGCTGTTTGACAATATTTTCTCTCTGTTCTTTATTAATTTTTCCATTTACATGTTCTGTTTGGGGGTAAGTTTGGGCAATATCAACTCTCTTATAAAATAATCTATTTCATCCAGATTTTCAAAATGATTTGCATAGAGTGGAACAAAGTAACATCATACAACCCTCTTAGTTTGCTCTGTTTCTGAGAATATTACCCTCTTATCAAGAAATAAGTTAATAACTAAATACATTAAAGATTTTCTAATCTTTAGATTAGAAAAATAATAAAAATTAATAAATCTGAGAACTGCTTCTTTAAGGTAAAAAAAAAGATGAACTATTGGCCAACCTGATTAACCACTAATCTTTTTACTATCTCCATAGTTTTGCTCTTTCCAGAATGTCATATAGTTAGAATCATTTGGTTGTGTAGCCTTTACAGGTTGACTTCTTTCTCTTAGTGAGATGCATTTAAGATTTATGTGTCTTTTAGTGACTTGATATCTCATTTCTTTTTAGCACTGAATAATATTCTATTGTGTGGATGTACCACAGTTTATTTATCCATTCACCTACTGGAGGACATCTTTGTTGTTTCCACGTTTTAGCAATTATGAATAAAACTGCTATAAACTCTTGTTTGTAGATCTTCATGTGGACATCTTAGTCAGCTAGGGCTGCTGTAACAAGATACCATAGACTGGGTGGTTTAAAAAACAGACATTGATTTCTCACAGTTCTGGAGGCTGGAATTCCACAATCAGGGTGCTAGCATGGTCAGGTTCTGGTGAGAGCCCCCTTCCTGGCTTGTAGACAGCTGCCTTCTTCCTGAATCCTCACCAGTGGAGATCTGGTCTCTTCTTAAAAGGACACTAATCCCATCATGAGGACCCCACCATCATGACCACCTCTAAAACTAATCACCTCCCAAAAGTCCCATCTCAAAATACTGTCACATTGGGGATTAGGGCTTCAATACATGAATTTTTAAAGGACACAAATATTCAGTCCTTAACAGTAGACATCTGCTTTCAACTTATGTGGGTAAGTAGCAAGTAGTATCATGCTGGCAAGAGTGTATTAGCCTGGTAAGAAACCCCCAAACTGTCTTCCAACGTGGCTGTACCATTTTCCATTCCCACCAGCAATGAATGAGAGCTCCTGTTACACCACATCATCACCAGCATGTGGTGTTGTCAGTGTTCTGGAGTTTGGCCATTCTAACTGGTATGTAGTGGTATCTCATTGTTGTTTCAGTTTGCTTTTCCCTAATGGTATATGGTGTGGAACATTTTTTCATATGCTTATTTACCATCTGTATATCTTTTTTTTTTTTGGTGAGGTGTCTGTTTAGGTCTTTTGCCCACTTTTTAATCAACTTGTTTGTTTCCTTATCATTGAGTTTTAAGAGTTCTTTGCATACTTTGGATAGCAGTCCTTTATGAGATATAATTTTTGCAAATATTTTTTCCCAGTCTATGTGTTGTCTTCTCATTCTCTTGTATCTTTCACAGAGTGGAAGTTTCTAACTCACAGAGTTGTCCACACTTAAGCCTTCAGCAATCGTTGATTACAATTCAGGTTTTCCTAACTTGGTACTGGTTCCCATGGAGGGTTCTGCTCTACTAAGTTGTGATTCTCTGTCTCTTCAGTTTCGGGGGCAGTGGTTTGCCCTGTGATCTCCCTTCTCTGACTGATCTAAGAAGAGTTGTTGATTTTTCAGTTCGTTCAGATTTTTACTTGTTATTAGGATCAATTGGCAAGTTCCAAGCTCTTACATGCTAGACCAGGACCCAGAAGAACAAAATTTGGTTTTATTTTTTAAAATTTAAATAATAGGGATTTTTGCTTCTAGTTTTATCCATTTTTATTTGTATTGCATTGAGATCAAAGAAAGTCTGTAGTAGTTCTACTTCCTGGAACTTACTGAGCTTGCCCTTGTGGGTAGCAATAAGGTTTGATCATAGCCATCATATTTTATGTTGATTTTTGTTTCAGCACAGTCTGAAGGAAGGCCTGAGTCAAGGTGGTGAGGAAATGTAAGGAGAGGTCTGGGTATAGTAACAATTCTGTTCTATTTAGCTGTGGAGAAGACAGTGCCAGCTATAATTTTTGTTTGCCCTGAGCCCTTTCTCTTTCTCTTTTCTTCTGCTAATAGAACCCTTCCTTAAAAGTGGGAGCCCATGGAATTCCATGGTGGCACAGTGGTTAAGAATCCACTTGCCAATACAGGGACATGGGTTTGAGCCCTGGTCCAGGAAGATCCCACATGACACTGAGCAACTAAGCCTGTGCGCCACAACTACTGAGCATACACTCTAGAGCCTGCGAGCCATACTGAGCCCATGTGACACAACTACTGAAGCCCACGCACCTAGAGCCCATACTCCACAAGAGAAGCCACCACAATGAGAAGCCCATGAACCACAACAAAGAGTAGCCCCTGCTCACCACAGCTAGAGAAAGACCACATGCAGCAACAAAGACCCAACACAGCCAAAAATTTTAAAATAACATAAAATAAATAAATTTTTTTAAAAATGTAGCCTCATCCACCAGAGGGCAGACAGCAGAAGCAAGAAGAACAAAAATCCTGCAGCCTGTGGAATGAAAACCACATTCACAGAAAGACAGAGGAAATGAAAAGGCAGAGGACTATGATGAAGGAATGAAGGAATAAGATAAAACCCCACAAAAACAACTACATGAAGTGGAGACAGTCAACTTCCGGAAAAATAATTCATAATAATGATAGTGAAGATGATCCAGGACCTCGGAAAAAGAATGGAGGTAAAGACTGAGAAGATGCAAGAAATGTTTAACAAAGACCTAGAAGAATTAAAGAACAAACAAATAGAGATCAACAATACAATAACTGAAATGAAAAATACACTAGAAGGAAACAATAGCAGAATAACTGAGGCAGAAGAACGGATAAGTGACATGGAAGACAGAATGGTGGAATCCACTGCTGTCATAAAGAACAGAATAAAGACAAAAGAATGAAAAGAAATGAAGACAGCCTAAGAGACCTCTGGGACAATGTTAAATGCACCAACATTCACATTATAAGGGTTCCAGAAGGTGAAGAGAGAGAGAAAGGACCCAAGAAAATATTTGAAGAGATTATAGTCAAAAACTTCCCTAACATGGGAAGGGAAACAGCCACCCAAGTCCAGGAAGTGCAGAGAGTTCCAGGCAGGATAAACCCAAGGAGAAACATGCCAAGACACAGAGTAATCAAATTGACAAAAATTAAAGACAAAGAAAAATTATTAAAAGCAACAAGGGAAAAATGACAACATACAAGGAAACTCCCGTAAGGTTAACAGCTGATTTCTCAGAAGAAACTCTACAAGCCAGAAGGGAGTGGCACGATATATTTAAAGTGATGAAAGGGAAGAACCTACAACCAAGATTACTCTACCCAGCAAGGTTCTCATTCAGATTCGACAGAGAAATCAAAAGCTTTACAAACAAGCAAAAGCTAAGAGAATTCAGAAGCACCAAACCAGCTCTACAACAAATGCTAAAGGAACTTCTCTAAGTGGGAAACACAAGAGAAGAAAAGGACCTACAAAAACAAACCCAAAACAGTTAAGAAAATGGTAATAGGAACATACATATTGATAATTACCTTAAATGGGAATGGATTAAATGCTCCAATCAAAAGACACAGGCTCACTGAATGGATACAGAAACAAGACCCATATACATGCGGTCTACCAGAGACCCACTTCACACCGAGGGACACATACAGACTGAAAGTGAGGGGCTGGAAGAGTTTTCCACACAAACCGAAATCAAAAGAAACCTGGAGTAGCAATACTCATATCAGATAAAATAGACTTTAAAATAAAGAATGTTACAAGAGACAGAGAAGGACACTACATAATGATCAATTGATCAGTCTGAGAAGAAGATATAAAAATTATAAATATATACACATCCAACGTAGGAGCACCTCAATATATAAAGCAAATGCTAACAGCTATAAAAGAGGAAATCAACAGTAACACAATAATAGTGGGGGAATTTAACACCTCACTTAAACCAATGGAAAGATCAAGCAGACAGAAAATTAATAAGGAAACACAAGCTTTAAAGGACACAATAGACCAGATAGATTTAATTGATATTTATACAACATACCATCCAAAAACAGCAGATTACACTTTCTTCTCAAGAGCACAAAGAATATTCTCCAGGGTAGATCACATCTTGGGTCACAAATCAAGTCTCAGTAAATTTAAGAAAATTAAAATCATTTCAAGCATCATTTCTGACCATGATGCTATGAGATTAGAAATAAATTACAGGAAAAAAACATAAAAAACACAAATACACGGAGGCTAAACCTTATATTACTAAATAACCAACAGATCACTGAAGAAATCAAAGAGGAAATCAAAAAATACCTAGAGACAAATGACAACAAAAACAAGACGATCCAAAACTTTTGGGATGTAGCAAAAGCAGTTCTAAGAGGGAAGTTTATAGCAATACAATCCTACCTCAAGAAACAAGAAAAATCTCAAAATAAACAATCTAACATTACACCTAAAGGAACTAGAGAAAGAAGAACAAACAAAACCCAAAGTTAGTAGAAGGAAAGAAATCATAAAGATCAGAGCAGAGATAAATGAAATGGAAACAAAGAAAATAGCAAAGATCAATAAAACTAAAAGCTGGTTCTTTGAGAAGTTAAAATTGATAAACGTTTACCCAGACTCATCAAGAAAAAGAAGGCGAGGACTCAAATCAATAAAATTAGAAATGAAAAAGGAGAAGTTACAACAGACACTGCAGAAATACAAAGCATCCTAAAAGACTACAACAAGCAACTCTATGCCAATCAAATGGACAACCTGGAAGAAACGGACAAAATATAGAAAGATATAGCCTTCCAAGATTGAACCAGGAAGAAATAGAAAATAGGAACAGACCAATCCCAAGTGATTAAATTGAAACTGTGATTAAAAAATCTTCTAACAAACAGAAGGCCAGGAACAGATGGTTTCACAGGTGAATTCTATGAAACATTTAGAGAAGAACTAACACCCATCCTTCTCAAACTTTTCCAAAAAACTGCAGAGGAAGGAACACTCCCAAACTCGTTCTACGATGCCACCATCACCATTACACGAAAACCAGACAATATACTACAAAAAAAAATTACAGACCAATATCATTGATGAATATAGATACAAAAATCCTCAACAAAACACTATCAAACAGAATCCAGCAACACATTAAAAAGATTATACACCATGATCAAGTGGGATTTATCCCAGGGATGCAAGGATTCTTCAATATACGCAAATCAATCAATGTGATACACCATATTAACAAATTGAAGAATAAAAACCATATGATCATCTCAGTAGATACAGAACAAGCTTTTGACAAAATTCAACACCGATTTATGATAAAAACTTTCTGGAAAGTGGACATAGAGGGAACCAACCTCAACATAATAAGAGTCATATATGACAAACCCACAGCAAACACCATTCTCAATGGTGAAAAAATTGAAAGCATTTCCTCTAAGATCAGGAACAAGACAAAGATGTCCACTCTTGCCACTATTATCCAACATAGTTTTGGAAGTCCTAGCCATCGCAATCAGAGAAGAAAAAGAAATAAAAGGAATCCAAATCAGAAAAGAAGTAGTAAAACTGTCACTGTTTGCAGGTGACATGATACTATACATAGATAATCTTAAAGATGCCACCAGAAAACTACCAGAGCTAATGGATGAATTTGGTAAAGTTGCAGGATATAAAATTAATGCACAGAAATCTCTTGCATTCCTATACACTAACAATGAAAGATCAGAAAGAGAAATTAAGGAAACAACCCCATTGCAACAAAAAGAATAAAATACCCAGGAATAAACCTACCTAAGGAGGTAAAAGACCTGTACTCAGAAAACTATAAGACACTGTTGAAAGAAATCAAAGATGACACAAACAGATGGAGAGATATACCATGTTCTTGGACTGGAAGAACGTGGCACGTCGGGTCTACCCAGACCGGGGCACGAACCCGTGTCCCCTGCATCAGCAGGTGGACTCTCAACCACTGCACCACCAGGACAGTGACTCTTTTTGAATTATGGTTTTCTCAGGGTATATGCGCAGGATTGGGATTGCTGGGTCGTATGGTAGTTCTATTGGTAGTTTTTTAAGGAACGTCTATACTGTTATCCATAGTGGCTGTATCAATTTACATTCCCACCAACAGTGCAAGAGGGTTGGTTCCCTTATCTCCACACCCTCTCCAGCATTTATTGTTTCTAGATTTTTTGATGATGGCCATTCTGACTGGTGTGAGATGATATCTCATTGTAGTTTTGATTTCCATTTCTCTAATGATTAATGATGCTGAGCATTCTTTCATGTGTTTGTTGGCAATCTGTATATATTCTTTGGAGAAATGTCTATTTAGGTCTTCTGCCCATTTTTGGATTGAGCTGTTTGTTTTTTTGTTATTGAGCTGCATGAGCTGCTTGTAAATCTTGGCGATTAATCCTTTGTCCATTGATTCATTTGTAAATATTTTCTCCCATTCTGAAGATTGTCTTTTCATCTTGTTTATGGTTTCCTTTGCTGTGCAAAAGCTTTTAAGTTTCATTAGGTCCCATTTGTTTATTTTTGTTTTTATTTCCATTTCTCTAAGAGGTGGGTCAAAAGGAATCTTGCTGTGATTTATGTCATAGACTGTTCTACCTATGTTTTCCTCTAAGAGTTTGATAATGTCTGGCCTTACATTTAGGTCTTTAATCCATTTTGAGTTTAGTTTTGTGTATGGTGTTAGGGAGTGTTCTAATTTCATACTTTTACATGTACCTGTCCAGTTTTCCCAGCACCACTTATTGAAGAGGCTGTCTTTTCTCCACTGTATATTCTTGCCTCCTTTATCAAAGATAATGTGACCATATGTGCGTGGGTTTATCTCTGGGCTTTCTATCCTGTTCCATTGATCTATATTTCTATGTTTGTGTGTCAGTACCATACTGTCTTGATTCCTGTAGCTTTGTAGTATAGTCTGAAGTCAGGGAGCCTGATTCTTCCAGCCCCATTTTTCGTTCTGAAGATTGCTTTGGCTATTCGGGGTCTTTTATGTTTCCATACAAATTGTGAAATTTTTTGTTCTAGTTCTGTGAAAAATGCCAGTGGTAGTTTGATAGGGATTGCATTGAATCTGTAGATTGCTTTGGGTAGTGGAGTCATTTTCACAATGTTGATTCTTCCAATGCAAGAACATGGTATATCTCTCCATCTATTTGTATCATCCTTAATTTCTTTCAGCAGTGTCATAATTTTCTGCATACATGTCTTTTGTCTCCTTAGGTAGGTTTATTCCTAGATATTTTATTATTTTTCTTGCAGCAGTAAATGGGAGTGTTTTCTTAATTTCATTTTCAGATATTTAATCATTAGTGTATAAGAATGCCAGAGATTTCTGTGCATTAATTTTGTATCCTGCTACTTTACCAAATTCATTGATTAGCTCTAGTAGTTTTCTGGTAGCATCTTTAGGATTCTCTATGTATAGTATCATGTCATCTGCAAACAGTAACAGCTTTACTTCTTCTTTTCCAATTTGGATTCCTTTTATTTCTTTTTCTTCTCTGATTGCCGTGGCTAAAACTTCCAAAACTATGTTGAATAAGAGTGGTGAGAGTGGGCAACCTTGTCTTGTTCCTGATCTTAGTGGAAATGCTTTCAGTTTTTCACCATTAAGCACGATGTTGGCTGTGGGTTTGTCATATATGGCCTTTATTATGTTAAGGAAGGTTTCCTCTATGCCTACTTTCAGCAGGGTTTTTACCATAAATGGGTGTCGAATTTTGTCAAAAGCTTTCTCTGCATCTATTGAGATGATCATATGGTTTTTCTCCTTCAGTTTGTTAATATGGTGTATCACGTTGATTGATGTGTGTATATTGAAGAATTCTTGCATTCCTGGAATAAACCCCACTTGATCATGGTGTATGATCCTTTTAATGTGCTGTTGGATTCTGTTTGCTAGTATTTTGTTGAGGATTTTTGCATCTGTGTTCATCAGTGATATTGGCCTGTAGTTTTCTTTCTTTGTGACATCCTTGTCTAGTTTTGGTATCAGGGTGATGGTGGCCTCGTAGAATGAGTTTGGGAGTGTTCCTCCCTCTGCTATATTTTGGAAGAGTTTGAGAAGGATAGGTGTTAACTCTTCTCTAAATGTTTGATAGAATTCGCCTGTGAAGCCATCTGGTCCTGGGCTTTTGTTTGTTGGAAGATTTTTAATCACAGTTTCAATTTCAGTGCTTGTGATTGGTCTGTTCATATTTTCTATTTCTTCCTGGTTCAGTCTCAGCAGGTTGTGCATTTCTAAGAATTTGTCCATTTCTTCTAGGTTGTCCATTTTATTGGCATAGAGTTGCTTGTAGTAATCTCTCGTGATCTTTTGTCTTTCTGCAGTGTCAGTTGTTACTTCTCCTTTTTCATTTCTAATTCTATTGATTTGAGTCTTCTCCCTTTTTTTCTTGATGAGTTTGGCTAATGGTTTATCCATTTTGTTTATCTTCTCAAAGAACCAGCTTTTAGTTTTATTGATCTTTGCTATCGTTTCCTTCATTTATTTCTGATCTGATCTTTATGATTTCTTTCCTTCTGCTCACTTTGGGGTTTTTTTGTTCTTCTTTCTCTAATTGCTTTAGGTGCAAGGTTAGGTTGTTTATTTAACATGTTTCCTGTTTCTTAAGGTAGGATTGTATTGCTATAAACTTCCCTCTTAGAACTGCTTTTGCTGCATCCCATAGGTTTTGGGTCGTCGTGTCTCCATTGTCATTTGTTTCGAGGTATATTTTGATTTCCTCTTTGATTTCTTCAGTGATCACTTCGTTATTAAGTAGTGTATTGTTTAGCTTCCATGTGTTTGTATTTTTTACAGATCTTTTCCTGTATTTGATATCTAGTCTCATAGTGTTGTGGTCGGAAAAGATACTTGATATGATTTCAATTTTCTTAAATTTACCAAGGCTAGATTTGTGACCCAAGATATGATCTATCCTGGAGAATGTTCCATGAGCACTTGAGAAAAATGTGTATTCTGTTGTTTTTGGATGGAATGTCCTATAAGTATCAGTTAAGTCCACCTTGTTTAATGTATCATTTAAAGCTTGTGTTTCCTTATTTATTTTCATCTTGGATGATCTGTCCATTGGTGACAGTGGGGTGTTAAAGTCCCCTACTATGATTGTGTTACTGTCGATTTCCCCTTTTATGTTTGTTAGTATTTGCCTTATGTATTGAGGTGCTCCTATGTTGGGTGCATAAATATTTACAATTGTTATATCTTCTTGGATCGATCCCTTGATCATTAAGTAGTTTCCTTCTTTATCTCTTTTAATAGTCTTTATTTTAAAGTCTCTTTTGTCTGATATGAGAATTGCTGCTCCAGCTTTCTTCTGATTTCCATTTGCATGGAATATCTTTTTCCATCCCCTCACTTTCAGTCTGTATGTGTCCCTAGGTCTGAAGTGGGTCTCTTGTAGACAGCATATATATGGGTCTTGTTTTTGTATCCATTCATCCAGTCTGTGTCTTTTGGTGGGAGCATTTAATCCTTTTACACTTAAGGTAATTATCAATATGTATTTTCCTATTCCCATTGTCTTAATTGTTTTGAGTTTGTTATTATAGGTCTTTTCCTTCTCTTGTGTTTCTTGCTTAGAGAAGTTCCTTTAGCATTTGTTGTAAAGCTGGTTTGGTGGTGCTGAACTCTCTCAGCTTTTGCTTGTCTGTAAAGCTTTTAATTTCTCCATCAAATCTGAATAAGATGCTCGCTATGTAGAGTCATCTTTATTGCAGGTTTTTCTCCTTCATCACTTTATATATGTCCTGCCACTCCCTTCTTGCTTGCAGATTTTCTGCTGACAGATCAGCTGTTAACGTTATGGGGCTTCCCTTGTGTGTTATTTGTTGTTTTTCCCTTACTGCTTTTAATATGTTTTCTTTGTATTTAATTTTTGGCAGTTTGATTAATATGTGTCTTGGCATGTTTCTCCTTGTATTTATCCTGTATGGGACTCTCTGTGCTTCCTGGACTTGATTAACTATTTCCTTTCCTATATTAGGGAAGTTTTCAACTATAATATCTTCAAATATTTTCTCAGTCCATTTCTTTTTCTCTTCTTCTTCTGGGACCCCTGTAATTTGAATGTTGGTGCATTTAATGTGGTCCCAGATGTCTCTGAGATTGTCCTCAATTCTTTTCATTCTTTTTTCTTTATTCTGCTCTGCAGTAGTTATTTCCACTATTTTATCTTCCAGGTCACTTATCCGTTCTTCTGCCTCAGTTATTCTGCTATTGATCCCTTCTAGAGTATTTTTCATTTCATTTATTGTGTTGTTTATCATCGCTTGTTTCCTCTTTAGTTCTTCTAGGTCCTTGTTAAATGTTTCTTGCATTTTGTCTATTCTATTTCCAAGATTTTGGATCATCTTTACTATCATTATTCTGAATTCTTTTTCAGGTAGACTACCTATTTCCTCTTCATTTGTTAGGTCTGGTGGGTTTTTATCTTGCTCCTTCATCTGCTGTGTGTTTTTCTGTCTTCTCATTTTGCTTATCTTACTGTGTTTGGGGACTCCTTTCTGCTGGCTGCAGGTTCGTAGTTCCTGTTGTTTTTGGTGTCTGTCCCCAGTGGCTTAGGTTGTTTCAGTGGGTTGTGTAGGTTTCCTGGTGGAGGGGACTAGTGCCTGTGTTCTGGTGGATGAGGCTGGATCTTGCCTTTCTGTGGGCAGGTCCACGTCTAGTGGTGTGTTTTGGGGTGTCTGTGGCCTTATTATGATTTTAGGCAGCCTCTCTGCTAATGGATGGGGCTGTGTTCCTGTCTTGCTACTTGTTTGGCATAGGGTATCCAGCACTGTATCTTGCTGGACATTGAGTGAAGCTGGGTCTTGGTGTTGAGATGGAGATCTCTGGGAGATTTTTGCTGTTTGATATTACATGGAGCTGGGAGATCTCTTGTGGACCAGTGTCCTGAAGTTGGCTCTCCCACCTCAGTGGCACATCCCTGACGCCTGGCTGGAGCACCAAGAGCCTGTCCTCCACACAGCATTTAGGGCAGTTCCTGCGGCCATATGCTGTGGAGTTACTAAATGTCAACAATTCCCCTAAATATGTTATTCATCTCAAGTTCAATTGCATATCACCTGAGCACCTAAGCGCGGAGCCCGCTACAGCTTCGGGTGTGGCACCAGCACAGTCCGATTGTCCCAGTGTAGTGGCAAAAGCTTCCTACTTCCAACCAATCCTGGTGTTGAAACCAGTGCTATGTCTCTATTACTTTTTCTTGCTTGAGTTTTTCCTTTGTTTCTTCATTTTTTCATTTCTCTGATTAAATTTGTCTTTTGGAACTCGAGGAAGGCCTAGGAGGCTAAAGTTTTCCTACGAACAAGAGGCAGGTGGAGGACATGGGGCAGGGGGCTGTGGACCTCTGCACTGGGAAGGCCGCATAGGGTCCTGCTCAGTTACGCAAGTGCATCTGAGAGCAGGTGGTTGGGAGTACAGGAAAGAGAGGTGGTAGGTGTGCCACCCTGGCATTAAAAGACTGCTTATGCACCAGTAGAACACAGTTGTTTTGCAGAGAAACTTCCCTCCCTTCCAACCAGGAAGAGTGTTGATACTGTAGGCCTAACAACAAGAGCTAATGTTAAATGAGTGTATGTGAGAGACCAGGCACAGTGCTAAGCACTTTGTATGCATGCACTGACTCATTTAACCCTCCCAATCCTATGGGGTATGTGCTCTCATTATCCTCATTTTACAGATGAGGAAATTGAAGCACAGAGAGGTCATATAATATGCCCTGGGTCACGCAGCTGGGAAGCACTGGAGCTTCAGTTAACCCAGGAACTTTGCTTCCAGACACTATGTGATCAATTACTATTTTCAAAGGAGAGGCTGTTCAGTGGAGACAGTCACTCAACACTTGGTTTACAGTCATGTATAGGAGGATTTGGTGGGAGGAGACCATATTGGGAGCTGGGTGCTGCCTCCGCCATCTTCTCTCACAGGAGTCATGAGTTGGGAGTTGGCCCTTCTCCTGTCCTGCTCTCCATGACAGCTGGGTGAGTGGCTGGGAGAGATTACCCCTTCTATCCCCGTTTCCTTCCAGACCAGCACGGACTAGGTGGCCCCCAGATCTTTGCTCAACTGAAACTTGACTTTAATTTGCCAAAAATATGCAAAACCATGGGCAATTCATGCTCCTCCCCAGAAAGTTTCTTGACTTGGCAAACATAACCAATCCCATCCACTGACCTCAATGTTTTTTCTCCCTTTCCCTCCAGCTCAGGAGTCCCCAAACCTAGCTGTTTATTAAAGCCATTTGTGGCACTTTTAGAAATATCCATGTCTGGGCCCTCAAATCAGTTAGATCCCAATGTGGGTGGAGGGGCATCAGGTGATTCTACTGCAGAGCCAGGCTGAGAATCACTGCTCCCATCTCCTTACAACATCCCAATCAAAGCCACAGGCCAGGGTCATTTCTTTCTCTCCTCAAACAAGCTAAATCAGGGGCACTATACTGAGAATGATTTTAGAAGCAATTGCTTCTCCAAAGGCCATTTTTACCCAGACCAACACTACATAAGATATTCCAGGTTGGGCAGGCTGATCCTCAGGCCCCTGAGTGGTCTGTCAGGCTGGGGGGAGGCGTAGCACATGTTCTGGGGAAATTGCATGGCAATATGGCCCATTAAACCCAGTTGAACACCTGCCTCATCTGAGAGAGACCCAGGCTTTCCAGAAGAACTGGAGCAAAGCCCTTATCAGCCAGGAATGCCAGCTGGGACAGGGTCCAGGATTCGGTTGGAAGTAGGTCCAGAATTTATAAATTAAACAAGATAATTGCATTCTGTGAAGTGTTAGAACCCATCTCTTATAAGTAATGGAAAATGAGAAATTTTCCTCAGCAGAAACAGAGGGAGTTACAAGGAACCACGATTTAAGTTCTGGGCTCTCTTCAGCCCAGAGACAAGTTCCCCTTACACAGACATCTAATTCTCTAGTACCAGGACAAAGGTGAAGTAACAGGATGGGCCCTAAATTTTCAGATAAAAAAAAACTGGATTTGAAGGCCAGTGCTGCCCTCCACTCACTCCTGGCAGGTGTGACCTGGCTTCCCCATTTCTCTGGCCTTTGTTCTCCTAATCTTTGCAAAGAGCGCATCAGACCCAAGAACACTCAGATTCCCCTAGCTCAAAGGCTCTGGGGTTTCTCCCTTCCTGTGGAAAGGACTTTTCCTCTCCTAAAGGAAGTCTCATTCATCCAGTCTCATTCTGGAATAGCCAGCAAGCTTCATGGATAGTTCTTACTCCTGAGAAATTTACCCTGTGGACTTTGAGGGACAAGCTCTCTGGAGAATATGAACTTTGTTTAACATCTTTTAATTGCCAGTAAGTAGCCTGTGATCCTGAAGGAAAGTGTATGACTCCTCTGAGGTCCCTCCCCCGTAGGAGTTCTGGGGTTCTGACCTTTATGATTGCTTTCTTTCTACTAACTTTGGGTTTTGCTTGTTCTTCTTTATGGAATTCCTTTAGGTGTAAGGTTAGGTTGGTTACTTGAGATTTTTCTTGTTTCCCAAGGTAAGCTTATACCACTATAAACTTCCCTCTTAGAACTGCTTTTGCTGCAGCCGATAGGTTTTGGATTGTTGTCTTTTTGTTTTCATTTGTCTGTAGGTAATTTTTAATTTACTCCTTGATTTCTTCAGTGATCCATTGGTTGTTCAGTAGCATATTGTTTAACCTCCATGTGTTTGTGTTTTTTGCAGTTTTTTTCTTGTAGTTGATTTCTAGCCTCTTAGCCTTATGGTCAGGAAAGATGCCTGATATGATTTCCGTTTTCTTAAATTGACTCAGGCTTTCTTTGTTGTCCAGCATGTGATCTGTTTTGGACAATATTCCATGTGCACTTGAAAAGACTGTGTATTCTGCTGCTTTCAGATGGAATGCTCTATACGTATCACTTAAGTTCATCTGATCTAATGTGTCATTTAAGGTCAGTGTTTCCTTACTGATTTTCTGTCTGGATGATCTGTCCCTTGATGTAAGTGGGGTGTTAAAGTCCCCCACAATTATTTTTACTGTCAATTTCTCCTTTTATGTCTTCTAACATTTGCCTTATATATTGAGGTGCTCCTGTGTTGGGTGTATATATATTTACAATTGTTACATCTTCTTCTTGAATTGATTCCTTGATCAATATGTAGTGTCCTTTTTTGTCTCTTGTGACAATCTTTACTTTAAAGTCTACTCTGTCTGATATAAGTATTGCTACTCCAGCTTTCATGTGATTTCCATTCACATGGAATACCTTTTTCCATCCCCTCACTTTCAGTGTGTAGGTGTCTCTAGGTCCGAAGTGAGTCTCTTGTAGCCAGCAAATATACAGGTCTTATTTTCGTATCCATTAAGCCAGTCTCTGTCTCTTGGTTGGAGCATTTAGTCCATGTACATTTAAGGTAATTATCAATATGTATGTTCCTCTTGCCATTTTGTTCATTGTTTTGGATTTGTAGGTCTTTTTTCTCCTTTCTTCTTTTGTTCTCTTCTATTGTGATGTGATGAATATCCTTAATTTTATGTGTGGATTCCTTTATCTTTTTTATGTGTATAGCTGTTATAGGTTTTTTTTTGTGCTTACCATGAGGTTTTTGTATAGGAGTCTGTATTTATACATGCTTGTTTTAAGTTGCTGATCTCTTAATTTCAAACGCATTTTAGTGACCCTGCATTTGTACTTTCCTCTTCTCACAATTGCTGTTTTTAATATTATATTTTACATCTAATTGTTTTATGTATCCCTTAACTGCTTATTGTGGACTAAAATGATTTTACTACTTTTGTCTTTTAACCTCCCTACTAGCTTTGTGGGTGGATGATTTCCTACCTTTATTGTATGTTTGCTTTTACCAGTGAGATTTTCCATTTTGTAATTTTCTTGTTTCTTGTTGTGGCCTTTTCTTTTCTATCTAGAGAAGTTCTTTTAGCATTTGTGTAAAGCTGGTTTGGTAGTGCCAAATTCTTTTAGCTTTTGCTTGCCTATATAGCTTTTTTTTTTTATTCACTCAGTAAACTGCAAGTTTTATTTCTAAGGAAGTAGGGAGAATAGCTATTGGCATCTATGCTCTGTTGGGATTTTGGGTAGTTCATGGAACTGAAGGTCAGGAACATCTCAGGGATTCACAGAAAGTCTCTTTAGGAAGCTGTTGTAGGATAATTTTGCCCTGCTTCTTCAATCTCTGGGAGCCCACTCAAGATTCAAATTCCCAGGAGAAAGAGTCTAAATTTAAGTTTGCCTTAGCTGCTCGCTAGGGGATCGGAAAAGTGGACCTCCGTTGTTGACTCTCCACCAATTATAAGGACTGGGCCAGGATCCTTCCTCAAAAGAAGGGATTCTGGGCAGAAAAAAGTCACAAGTGTCTCCCAGGCTTCATTTGTTGTCTCATTTTGTTCTCTCTCTTCCACCCCAGATTCTTCTTAGCAGAGAGAAGGCATGGTAGAGTGTGGAGTGGAAACGACAGTGCTTTTGAAATTAACACACCTGGGTTTACTCACAGTTCTGCATTTACCAGGTGTATGACATTGGACCCGTATTACTTCACTTGGCTGAGCCTCAGTTTCCCCAGCTATTGGAAAGGGGATAATCTTACGTGCCTTAAAATTGGTTGTGAGGATTAGCATAGTGGAATTGCCACAGTCTCAGTATCACTAGTCTTGAGGATGAATAGGGCCACTTTGACAGTGGTAATCTAAGTTTCACTGATTCTCCATGACCTGTGAACCCCCACTTCCGCTGCTTCAAGTATTTGTGAGGGCAGTTAGGGAATACCCTACACTACATAGCTTTTGATATCTCCATCAAAACTGAACAAGAGTCTTCCTGGGTAGAGTATTCTTGGTTGTGGGTTTTTCTCTTCCATCACTTTAAGTATATCATTCCACTCCCTTCTGGCCTGCAGAGTTTCTGCTGAAAAATCAGCTGATAGCCTTATGGGAGTTCCCTTGTGTGTTATTTGTTGCTTTTCCCTTGTTGCTGTTAATATTCTCTCTTTAACTTTCATTTTTGTCATTTTGATTACAATGTGTCATGGTGTATTCCTCTGTGGGTTAATCCTGTATGGGATTCTGCATTTCCTGGACTTGAGTGACTGTTTCCTTCCATGGGATAAGGAAGTTTTCAGCTATTATGTCTTCAAATATGTCCTCAGGCCCTTTATCTCTCTCTTCTCCTCTGGGACCCCTATAATATTAGCATGCTTGGTGTTGTCCCAAAGGTCTCTTAAACCGTCCTCATTTCTTTTCATTCTTTTTTCTTTTTTCTGTTCAGTGGCAATTTCCTCTACTCTGTCTTGCAGCTCACTGATCCATTCTTCTGTATCACTAAGTCTACTACTGATTCCTTCTACTGTATTTTTCATTTCAGTTATTGTATTTTCATCTCTGTTTGGTTGTTCTTTATATTTTCTGACTCTTTGTTAAAAACTTCTAGCTTCTTCCTTTGTGCATCCATTCTTATCCCGAGTTCTTTGATCATCTTTATGATCCTCACTCTGAACTCTTTTTTGGATAGATTGCCTATCTCCTCTTCACTTAGTTCTTCTTCTGGGGTTTTATCTTTTTCCTTCATCTGGAACATGTTCCCCTGACCCCTCATTTTGCCAAAGTTGCTGTTTGCATTTTTATGTATCTGGTATGTTAGTTACAGTTCCTGACCTTGGAGAAGTGACCTTTTATAGGAGATGTCCCATGTGCCCCATTAGAGCACTCCCCTCTCGTCACCCAAGCTATGTGCCCTAGGGGTTCCCCCTATGAGGGCTGCATGTGTCCTTATGTTGTGGCAGGCTGGCTATGTGGGTGATCTGGTATGCTTGTTTGGCCCCTAGTCCAGTTGGTTGCCAGACCCAGCCTTGTGCAGAGGTTGCCAGCTGCTGGTTGGCAGGGCCTGGCCATGAGACAGCTGACTGCAGAACCCCAGGGCTAGTGCTGGCTCTCTGATTGGTGGAGTCAGGGTCCAGAAAACTCCAGGGCAGTTGCCTGCCCACTGGTGAGTGAAGCTGGGTTCTGGAGTTAGGACCAGACTACTGGCAAACAGAGTCAGAACCTGGAGGTTGGCTGAAGAGCCCAAGTATCCCAGAGCTGGTGTCAGATCAATTGGGGGCAGGAGGAGGTTTCTGACAGTTGGGTGAGGGGTATGTTGTGTCCCAAAGCTTGTGTTGGCCTGCTAATGGGCAGGGCCGGGGCCCAGCTGGTAATAGGGCAGGGTTGGTCCTACTGTGGGCAAGCTCAGTCCACACGCTGCTGGACTGTGGTTTTCTTGCATCTGTTGCTTGCCCACTAGTGGGTCAAGTTCAGTCCTGGCACTCTGGTGGGCAGGGTCATGTCAAGAGACAAGTCTAGGTAGCTGTGGGCTCAGGAATACATTAGGCAGCCTGTCTTCTGATGGGTGGGGTTATGTCCCCATTGAGTTATTTGCCCAGTCTGAGGTGTCCAGCATTGGTGCCTACAGGCTGTTGGGTGGGGTCAGACCTTGGTGTTAATGAGCTACAGGGAGAACCACAATGGCATCCGCCAGTACCAGTGTCCATGCAGCAGAAGAAGCTCCCAAAAGTAATTGCCACTAGTGTTTATGTCCCCAGGGTCAGCCACAGCTGCCCCCTCCACTTCTCTGGGAGACTGTCCAAGACCAGGAGGTATGTCTGGCTTAGGCTCCTATCAAATTACTACTTTTACCCTGGGTTCTGGAGTGTGAGATTTTTTGTGTGCCCTTTAAGAGTAAGTCTTTATTTCCCCCAGTCCTTTGGGGCTCCTGAAATTAAGCCCCACTGGTCATCAAGGTCAAATACTCTGGGGAATCACCTTCTGGGTTCAGGACCCCCAGGCTGGGGAGCCCAACATGGGACTCAGAACTCTCACTGCTCTGGAGAATCACTGCAATATAATAATTCTCCAGGTTGTGGGTCACCCACCCAGGGTTATGGGACTTGATTATATTGCAAGTCTGCTCCTCCTACCTGTCTCATTGTGGTTTGTTCTTTATGTCTTTAGTTATAGAAGATCTTTTCTGGTAGGTTCTGTTCTTTTTCACTGATGGTTGTTTTGCAGATAATTGTGATTTTGGTATGTTTGTGAGAGGAGGTGAGCTCAGGATCTTTCTACTCTGTCATCTTAGCCAATTACCAAAAGATATTTTTGGTTGTTAATGTATATTTGATTTACAATGTTGTATTAGTTTCAGGTGTACAGAAAAGTGATTTACTTATATATGTATTTTCAGATTCTTTTTCATTATAGGTTATTACAAAATATAGAATATAGTACCCTGTGCTATACAGTAAATTGTTGATTATTTTATATATAATATTGTGTATAATCCCAAACTCCTATTTATCCCTTGCCCACCCACCACTTTCCCTTTCAGTAACCATAAGTTTGTTTTCTATGTCTGAGTCTGTTTCTGTTTCTGTAAATAAATACATGTATATTATTTCTTAGATTCTACATATAAGTGATATCATATATTTGTCTTTCTCTGTATGACTTATTTCACTTAATATGATAATCTCTAGGTCCAACCATGTTGCTGCAAATGGCAGTATTTCATTCTTTTCATAATGGAGAAGTATTCCATTGTATATATGTACCACATCTTCTTTATCCATTCATCTGTTGATGCACACTTAGATTGCTTCCATGTCTTGGCTATTGTAAAGATTGCTGCTATGAATATTGTGGTGCATGTATCTTTTTGAATTAAAGTTTTCATTTTTTCCAGATATATGCCTAGGAGTGGGATTGCTGGATCATATGGTAGTTCTATTTTTAGTTTCTTTTTAAAGAACCTTGATACTGTTTTCCATAGTGGCTGCACCAATTTACATTCTCACCAACAGTGTAGTAGGGTTCCCTTTTCTCCACACCCTCTCCAGCATTTATTATTTGTAGACTTTTTAATGATAGTTATTCTAATTGGTGTGAGGTAATACCTCATTGTAGTTTTGGTTTGCATTTCTCTAATAACTAGCGATTTTGAGCATCTTTTCAGGTGCCTGTTGGCCATCTGTATATCTTCTTTGGAGAAATGTCTATTTAGGACTTCTTCCCATTTCCTGGTTGAGTTGTGGGTTTTTTTTTGATATTGAGTTGCATGAGCTCTTTGTATATTTTAGAAATTAACCCTTTGTCAGCCATGTAGCTTGCAAATATTTTCTACCCCTTTTGTAGGTTGTCTTTTTGTTTTGTTTCCTTTGCTGTGCAAAAGTTTTTAAGTTTAATTAGATCCCATTTGGGTTTTCTTGCTTTTATTTCTTTTGCCTTGCCTGATCTAAGAAAATATTGCTACAATTTAGTCTGAAAATGTTTTACCTAAGTTTTCTTCTAGGAGTTTTCTGGTGTCATGTCTTTGATTTTTAAACCTAAATTTTGAGTTTATTTTTGTATATGGTATGAGGGAGTGTTCTAATTTCATTGATTTACAATGTGGCTGTCCAGCTTTCCCAACACCACTTGTTCTCAGTTGTATACTCTTGCCTCCTTTGTCAAAGATTAACTGACCATAGGTGTGTGGGTTGATTCTGGGCTCTCTATTCTCTTCCATAGATCTATATGTCTGTTTTTTGCCAATATCACATTGTTCTGATAACTGTAGATTTGTAGTATTGTCTGAAGTCTGGGAGTCTTATGCCTCTAGTTTTGTTCTTTTTTCTCAGGATTGCTTTGGCAATTCTGGGTCTTCTGTGATTCTATATAAATTTTACGATTATTTGTTCTAGTTCTGTGAAAATATCATGGGTAATTTGATAGGGACAGTATTTCTATAGATTGCTCTGGGTAGCTTGGCCATTTTAGCAATATTACTTCTTCCAATCCAAGAACATGGGATATCTTTCCATTGCAGTGAATCATTTTCAACTTCCTTTATCAGTGTTTTATAATTCTCACTATAAAGATCTTTCACTGCCTTGGTTAGTTTTATTCCTCGGTATTTTATTTTTTGATGCAATTTTAAATGGGATTTTTTTTTACTTTCTCTTTCTGATATTTCATGGCTAATGTAAGTAAATGCAACAGATTTCTGTATATTAATCTTGTATCCTGCTATATTACTGAATTCATTTGTTACTTCTAATAGTTTTTGGGTGGCATCTTTAGGGTTTTCTATATAGAGTGTCTTGTCATCTACATACAATGACAATTTTACCTCTTCCTTCCAATTTGGATACATTTTATTTCTTTTTCTTACGTGGTTGTTGTGGCTAGGACTTCCAATACTGCATTGAATAGAAGTGGTGAGAATGAGCATCCTTGTCTTGGAATTGTGAATTTAGTAGGACAGCTTTCAGCTTTTCACCATTTAGTATTATGTTGGCTATGATTTTGTCATAAAATAGCTTTTATTATGTTGAGATATGTTCCACCTATACCCACTCTGGTGAGAGTTTTTATCATGAATGGATGTTGAATTTTATCAGATGCTCTTTCTTCACCTATTGAGATGACCATGAGTTTTTGTTTTTCCTTTTGTTAATGTGGTGTATCACATTAATTGATTTGTGTATGTTGAATCACCTTGGATTGAATCCAACTTCACCATGGTGTATAATCCTTTTTATGTATTGTTGGCTTCAGTTTGCTTATATTTTGTTGAGGATTTTTGCATCTATATTCATCAAAGATATTGGCCTGTAATTTTCTTTTTTTCTTTGTAGGGTCTCTGGTTTTGTATCAGGTTGATGGTGGCTTCATAGAATGAATTTGGGAGTGTTCCCTCCTCTTCAGTCTTTTGGAAGAGTTTGAGAAGGATTGGTATAAGTTCTTTGTATGTTTGATAGAATTCCCCAGTGAAGCCATCCCATCCTGGACTTTTGTTTGCAGGGAGTTTTTTTTTTTTATTACAGATTCTATTTCACTTCTAGCAATCAGTCAGTTCAAATTATCTGTTTCTTCTTGGCTCAGTTGTGGTTGGCTGTATTTTTCTAGAAACTTGTCCATTTCTTCTACATTGTCCAATTTTTTGGCATATAACTATTTGTAGAATTTTCTTATTTTTTGTATTTCTATGGTATCAGTTGTTATTTCTCCTCTTTAATTTCTTATTTTGTTTATTTGGGTCCTCTCTTTTCTTTTTGGTGAGCCTGGCCAGGGGGTTGTTGATTTTGTTTATCCTTTCAAATAAACAGCTCTGGGATTTATTGATCTTTTCTATGTTTTTATTTCTCTTTTATTTATTTCCTCTCTGATTTTATTATTTTCTTCCTACTGTTGATTTTGGGTTTTGTTTCTTCTTCGTTTTCTAATTCTTTTAGGTGTTAGGTTAGGTTGTTTATTTGAAATTTTTCTTGTTTCTCAAGGAAAGCCTGTATCGCTATGAACTTTCCTCTTAGAACTGCTTTTGCTGTAACCCATAGATGTTGTAAGGTGGTGTTTTCATTATCATTTTGTCTCAAGGTATATCTGATTTCCTCTTTGATTCCATCATTGACCCATTGTGTTTTTAGAAGCATGTTGTTTAGTCTTCATGTGTTCTTTCTTCCCCCATTTTTCTTTCTGTGGTTGATTTATAGTTTCATACCATTGTGGTCAGAAAAGATGCTTGAAACAATTTCTAGTCTCTTAAATTTGTTGAGGCTTGTTTTATGTCTTAGTATGTGGTCTATCCTAGAGAATGTTCCATGCATGCTTGAAAAGAATGTGCATTCTGTGTTTTTGTTTGTTTGTTTGTTTGTTTTGGGTATATATTGTCCTATAGATATCAATTATGTCCAACTGTTTTATTGTGTCATTTAGGATCTCTGTTACTTATTGATTTTCTGTCTGGAAGATCTGTCCTTTGATGTCAGGGGCTGTTAAAGTCTCCTACTATTGTGTTCTTGTCAACTTCTAACTTTATGTCTGTTAGTATTTGTTTTATATATTTAGGTACTCTTATATTGGGTGCATATATGTTAACAAGTGTAATATCCTCTTCCTGTAATGCCTCCTTTATCATTATTTAGTGTCCTTCTTTGTCTTTCTTTATGGACTTTTTAAAAAGTCTCTTTTGTCTGATATGAGTATTGCCTACTCCCATTTTCATGTCCTTTCCATTTGCATGAAATATCTTTTTCCATCCCCTAACTTTCAATCTATATGTTTCTTTCAGCCTAAAATGAGACTCTTGTAGGCAGCATACTGTAGGTTCTTATTTTTTTTATCCAATCTGCCACTCAGTGTCTTTTGATTGGGGCATTTAGTCCATTGACATTTAAAGTAATTATTGATAAGTATGTATTTATTGTCATTTTAAACCTTGTTTTCTAGTTGATTTTGTAGTTCTTTTTTTCTTTCTTCTTTTTGTTTTTACTTTTGTGGTTTTATAGTTTTCTTTTGTATTATAGTTGTGTTCCTTTCTTTTTGGTTTTTGTGACTCTATTTTTTTGATTTGTGGTTATGCTGGTTTTCATGTATGTTAACCCATAACTATATCTACTTTTTGTAAACTGATAGCCATACAAGTTCAAACACATTCTAAAAGATCTACTTTTTTTACTCCCCTCCCCACACTTTGTGATTTTGATATCCTATTTTACATCTTTATGTTTGTCCACTTGCTATTATTATAGTTACAATCACTTTTACAAAAAAATTTTGTTTTTTAATCTATGTACTGGCTTACGTTATCTTCAATCCTTTTACATATTTGCCTTTCCTATTATGTTTTTTCCTTTCCTATGGATTCTTTCTCTTTTCTGTTTAGAGAAGACATTACAGTATTTCTTTTAGGGTAGGTTTAGCATTGCTGCATTGTTTTGTTGTTCTTTGTTTCCCCTCCTATTCTAAATGATAATCTTGCTGGGTAGCGTATTCTAGGTTACACTTTTCCCTTTGAAGGCTTCAAATATATCATGCCACTCTCTTCTGGATGGCAAAGTTTCTGTACAGAAATTAGCTGATAGCCTTATTGGGATTCTCTTGTAAATGATTCTGATTTTTCTCTCACTGCCTTTAGAATACTCTTTTTTTCTTTAACTTTTTCCAATTTAATTATATGTTTTGGTGTGGGTCTGTTTGGGTTCATCTTCTTTGGGACCTTCTGTGCTTCCTATACCTAAATATCTGTTTCCTTCTTTAGGTTTGGGAAGTTTTTAGCCATAATTTCTTCAAATACATTTTTTTTTTTGGTGGTACTTGGGCCTCTCACTGTTGTGGCCTCTCCCATTGCGGAGCACAGGCTCCAGATGCGCAGGCTCAGCGGCCATGGCTCACGGGCCCAGCCGCTCCACGGCATGTGGGATCTTCCCAGACCGGGGCACGAACCCGTGTCCCCTGCATCGGCAGGCGGACTCTCAACAACTGCGCCACCAGGGAAGCCCCCAAATACATTTTTGTTCCCCCTTTCTCTTTCTTTTCCTTCTGGAACCCCTATAGTTTGGTGTGCTTTATATTATCCCATAGATCTTGTATGTTGCTTTCATTTTTTTCATTTGTCTTTCTGTCTGCTGATTGGGTTATTTCCATTATTCTATCTTCCAGATCACTTATTCATTCTTCTGTACTATTTAGTCTGCTATTCATTGCTTCTAGATTGGTTTCTATCTCAGCAATTGTATTGTCTAATTTTGATTGGTTCCTCTTTATAGTTTCTAGTACCTTGTTACAGTGATCTGCATTTCTTTTGATAATCTTTCTTAATTCCTTTAGTATTTTTAGTACTTCCTGTTTGGACCTGGGGTCTGGTAGAATGGAAAGGTCTGTTTCATTGTTTGTTCTTTCAGGGGATTTCTCTTGCTCTTTTAATTGGCAGTAGTTCCTGTGCTTTTTCATTTTACTTAAGTTTCTCTGACTCTATGTATTTAGGAGAAAAAGTTATCTACTGTGGTCTTGAAGGCTGTTTTTCTGTGGGAGCATCCCTGTGTAGACTGTGTGCATCCAAAATTTTTGGTGTGAGGACTGTTTTTGGTATGGATGCCAGCTATGTCTTTCCTCAGAGTGTGCTGGTCATTGTTCCCTTGGTAGGAGGTGTATTTTGTGTTGTGGTGATTAGAGCCTGCACTGGTTGTTGGGCAAATCCTCCTCTTTGCTCTATGGCTGTCACAGCCCTGTCAGGGCCAGGGTCTGGTCCCCAGTTGTTGGAGTAGAAGCCTCCAGATCTGGCTGTAAGCTGTGGTGTGAGGCAGGTGGGATTGGAGCCCTCCCACTGGGAAATGAATCGCTGCATATTCCTCCCACAGGGCTGTTTACCATGGACATGAGATTCTGTTACACTGCCCACCACCCTCTGTGTGGATCAACAAAGTCCACTGCTCGTGGACCCCCCTCCAGACTTGGCTCCAATACCCTGCCTCCCATGAGTGAGCCCTCACAAAGCCTGCCATGGCCAGAGCTGCATGCTACTATGAGAACAGTGACAGTGGGTATCTTATGGCAGACCCACATCCCACCCTGCATGTGCTGATAATGGGGCTCCTATGGCAGACCTGTACCATTTTGCACATGTTAACAATGGTGGCCTGGACCACACCCTAGGCCCTTCAGGCTGTCTCTGCACAGCTAAACTGAGTCTTCTCCCAGGGTCTGTACTCTGAAACCCGAGTTTCAGTACCTAGCCACTGCACGTACTAGCAGGCACGTGTTTCGGGCTGGGAGGTGCGGTGACCATGGCAGCCATTACTGCCAGTCTCTCTTTGCCCTGATTGCTAGCAAACCAGCACCTGCACACTCCTCTTGAGCAAAGTACAGGTGACTCCACCACCGTATATGCCCAGGTGGACCTCCCTGCCAGTGAAGGGGATTCCCAGGGCAAGGGAACTTCTTCTCTTTCACAGCTTCCTCCCAGGGGCACAGGTTCCATTCCAATTCCTTCCTTTTTTTTTTTCCTTTTTTCATTCTACCTGGTTATGTGGGGATCTTTCTTGCAGCTTTGGTTGTATAAAAGATCTTCTGCCAGCTTTCAGTTGGTTTTCTGTGAGAATTGTTCCACATGTAAATGTATTATTATGTGTTTGTGGGGGGAGGTGAGCTCCACATCCTACTCCACCATCTTGATCTCTGCCCCTGAAAGATTTTTTTAAGTTGGCAAGAGCTAAAATATCACCAAGACAATTATCCAAGGTACGTAGTGCATTTTTATTTTGCAATAGTCTTAGATTCACAGAAAAGTTGTAGAGATAGTACAGAAAGTCTCCCTACACCCTTCACCCAGCTTCCCTCATGTTCATGTCTTACATAATAGATACACTTATCAAAACTGAGAGGTTAACGTTGGTACAATTAAATTATAGACTTTATTTGGATTTTACTAATGTCCTTTTTTGGTTCCAGCATCCAATCCAGCAGACCACATCATTATGTTTCCTCAGTGTCCTACCGTCTGTGACAATTTTTCAGAGCCTGCTGCTGTAAATCAGGGGTTCTCAGCCCTGGCTGTCCACTAGAATCACTTAGGAAGACTTTGAAGAGTACCAAGGCCAGAGCCACTCACCAATTACACCAGAGTTGCTGGGTGTGGCCGGGGCCAGCATCAGTTTTTCTATAGCTCCAGGTGTTTCTGATGTGCAGCCAGCCAGAGTTGAGATATACTGATCTTAACATATGAGAATTCCTACTCATCCAGCCAAAGTTCTTCTTAGCATGAACAAATGACTATTTATAACTTAATTTTTAATGACACATGAATATTTAAATACATTTCTTACATAGTGCTTACTAGTGCTTTATAACTATTTGATCACATCAGAACATTGCAGACAAAGGTTGTCTCTTTTAATTACCCCTCAGTTATGGGGTAATTAAAAGAGACTTCCCCTTCTCCAGAAACACAGACACTCACCCTTATGACTTTGGTTTGTATCTTTACTGACTTTTTTCTATGATTTTTCATCAAAACATTAGGAAACAAGATGGCACTGTGTGTTTATGGTTTTAAATGTGTTTATGGTTTTAAATGGTATCATGTGTAACATTCTACAGTATGTTTTTTCACTTGATATGTCTCAGAGATTTATCCACATTGTGATGTATAAGTCTAGCTCATTCATTTTAATAGTTTCATAGTATTTCATAGTATGAAAATACACTAACTTGTTTATTTATGGACATTTAACTTAGCAAAACTTTAGCAAACTGTGTTTGCTCTTGCAAGCCCTGCTGCCATGTGCATCCTTTGGTATGTCACAGAATGCTCCTTACAGTATAGCATTTATGTCAATAAATACAACACCATCTGGTTTCCAGCATGTTTCTATGTAAAAGAATGAATATCTAGAAATAGAAGTGTTAGACCTCAAAGGGTGTGGAGTCTGCATGTTTTGTTTTAGTTGATATTATCTTATTCCCATCCTTACCAGCTTTCCCAATTGATTCTCACTTTATTCTCCCAGAAGCAGTGTATGAGAGTACCAGTTATCCCGACATCTTTGCCAATACTTAATTTATCAAACTTTTTAATGCTTGCCAACAGACAGGTAATAAATGTTATCTCATTCTTTTAATTTGCATTCAGTGACTATTTTAATAGAACTGTAAAACACCAGAGTTGAAAGAGACCTCATTGATCATATAGTCCAACCCCTCTGTTTAAAGAAGAATTTTTTAAATTGCATGTAAGTAATACATGAACACATTATCATGATGAAAGTCTAAAATGAAATTGCAATGTATTGAATAAAAATGAAAGTCCTCTTTTGCATCTTCCTCTGACCCCCTTACTGAGAAGTAAACTAATGTTGATTTGTTGGTATATTATGATGGCTCATTTATTACATATGTATCAATACATGCATATGTAAATGCACAAAAAATATAGCAGGTGGTGATGGTGTTTTATGTAAAAGGAATATAGCTCTGTATTTTTCTGTGGTTATCATTTTCTCAAAACAACATATCTTAGAAACCTTTCCATATCAGCACACAAAGTTTAGTCTATTTTTAAACTGTTGCATAAAATTCTATAGTATGGCATGTATTAGCTATTTATTGATGTGTAACAAATTATCCCCCAATTTAGCACTTTAAAACAACACACGTTTATTATCTACTCAGTTTCTGAGACCAGGAATCTGGGAACAACTTATCCTGGTGGTTCTGGATCAGAGTCTCTCATGAGGTTGCAGTTGAGCTGTGGGCCAGGGCTACAGTCAACTGAAGACTTGGCTGGGAGTAAAACATTGGCGTATAAGGTATAAGCCATCACTTACATGGGTATTGGCAAGAAGACTCAGTCTTTCTGTGCATGGGGCTTTCTATAAGGCTGCTCACAACAAGGCAGCTTCCTTAGTGATGAGAAAGAGGGAGAGAACCCAAGATGGAAGGTGATGTCTTTTTATAGCCTAAGTTCAAGAATGGCATGCCATCACTCTGCCATGTGCTATTGGCTATTGGTCATGCATAACAACCCTGGTTCAATGGGAGAGGACTACACCTGGGGCAATACCAGGAGGCGGGGTCATTGAGGGCCAACTTGGAGGTTAGCGACCACATGAGGTTACTGTGGTGGGTTTCAGGTTTTCACAGTCACATGCAGCGCTCCATGAACATACTTGGGCATGCTTCTTGATGCACCTGTACTTCTCTCCAAGTCTTAAAGTAGACTTGTGTTCTTTTTCATTTTCAAATAGGGAAATTGAAACTAGAGAAAAGCGACTTCTCCAAGGTTACACTGCTAGTCCCCTGCTAGTCCAGGATTACAACTTCAATCACCTGACTTTCAGTCCATTCCACCTCCAGAGCCTTTCTGTGGGCAAGGTAAATATGGGCTGAGATTTCAAAACATAACCTGAGATAAAGCCTCGCTGGTAATTGTCAACAGTCAGTTCCCAGAATACCAGCAAACGTGTAACGGCGAATGTTGCTTTGTAGGTGCTAAATATACGTCACTGCACTCAAAGGCTAGCTTAGCCAATGTGTGAATACCTGGTCTGCCTTGATTAAAAAGAAGCTGGTGGAAACAAGGAATTCTTTCTGTGCCATAATCAACAGACACACTGGAGTCAGACAGACCTGTATTTGAATTCCAGCTCTAGCTCTATGACTGTGAGCCAGCCGCATAATTCCTCTGATCCTGTTTTTTCACCTATAAGATGGGGATGTGCAGAGTACCTATTGCACAGGTCGTGCTGAGGATTACTCGTGCTGATATATGTGATGTGCCAGCTCAGGGGCTGGCCTGCTCCATGGAGGAGCACCATGGGGCTGCTATTCTCTGTACTTTTCCTGGTGGACCCACTTTAGCTATCCATCAAGCTTCCTGAGTGAATGAACTACAATTTTCTAACAATAAGTGATACAGACAGAGCCTAGTTTATACCCTTTTCACATCTCCTGATTCTCTGCTGTTTACACTGACCACTATATTGTGGCCTGTGTTTCCTGTTGCAAGCGATCCAGATATTTGGTGAATGGGTGTGCAGTAAGCATGGAGCCCACTGAGGGCTGCCTCTCCAGCTCAGTACACAGTGCTCTTGCTGGCCCAGGTGTGGGTGGTAGTTGTCTATGCTACTCTCACGTCAGGCCTAACCTGAATCTTCCTCACCTCTGCGACTCTAGCTCCAGCAGAGGGCCCCAGCACCTTAGAAGTGTCTGGAATGAATGAATGAATAATTGAATGAATGAAAAGAGATCAATTTAACCAAGTCAAGTGAAATAGGGGTTGTCATAATGGACATCTTTGGGACATCAGATAATCACCTGGATTCTGATTTAAGATGTTAAGATGTTTGGGGGATGTGGAATAACTTTGAGTTCTCAGATGTCCAGCAGAAGGAAGGAGGGTAGAGTAGGACAAGAAGATGGAAGAGGGGCAGGTGGAGAGCTAGTTTCTATGTGGTCATTTTATGGTGCCCTTGGGACTTACAGAATAGACATCATCTACTGGGTGGAGCTCGAGAGAGACACCATGACTTTTCACCAGCTGATAAGCAAATGGACTTTTGACCATAGGTCACTGGATTTCCTTGAGCGTCAGGAAAGGATTTCTGGGACCCCAACTGTTCTTTAGCATGTAAAGGACACACAGGGTTTCTGGCCAGCGCCAGACAAGGACAGAGATGTATAGATAAAAAGGGGAAGTGACAAATGTCACAGGCAAGGGAGTCCCAAGGCCATTACCAGAAGGACACAAGCATTCTCGCTCTTTTAGGATCCTGGAAGGTCCAATGACACCCCCACAGGGAACATGTGAGTTTGGCTTCCCAACCCTACCCCTCGCCCCAGCATTTCCTCCACAGCCCCGAAGAAGACCCAGCTCCTGGAGGGAGGCTGGCTCACTGGCTTCAGTGGCAAAGACTCATTTCCTCCTCTGCTTGGGAAGCTGCAGGGAGCCAGACTGGGCCCATCAGCTGCCCTCGCCGGCTCAGAGGGAGGTGCACCCCTGGAGGGACCTAGGTGGGAAGGGCAGGGGCTCCAGGGTACCCATGCAGTGCTAGCGCTCAGCGCAGCCACGATGCCACTCCTGGCGAGGCTCCGTGGGGCACGCCAGGCAGTAACCCTGACAGGCAAAGGCCTGCACAGGCCAAGTCTCACACAGTGCTCTCGCTCCAAACCCCTCCGCTGTTCTTCCTCGGGAAGCTTCCTGTTGAAAGATAAATGTTTTGCCCGTGACCAAATGGATTGATATTTATTTATTTTCCTTTCCTTCCAGGCCTGCGCCAGCCCAGACAGGTCAAAGGGCAGGATTCCAAGCAGCTGAGATGATCTCTAGAGAAACCTGGAACTTCCCTGTGACACAAGTGTGGCAGAAAGAGGCAGGCCCAGGGGTTGCCAGCACCCCACGATCCATTGGCAAGTGGGGCACCCCTCAGGGTGGGAAGGGGCCCCTACCTGTTTGGTGAACCCGGCCACTGGTTCCTGAATCTCTGCTTTCAAGGGCCTTGAGTGGCTTATGTCCCAGGAACATGGAGTCATCACAGAGCACTTACATCCAAAATCCATTTTCCTTCAAAGGAGTGCCCTGGTCAGAGTAAGTAAAGGCGATCCTGTACACTTTGGTAAATCAGTGATTGGTCTACACTGTAACTGGGCCTTTAGAACTGACAGTGAGCTTCCTGATGTGATTCTCACAGGAGAGCGCTACAGAGTTCCTGGAAAATCCCCTATCGACCCTGCCAGGAAACAGGGGTTCCACAGAGGTGACTGTGGCGGACAAGTAAAGACAATTCCAAAGTGTAAACATATTTTTTATAATTTAGATATAAAACATCCGAAGAACACTGTATTCACCTTATACTCTGAAATAAATTGAACAAAACAGTGAAGTCAGACAAAGACAAATATTGTATGATACCACTTATGTGTGGAATCTAAAAAATAATACAATTGAATCTATGTACAAAACAAAAACAGACTCATGGACAGAAAACAAACTTATGGTTACCAAAGGGGAAAGAGGGCGGGGCAGGGATAAATTAGGAGTATGGGACTGACAGATACACACTACTAAACCTAAAATAGATAAGCAACAAGGACTTGCTGTAATATGGCAACACAGGGAACTATATTCAATATCTTATAATAACCTGTAATGGAAAATAATCTGGAAATATATATATAACTGAAGCACTTTGCTGTCCACCTGAAACTAACACAATATTATAAATCAACTCTACTTCAGTTTTTTGAATTGAGCATAATTTGATAGCTCAGGCCCACTGGGGAGGGTGGAGCAAGTGCCCCTACACAGGTGGCCCCCGTCCTGCTTTTGAGTTCTTGCTGTTGTTGGCTTATTATAATTTTGTGACCTGCCCCTTTGTCAAGCTGTCAGCATGTGACCCTCAGCAGCTTCTCTACCTCCTTGAAGTTACTGCTTCCAGGATTGGAGCCAAAATGTGGTACATGGGGAGGGGCCGAGGGGGCAGGTGAGGGGGCGAGGAAGTGTGGTTCTGCCTTCGTCCTCCATCCTGGAGTGTGTAACTTCTCTGCCGTGGACCCCAGGCTCCCCATCTGAAATACAGGGAATTAGAAAAAGTGATTCTGTAAGGCTCTAAGCTTGGTAATTCCCATGAAGATGCTCTAAAGTGATCTCAAACTCAGCATATCAACCCAAATGAGATTAAACTGTGGTTGTCTGTGTAGCTGCCTCACTCCTCCTGTAATCGGTGCACTCCTATGGGCAGGGACCATCTTATAGTCATCCTCCAGCGCCTGGCAGGTAGCAGGGCTGTGATACACAAGGGTGGACAAGCAAATGGACCGACCAGCTGAGACCAAAGCACTGATTCTCTCCAGCTGTGAACCTCTCACCTGTCTCCTCAGCTCAGTCACAAGCTCTCTGGGAGCGAAGAATAGATCTTTTCTTCACGAGGTCTCCAAGCAGGGCTGATGGGCACTCAGGGTGCACTTGTGTGTCCAGGTCAGTTGTTAAAATACTGAAAAACTTCCATACAGTTGCTGCCTGAGCCCTAGAGTGCCCCCCACCCCTAGATGCCCAGCACCTCATCCAATGCCCCCAGCCCCCTGTCTGGCTGCTAAAGGGTGATGTCTGGCCTAGCAGGGCCTCCAGGACTCTGCTCCAGCTCTATGGCTGCATCCTTCTCACTGGTCAGTGTATTGCCGTGCTATTGTTAAATGTCCGAGTGATGGACCAGCCCGATGCAGCAGATGCCTGGTAAGTGCTACTTGTTACCTGAGAATCGATATATGTGGGCTCTGGTCTCCCAGTGGACTGACGGAGTTCTCAGCAAGGAAGTGGGCAGTGTGCTGCCTGATGCCCAAAGACAAGTTTACAGGGTCCCTGGCTGGACAACATAAGGCCCTCCAAGGACACCCGCAGGGGAAGGAAAGTATAGACTTGCTGTCCTTGCCACTCTCATCCCTGTCAATCCATCCGTCCGTCCATCCATCTGTCCACCCATCCACTGTTTGGGGCCCACACTTCGGGCACATCAGCTCCAGGAAGACCAGAGAGCAGGTCATGCCGTACAGTGAGCTGGGCCAGACGGGCAGGGGCAGTAGGAAGAGGTCAGACTTGGTGCTGGGGGTCGGAATCGGGGTCGCTGGTCTGAGCCCCAGCCCTCTGACCAGCCTGGCGGCCAGACTCTCGGAGCCTGTATTTCCTCTTCTGCACAAGTAACAGAGTTAAACCTACTTTTAGCTTGTTGTGAGGCCTGGTGAGTCTAACAAAGGCTCTGATCTGGGCCCACAGTTGGGGCTTCTCCTCTAAATGGAATCTTATTTGGAGAAATCAGGACTTGAAAAATGACAGAGTGGTTACACAGGTATGTCTTGTTTGCAAAGACGCATCAAGCTGTACACTTATGTATACCCTCTGCATGCAAAGTAGATACAGTAAAAAGCTAAAACACCAAACGTTCTCAGGCATCGAAAATATTATCAGTAAAAAAGTTGAGATGCTAGTGCTTCCCTGGTGGCGCAGTGGCTGAGAGTCCGCCTGCCGATGCAGGGGACACGGGTTCGTGCCCCAGTCCAGGAAGATCCCACATGCCGCGGAGCGGCTAGGCCCGTGAGCCATGGCCGCTGAGCCTGCGCGTCCGGAGCCTGTGCTCTGCAACGGGAGAGGCCACAACAGTGAGAGGCCCGCGTACCGCAAAAAAAAAAAAAAAGTTGAGATGCTAAAACAAATAGCTGAGAAAAATCTAGGATTTTAGTCCTAGAGAAAATTCCTCAGATAAGTCATTTTCAATCGTGAATTACCTCTTTCAGCACAGGGAGGGGAGGGTATAAAAACCATCCTGGATACATTTTTCTCCCTGACATTGAGTTTAACTGGTGCATTTTAGCAACGGCAGAGCTGAATAAATAAGTCTGAGTGAGGATCAGCAGAGACAAGGATCGGGTGAGCCAGAGGGTTGCTCAGTAGACACACCTGGCAGAGTAAACGACGAGTTAGATGGCATTAATCGCGATTGATGCAGGTTAAAAGGGAAGGGGAATGATGCAGTCCTCACCACACACCAAGAGGTGGGCCTTGGCTAATTGGAGCTAACGATTGATCATTTCATTTCTGATCCAGGAAGTGCTGCAATGTTGACCTTCAAGGTTCAGAGAAGTGTGTTTAAGACTGCAATCCCAGCCACAGTGGAATTTCTAGGGTTTAATTCGTGCAAGAAGGGTGGGGTGGGGAGATGGTTTCAGGCCTTTATAGTTTCAAAGGACAAGGACAAAGGGCCGGAGGACTTTTTGTTTCACATCTGCTTCTTCCCGCTTCAGGAGTATTTATGTGCTTCCCATCTTGGCTGGTCTTCAGACAGGGCTCCCGGACCTGGTACGGGGAAATGCAGTAGGTCCTCAAGTTCACTAAAGACAGCTTGTTCCCATGAGCTTATTTGAAACCAGGCTGTTCGGATCTCAGACTTCACGTCCCATGCAGGGTCCTAAACTGCGCTGCATGCAGTTTAGTCTACTAAATCCACCCATATACCCTTGAAGTCCTCATAGCTCTAGGGACCCACCACCTTGTTGCCATGAGCAAACACTTATCATCCAGTGGGCAGTGGGGAGATGGGCTGTGTCCATCAGTGTTCCTTCAGTATACATCGCTGAGCACCTACCCTGGGCCAGGTCCTTACTGGGGACAAACAGAGAGATGGCCCCTCTATATGAAGGGTCTCAGTCTAGGGCAGAACTCCGGACAGGCACCAACTACCTACACCGGAGACCAAAAGTGGTCCCATTCAGAGAGGTGTGTGTTGAGTGCAAAGGGGATTCCAAGATTGCCGTGGGGGTGGTCACAGCCAGGTGGGGTAGAAGCAGGGAACTATGGGAAGAGGGCACAGGGGGACTTGGAGGCAGGGGCTGGCCTGAAAGCCAGGGGGTCGGTACATTCCAGGCCAGGGATCAGTATAAACAAAGGTAGGACAGGCTTTTTCACAAGGCTGTGGGAGGACAGGGGTAAAGCGGGCACGGGGCCAGGACAAGGCCCTGAGCTATGTGAGGAGGTCTGTGTAAGAAGCCATGCAGCAGTGGGCAGGGGAAATGAATGCCAAGAGCCTCTCAGGTCCTCCCATGTTCCTGAAGCCTGGATGCCCCAAGGCAGGCAGAGATGGAATCCTCCAGACAACTTCTCTCTGCAACTCATCCAGCTCCTCTCCAGGCTTTCTCCTCTGCAGGTGGAGGGCCCCAGGGCCTGGCGAGGCCACCCCTGTCCACGTGGGAAAAGTGGAGGTAGGTCCAAGAGACAGAATCTCCTTCCTCACCGTGGGGAGAGGAGGGGTGTGTGTCTCCTTCAGCTCCTGGGTCAGCCTTCCTGCCTGGGGCCTCAGAGAAGCCTCAGAGACAGGACCCCTCCTGTCCGGGGCCAAATCTTCAGATCAATGGGTTCATGCCACCGAGGTTGTGCAGACAATCCCCCACTACACCCCTCTGCTCCTGGAAGAGCTCTTTCTGGAGCAGCTGAAATGGTGTAGGTAACTTTCTGTGCTTTCCCAGGGAAGTCAGAAGTCAGAGACAGCCGGCCAAGCTCTTGTGGGTTCATTCATCTGGATACCAGATGGGAGGGGCAGAAAGAGGGCTCCTTAAAGCAAAAGGAAATGAGAGCTGAAGACAAAGTCTGCAAGCAGCCCGCCCACCTGTAGCAGCCGAGGCTTGTTGGTCTCAAAATCTGTTCTCCACTGTTCCATGGGATATTTAGCTGAGAATATGGCCACTCAGAAGGAAGACTACATTTCCCAGCGTTTCTTACGGTAGATATGGCCATGTGACTAACATCTAGTTAACAGGTAAGTGCCATTTCAGGGACTTTTATTTAAAGGGAAGAGATAGGCCTTTCTCCTTTTCCTCCTTGGTGTCTGGAATGTGGGTTTAATGGCTGGAACTGGAGCAGCAATTTTGGACCATGAGGTAATCTTGGGACTGAAGCAATATATAGAAAAGCAACAAGGCAGAAGGATACTGTGGGTTCTTGACCTCATGGAGCTGCTATACTAGCACTAGGCCACCTACCTCTGGCTAGTTCTGTGAAAAGAAAGAGCCTTGTATTTTGCTTAAGTCATTTGCTATTTTGGGTTTCTCTGGTACTAACAGTCAAACTTAAAATTACACCATTTTTCAAGGTGCAAATCCAGCCTCCTCCAAGAAACGCTACCAGATGGTGTGTTGCTACTTGCAAAGTCCTTTCACATGCATTTAAAAAAATCCATTTCCTGTTTTCTGCACAATCACCTCTAGGTAGGTATTATTGCCAGCATACCACAGGTAAGGAGGAGGCGGCTCAGAGGGGTAAACGGTTTTCTGGTTTGGCAACCCTCTTCAGCTTAAATATGAATTACTAATGCCTGTGTTGATCTCCCCTCCTGCCCATGATCTTCTCCGTGGCCCAGAGGGGGCTGACTCAACTCTGATTCCCTCCAGGGCTGAGGGCTCCACCCACAGCAGGTGCTCTGTAAATTTGTGCCAAATTGATTTACTGTGTATGCAGCAAGTTCTCCTCCATCCAAAGACATTGATTTCTTCTAAACTCCATTTCTCTCTTTGACGTTCTCTAAGAAAGGGAGAAAAACTCCAAGGAGAGAAAAGAGCTTGGTCCTTTTGGGTGAATCTTTGGCCTGTAGAGGGCCAGGTGGCCAAGGCTTGGTAGTGTATGAAGGGACCTGCTCTGGGGTGTCAGAGGACCCAGGACAAAGTACCAGGGACCTGGAGCTGGGGCTGCAAGAGGAAAGTGTGGGGAGGAGGGGCCTCTGAAGCTGGGGGCCTGGCAAGGGCTCCACCCAGCTCCCTCTGTGGGGTCAGGGAGGTGGGCATGCAGAGCCCAGGGAAAGCAATGAAAGGAGCTGGTTTCATAGCCAGATGGTTTTTGCAAGTATTACTTCATTGAACCTCACAGCACTCCCCTGGAGTTGGGTGGCGGGCAATTTCATCTTTTGAAGGGGATGGAGAGCTGAAGGAGGAGAAAGAAAACGAAATCCGGTGACCCGGCTATGAGGAAAAAACACTGCCCCAGATTTGCAAATCTCCTGCAGGGAGGGAGGGACCTGAGGATTCTACCTCATGATGAAAATAACTGTTCTCCCCCCACATTCAACCAATGGCTCTTTACTGGGTTCAAAGGCCAGCAACTTTGATCTGCCCAACAATTCTTGGAGGACAGAGGCAGGCATTGCCCTTTCAACAGATGAGGAACTTGAAACCCAGAAAGGGAAAGTGACTCGCCTAAGGTCACACAGCACCAAAGCTAGAGTCCCAATGTCCCCGCCCCCCCCACTGCTTGCAGCTTGCAGTTTGCAGTAGATAAACCTGGAGAGAGTGGTCGGCCTCATCTGCTCACCAGCCTGAAAACCCCTGGTGCTCCCTGCTGCTGTACCCAAAATGCAGGCCACAGGAGGGGAGAGTGGTGATGGACTGGGCCCAAACCAGTTCTCCCCCTTTGAATGGGAGCCTGGGGCCCAATAGTAACTCCAGAGCCACAGAGTGCTACAGCCTGAAGGGCCGAGCAGAAAGTGAGGACACTGAGGCCCACGGTGGGGCGGGGGAGGGACTTGCCCAAGGTCACACAGCAAGGGCAGTGGCAAAACCAGGACTGCAGTCACTTCTTGGTCTTAGCAATGGAGAAGGGGCCTTGTGTGCCACAGGCTCCCATAACCACGCACAGATGTAACCTGGGACTTCAGACTCCTTCTTCTGGCACCTTCTGTTGACAAGGGCTCACGTAGGAGACTGGCTTCCCTGGAGAGACAGTACTGCTTGTCCTAAGCATCCCAAGACCCTACTTGGATGCTACTTTCTTCATTCATTCATCCATTTATGGTTGCATTGGGTCTTCGTTGTGGCGCATGGGCTTTCTCTAGTTGCGGCGAGCGGGGGCTGCTCTTCGTTGCAGTGCGCGGGCTTCTCATTGCGGTGGCTTCTCTTGTGGAGCACAGGCTCTAGGCATGCAAACTTCAGTAGTTGTGGTACACGGGCTCAGTAGTTGTGGTGCATGGGCTTAGTTGCTCTGCGGCACGTGGGATCTTCCCAGACCAGGGCTCAAACCCGTGTCCCCTGCACTGGCAGGTGGAGTCTTAACCACTGTGCCACCAGGGAAGCCCCTCGGATGCTACTTTCTTCAAGGACTTGTCATTCATCTTCCTTCCCCCACGGTCCTCCAATACTTGTGACACACTGTCTGGGCCCTGTCACTTGTGTCACATATAATCCTTGACCCAGGTCTTGGCTCTCTGACTACTGGGTGCACCCAGGGCATGACCGCCATGCCTGGGTACCCCTCACACTCCTTGGGTATGAGAGAGAAGTTGGAGTGACCTCCTGATGGAATGAAGTCAGCTGTGGCTGTGAGACGCTGGGCTGGAGGACGCTGCTAAGGGCCTGTGGCATACACTGGGCCCTGGGAGGGCAGTCTCGAAGGCTGGGGGTGTGTGAAGGAATGGCAGCCTCTCAGCAGTGCTCTAGGCCAGGCCTTTCCCTGAGGGGTCTGCAGAGCTAAGGAGAAGGATCCATGAAACAACCCAGGGTCAGTCTCCCAGTGATTGTAGCTGCAGTCCTTTAAGAAACCTGCTAGTGGAGACTGTTTCAGATGCCCAGGAAGGGCCCCTTCTGCAAAGGAGAGGCGCCAAGCCAGACCCCATCACCCAAATGGGCCTTCCTGAGCTGCCCTGGAGTCTGTCTGTCCGGGGGCGATGGGCTCAGCCCCGGCAGCCACAGTCCCATCACACTGCCGGGGCGCTGAGCAGTGTAACGCCCTCCCCCAAATCCTGAGCTCCCACCTCCACACCATGGTTGATAGCTGTAAGTGTAATTTAAATAAATAGTGGCATAAAGCCAACCACAATGAGTAATCTTATTTTATTTTTTTTTGCGGTACGCGGGCCTCTCACTGTTGTGGCCTCTCCCGTTGCGGAGCACAGGCTCCGGACGCGCAGGCTCAGCGGCCATGGCTCACGGGCCCAGCCGCTCCGCGGCATGTGGGATCTTCCCGGACCGGGGCACAAACCCGCGTCCCTGTATCAGCAGGCAGACTCTCAACCACTGCGCCACCAGGGAAGCCCCACAATGAGTAATCTTAAAACTAATAAGAACCTTAAGCCAAAAGGATCGTTTTCCCTCTTGTGTCTTAATGCTGCTTTCCGGGGTGGGGGCAGATGGCTGGCTGCTCAGGGGCTGGAGAGCAAACGTGGTGAGGGCACACGCCTCACCCTCACACTTGGTCCTTCTCTGTCTTCCCAGACGTTTCTAAGTGTGATTTTTTTTGTTTGTTTGTTTTTTAACATCTTTATTGGAGTATAATTGCTTTACAATGGTGTGTTAGTTTCTGCTTTATAACAAAGTGAATCAATTATACATATACATATGTTCCCATTATCTCTTCCCTCTTGCATCTCCCTCCCTCTCACCCTCCCTATCCCACCCATCTAGGTCACAAAGCACCAAGCTGATCTCCCTGTGCCATGCGGCTTCTTCCCACTAGCTATCTATTTTACGTTTGGTAGTTTTGAGGAACGCAAAAACGCTAGACACGCAGGCCCAGTCACATATATGAAAGAGATTATCTCTTCATTTCTTACTAACTTCAGCCCACAACTTCCTCAAAGACATCTCCCAGGACTGCAGCATCTAAATGCTTCTGCACATGAACTTTATTCCTTTGATTTCCCCTTCATGGTGTTTCAGCAGGATTTTGCAACAGCATTCTTACTCTGCTCGGCTCCCTGCCCCCAGCCCTCCTTGGAGGGCCCCTTCTAAAACTCCAACGGGGTCTTCGCTCTCCTGCATCAAATTCTTCCATGGCTCTCCAATACCCAGAGCAGGCTCTCAGCCTACACAGCAGAATCACCTGGGAGCTTTAAAAAAAAATTGATGCTTAAGCCCCAACCAGACCAATTAAATCAGAATTTGGAGGGCAGGCACTAATCATTTTTTTTTTTAAACATCTTTATTGGAGTGTAATTGCTTTACAATGGTGTTTTAGTTTCTGCTGTATAACAGTGAATCAGCTATACATATACATATATCCCTATATTTCCTCCCTCTTGCGTCTTCCTCCCACCCTCCCTATCCCACCCCTCTAGGTGGTCACAAAGTACCGAGCTGATCTCCCTGTGCTATGCAGCTGCTTCCCACTAGCTATCTATTTTACATTTGGGAGTGTATATATGTCCATGCCACTCTCTCACTTCAGCCCAGCTTACCCTTCCCCCTCCCTGTGTCCTCAAGTCCATTCTCTACGTCTGCATCTTTATTCCTGTCCTGCCCGTAGGTTCATCAGAACCATTTTTATTTTTTTTAGATTCCATATATATGTGTTAGCATATGGTATTTGTTTTTCTCTTTCTGACTTACTTCACTCTGTATGACAGACTCTAGGTCCATCCACCTCACTACAAATAACTCAATTTCATTTCTTTTTATGGCTCAGTAGTATTCCATTGTATATATGCAGGCACTAATCATTTTTAAAAGCTTGCAGGTAATTCAAATACAGAGCCATTGGTCTAAAGGGTAAAGTAAAGAGAGAGAAAGCTCCTCTAATCCAGAAGGAATTAGAGAATTAGCAAAGCACTATTTGCAACCACTGATAGAATAATGGACACCTGCAAGTCAATAGATGCTAAAACCATTGGGTGAGAGGTCTTTGAGGAGCAGGATAGTCACACAGCCCCCAAATAATACTCTATGTGCCGGGTATAAAAAGATGAGACTAGAACAGTGTGCTCAGAATGTGGTCCCCTGGGGTGGCAGCAGCATCACCACCTGGGAGCAAATTCTCGGGCCCACCTGGGACCCGCTGAATCAGAAATTCTAGCACTTGGGGCTCCAGTGATGGTTTAACACAGCCTCCAGGTGATATGAGTTTGAGAACCACTTCGCTCAAGGACCTCTGGGGCGGGCATCACCAGGAGCTGCTCAGACCCCCTTAGGAAAGAAGGATTCATCATCCCTGGTGCTAAAAGCATGGTCAGACAGCAGCCTGCACGCCGCCTGTGAGGCTGGGCTGAGCTGAAGAAACCTGCCTGGAGCAAGATCTCCCCTCCCTCCGGGCCGTGCCACAGTGGGTGAGTGATCAACTTAGTGGTATAAATGTCTGGCCCCTCCCCCCAACACAGGACAACACCGAAGCATCCCCGCCCCCGCCCCCGCTCCCAGCCCCCGGAGTCAGCTGAAGCCTCCACTTCTTCCCTTATGCAATCCTGCGTCCACCCTTCCCCCGCCCCCGCACAGGTGTGGCTCCTAACAGCTCTCGGCTGTACGACCCCGAGAGGCTGCTCTTCATCTCAGAGTCCATTTCCCGGAGAGGCTGCGCTGCAGCAGCTCCGGAGGGCTCTGCCCCGAGTCGTCTTCGGCAGCGCCGTCTGCTTCGTCCTCACCACGCGTATCACTCGCTCACTGTGTGCAGAGCCGGCGGCGGAGAACGCTAAGTGCATTTTTCCGTTCAGTTCTCAGGCCCACCCTGGGTCTCCGTCTCACAGGTGAGGCTCAGAGAGGTGAAGGTGGAGGGCCAGGGCTGGTCTCTCTGACGCCAGTATCACTCTTCTATCTACCAAGCTTCCATCTACTCACTCTCCTGTCTCCCAGGGGTGCCCACACTCATGAGGGTCTGTGGGGTCAGGGTTGGGTGTAGAGGGGCCGGGAACAGGGTCCCAGAAGCTTGATACACTCGGGGAAGTGCTGGGCTGACCCCAGGCTTTCCACGGTAACCCCTGAGCCAGCAGCCAGGGCTCCTGAGCCACTCGAACAAACAGTCCTGAGGTGGGGGCTTCCCTGGTGGCGCAGTGGTTGGGAGTCCGCCTGCCGATGCAGGGGACACGGGTTCGTGCCCCGGTCCGGGAGGATCCCACGTGCCGCGGAGCGGCTGGGCTCGTGGGCCATGGCTGCTGGGCCTGCGCGTCTGGAGCCTGTGGTCCGCAACGGGAGAGGCCGCAACAGTGAGGCCCGCGTACCGCAAAAAAAAAAAACAAAAAAACCAGTCGTGAGGGGAAGCAAGCACATGTATGTCTCTAATATAAGGCCGACTATGACGGGCATCAGGAATGAGAACGGGGAGGGGGCACAGAGAGGGCAACGGGAGAACTGGGGGAGACTTCCTGTGGCGGGTGAGGTGCTGGACACCAAGCAGAAACCCAGGAAGACCGAATACTTGGTGAGCCTGGGGTGCGGGGTGGCAGCGAGGCCACAGAGCAGCCGTGGCACAGAGACGGGGCCAGGGCCCAAACAGCTCTGCAGGGGCAGCTGCCCTGGGGGGCTGAGTGGAGGAGCTCCATGCGTGGGGAGGGCTTGCCCAGGCCCAGAAGGCGATAGGAACAGCTGCAGCTCATGCCCAGAAAGGGAGAAAGAACACAAGCCGATCCCAGGCCTCTCCTGGGAGATGCACGGTGGGGAGGGAAGGGCAGGGGGCTCAGAATCAGATGCTCTGGCCACATCTCAGCTCCGCCACTTGCTGACTGTGAAGCTTTGAGTCAGTAATTTAATATCAGTAAGCCTCATATTCCTTATCTGTTAAATTGGTGCAATATGCCCTCCTCTCAGAGTTTTTCATTAGGTTTAAATAACATGAGAGATGTAAAAAGCGCCTGGAACACAGGAGGCCCATAATGTTTTTTCCATCCTGTTTTACTTTACCCTGTGGCCAGTGACTTGGAAATAAATATGAAATGACCACAATTATCCCTGGAATCAGCCAGGTCATACTGAATGGTCCCTATCTGCAAAAGGTTCTTACCCATCCTTGAAGATACTCTAAAACAGCAATTCTTTAAAAAGGATTCTGTGATGAAATAAATTTGACACATCTTAGAATAAAAATAGACATAGTTCTCTCCTGCGGGACTTCTCAGAGCCTTTAATATGTACACAAGAACACTGCAAATCTCTGAGAAAGGGATCCAGTATGGGGCTAGGGTTTTCCGAAAATTTGTCCAAGAAACCTTCTGACTTCTGACCACAAATTTTTTTTTTTTTAAATAGCCATTAACATGTTCTGAGAGATGCTGATCTAAGCTCATTCCATTCCTTTACAGATGGAAAATTGAGGCCCAGAGGGATGAATTAACATACTCAGGGTCACAGAGAAACAGAGCTGGGATGAGAACCCAGCCCTCCACCATTTCCAGGAGCCCGGAAAACGGTAGGAGGTGTTTCCTGACATTCTTGAGCAAGATGGGGTGGGGGCGGGGGCAGTTACTGGGGGGTTAAGGGTGCCGTGCTTGGTTTCTCCAGTGGAAGCAGGTCACACAACAGCCCGCTGCCATTCACACCTGTCATTATTAGGGAGTTCCTGATTACGCCGGTCCCTTCATATTCTGTTGCACCAGTGACTGCCTGAGTTTACCAGCAATTTCTTTATAATCTGAGCTGTGTACCTAGCTCTTCACTTGCCTAGCTGCCAGCAAGGCTCCATGGAAGTAAGGAGTATGTCAGTGAGGCGTGGTGCTGTCAGCCTCCAGTGCTGCGTGTGTGGTGGGCAGCGAAACGGGCAGGGGACAGCTTGACACCAAGGCCACTTACAGGCATGAAGAGACTAAAAGGCAGCCTCTTCCCTCTGCATGGAAGGCTTTCCTTCTCCTAGCAATATTGGTTGGAGATATCCCACTTCTCCAAGCAGGCTGCCACTTCTCCATGCTTAGGCAAGACTGAGCTGACTGATGATACTTTTAGCTAAGAACAGACATTTGGCAGCTAGAGTCAGGCCCTCATGTTGCTCTGCTGTTCATGCACTGGGAATGTGGTCTTTAGGCTCCAGGGACTGTCAGAAAGGGAGGGGCCTTCCAATCGCACTGCCAGTTAGCCAACCTACCAACCAACCAGCAATCTGCCCATTCATCCAACTGTATATCCAAGAGGAATATGCAAAGAATTGTATAAGTAGTGATATACTGGTATATGCTTAACCACTGGCAATCTGGGGGAAAAAGCCCTGGTTTGTGCTGTTTGCCACTTTCTGCAGTGTAAATATTCTCACTGTGGTCGAATTCAAACTACCAATGTGATGTCATCAATGCAGAGTCAAGAAAGATGCCCAGTAGCCTGATTTTATTTTTTTATTTTTATTTTTTGCGGTATGTGGGCCTCTCACTGTTGTGGCCTCTCTCGTGGAGCACAGGCTCCAGATGCGCAGGCTCAGCGGCCATGGTTCACAGGCCCAGCTGCTCCGCGGCATGTGGGATCTTCCCGGACCGGGGCACTTTCTCGCGTCCCCTGCATCGGCAGGCAGACTCTCAACCACTGCGCCACCAGGGAAGCCCCCAGTAGCCTGATTTTAGATGGTATTTCCACCATACAGATACAGATAACTTCAAGAGCATAGATAATTATAAAATGGTGTAAAATCATTAGGAAGTGATGTTTTGAGTATCCGTTATTTTTGCTCTTAAGATAATTTAATTGAAAGTTTATATAGTGATGGTTGTATTTAACAACCTAAAAGGTAGTTCTGATCACTAATTCCAATATATGGGTGTATGTGCATGGGGGTGGGGGACAGTTGTCCTGACACCAACCAGAAATTCTTAAGACACAACCTGACCATTCTACAATTTAACTCAATTCTGACACTATCTACCCAGAGACAGCATCAGATCCCCCAAGTTAAGGGCTCAGCACTACAAAACTGCCCCTTCCCCAACTTCAGATACCAGTCACAAGTCTAGACTGTCACCTGTGCTTGAGACTGACCAGCCATAGATCAGAGGTTCCCATGACCCCATTCTTGGGTTCAGTTAATTTGCTAGAGCAGTTCAGGGAATTCAGAGAAATATTTTACTTACTAGATTACCAGGTTATATAAAAAGATATAACTTAGGACCAACAGATGGACGAGATGCATAGGGTGAGGTATGTGGGAGGGACTCCCATGTCCTCTCCAGGTGTGCCATTCTACCTGAATCTCTATGTGTTCAACCAGGAAACTCTCCAAATTCCATCCTTTTGGGGTTTTGTGGAGGCTTCATACATAGGCATGGTTCATTAAATCATTGGCCATTGGTGACTGATCCAACCTTCAGCCCCTCTCCCCTCCCCAGGGGTCAAAGGGTGGGACAGGTGGCATTGAAAGTTCCAACCCCAGTCACAGGGTTGTTTCCTCTGGCAACCAGCCTCCATCCTTAGGTGACCTAGGGACATCCCAAAAGTCGCCTCATTAACATAACAAAAGACACCTTTATACCTCTGCCACTTAAGGGATTTAGAAGCTCTGTGCTAGTCTTGTTATAAATCACAATATCACACAACCACATTGCAAAATTCCTGACAAATTATCAGCTCTTGTAAGCTGATATGAGCCAGCCCCAGCACAAAGTAGATTTAGGGCACAGGGGAGAAAGTTGTTCGCTACTGGGGACAGGCATTGAAAAGGGATCGTTAGTGATATGACAGCCAAAAGTTTTAAATCTATACTGGAGGGAGAAGACCAGTCTGATTTAGCTGAGTCTGAGTTCATGCTGATTGCACTGATATAGTCCTTCTGGCATTCTTTGGATTGGGCATTATGTCCTCCAGTTCTGGGAACTTTTCTTATGTTATTTCTTCTATTTTCTTACATGTCTTATATTATTCCTCTGGTAATGTCCTCCCAATTACTTTCTCTGATTTCTCTTTCTAGAGCTCCTATTGGACCTTCTGAAATTATATTCTAATTTATTATTTTTTATTGATGTATAGTTGATTTACAATGTTGTGTTAGTTTCTGCTGTACAGTAAAGTAATTCAGTTATACATATGTACACACTTCTTTATATTTTTTCCATTATGGTTTATCACAGGATATTGAATATAGTTCCCTGTGCTATACAGCAGGACCTTGTTGTTTATCCATTCTATATATAATAGTTTGCATCTGCTAACCCCAAACTCCCAATCCGTCCCACTCCCATCCCTCCTCCCCGTTGGCAACCACAAGTCTGTTGGCTATGTCTGTGAGTCTGTTTCTGTTTTATAAATAAGTTCATTTGTGTCATATTTTACATTCCGCATATAAGTGGTATCATGCGGTATTTCTCTTTCTCTGTCTGACTTACTTCATTTAGTATGATAATATCTAGGTCTATCCATGTTGTTGCAAATGGCGTTATTTCATTCTTTTTTATGGCTGAGTAGTATTCCATTGTATATATGTACCACATCTTTATCCATTCATCTGTTGCTGGACGTCCAGGTTGTTTCCATGTCTTGGCTATTGTGAATAGTGCTGCTATGAACATAGGGGTACACGTATCTTGTTGAGTTATAGTTTTGTCTGGACATATGCTCAGAGGTAGGATTGCTGGATCATATGACAACTCTATTTTTAGTTTTTTGAGGAACCTCCGTATTGCTTTCCATAGTGGCTGCACCAATTTACATTCCCAAAAACAGTGTAGGAGGGTTCCCCTTTTTTGCACCCTCTCCATCAGTTGTTAATTGTAGATTTTTAAATGATGGCCATTCTGACTGGTGTGAGGTGGTACCTCACTGTGGTTTTGATTTGTATTTCTCTAATAATTAATGATGTTGAGCATCCTTTCATGTGCCCCTTGACCATCTGTATATCCTCCTTAGAGAGATGTCTGTTTAGGTCTTCTGCCCATTTTTTGATTCAGTTTTTTGTTTTTATGATATTGAGCTCCATGAGCTGTTTGTATATTTTTCAGATTAATCCTTTGTTGCTTCACTTGCAAATATTTTCTCTCATTCTATTTTTTTTTAACATCTTTATTGGAGTAATTATACTTTACAATGGTGTGTTAGTTTCTGCTTTACAACAAAATGAATCAGTTATATACATACATATATTCCCATATCTCTTCCCTCTTGCGTCTCCCTCCTTCCCACCCTCCCTATCCCACCCCTCCAGGTGATCACAGAGCACCGAGCTGATCTCCCTGTGCTATGTGGCTGCTTCCCACTAGCTATCTACCTTATGTTTCGTAGTGTATATATGTCCATGCCTCTCTCGCGCTTTGTCACAGCTTACCCTTCCCCCTCACCATATCCTCAAGTCCATTCTCTGGTAGGTCTGTGTCTTTATTCCTGTCTTACCCCTAGGCTTTTCAAGACATTTTTTTTCTTAAATTCCATATATATGTGTTAGCATACAGTATTTGTCTCTCTCTTTCTGACTGACTTCACTCTGTATGAAAGACTCTAGGTCTATCCACCTCATTACAAATAGCTCAATTTCATTTCTTTTTATGGCTGAGTAATATTCCATTGTATATATGTGCCATATCTTCTTTATCCATTCATCCGATGATAGACACTTAGGTTATTTCCATCTCCGGGCTATTGTAAATAGAGTGGCAATGAACATTGTGGTACATGACTGTTTTTGAATTATGTTTTTCTCAGGGTATATGCCCAGTAGTGGGATTGCTGGGTCATATGGTAGTTCTATTTGTAGTTTTTTAAGGAACCTCCATACTGTTCTCCACAGTGGCTGTATCAATTTACATTCCCACCAACAGTGCAAGAGTGTTCCCTTTTCTCCACACCCTCTCCAGCATTTGTTGTTTCTAGATTTTTTGATGATGGCCATTCTGACTGGTGTGAGATGATATCTCATTGTAGTTTTGATTTGCATTTCTCTAATTATTAGTGTTGTTGAGCATTCTTTCATGTGTTTGTTGGCAGTCTGTATATCTTCTTTGGAGAAATGTCTATTGAGGTCTTCTGCCCATTTTTGGATTGGGTTGTTTGTTTTTCTGTTATTAAGCTGCATGAGCTGCTTATAAATTTTGGAGATTAATCCTTTGTCAGTTGCCTCATTTGCAAATATTTTCTCCCATTCTGAGGGTTGTCTTTTGGTCTTGTTTATGGTTTCCTTTGCTGTGCAAAAGCTTTGAAGTTTCATTAGGTCCTATTTGTTTATTTTTGGTTTTATTTCCATTTCTCTAGGAGGTGGGTCAAAAAGAACCTTGCTGTGATTTATGTCATAGAGTGTCCTGCCTGTGTTTTCCTCTAAGAGTTTGATAGTTTCTGGCCTTACATTTAGGTCTTTAACCCATTTTGAGCTTATTTTTGTATATGGTGTTAGGAAGTGATCTAATTTCATACTTTTACATGTACCGGTCCAGTTTTCCCAGCACCACTTATTGAAGAGGCTGTCCTTTCTCCACTGTATATTCCTGCCTCCTTTATCAAAGATAAGGTGACCATATGTGTGTGGTTTATCTCTGGGCTTTCTATCCTGTTCCATTGATCTGTCTTTCTGTTTTTGTGCCAGTACCATGCTGTCTTGATTCCTGTAGCTTTGTAGTATAGTCTGAAGTCAGGGAGCCTGATTCCTCCAGCTCCGTTTTTCGTTCTCAAGATCACTTTGGCTATTCGGGGTCTTTTGTGTTTCCATACAAACTGTGAAATTTTTTGTTCTAGTTCTGTGAAAAATGCCAGTGGTAGTTTGATAGGGATTGCATTGAATCTGTAGATTGCTTTGGGTAGTAGAGTCATTTTCACAATGTTGATTCTTCCAATGCAAGAACATGGTGTATCTCTCCATCTAATTGTATCATCTTTAATTTCTTTCATCAGTGTCTTATAATTTTCTGCATATAGGTCTTTTGTCTCCTTAGTTAGGTTTATTCCTAGATATTTTATTATTATTGTTGCAATGGTAAATGGGAGTGTTTTCTTGATTTCACTTTCAGATTTTTCCTCATTAGTGTATAGGAATGCCAGAGATTTCTGTGCATTAATTTTGTATCCTGCTACTTTACCAAATTCATTGATTAGCTCTAGTAGTTTTCTGGTAGCATCTTTAGGATTCTCTATGTATAGTATCATGTCATCTGCAAACAGTGACAGCTTTACTTCTTCTTTTACCATTTGGATTCCTTTTCTTCTCTGATTGCTGTGGCTAAAACTTCCAAAACTATGTTGAATAAGAGTGGTGAGAGTGGGCAACCTTGTCTTGTTCCTGATCTTAGTGGAAATGCTTTCAGTTTTTCACCATTGACGACGATGTTGGCTGTGGGTTTGTCATATATGGCCTTTATTATGTTGAGGAAAGTTCCCTCTATAACTACTTTCTGCAGGGTTTTTATCATAAATGGGTGTTGAATTCTGTCGAAAGCTTTCTCTGCATCTATTGAGATGATCATATGGTTTTTCTCCTTCAGTTTGTTAATATGGTGTATCACATTGATTGATTTGCGTATATTGAAGAATCCTTGCATTCCTGGAATAAACCCCACTTGATCATGGTGTATGATCCTTTTAATGTGCTGTTGGATTCTGTTTGCTAGTATTTTGTTGAGGATTTTTGCATCTGTGTTCATCAGTGATATTGGCCTGTAGTTTTCTTCCTTTGTGACATCCTTGTCTGGTTTTGATATCAGGGTTATTGTGGCCTCATAGAATGAGTTTGGGAGTGTTCCTCCCTCTGCTATATTTTGGAAGAGTTTGAGAAGGATAGGTGTTAGCTTTTCTCTAAATGTTTGATAGAATTCGCCTGTGAGGCCATCTGGTCCTGGGCTTTTGTTTTTTGGAAGATTTTTAATCACAGTTTCAGTTTCACTGCTTGTGATTGGTCTGTTCATATTCTCTATTTCTTCCTGATTCAGTCTTGGCTGATTGTGCATTTCTAAGAATTTGTCCATTTCTTCCAGGTTGTCCATTTTATTGGCATAGAGTTGCTTGTAGTAATCTCTCATGATCTTTTGTCTTTCTGCAGTGTCAGTTGTTACTTCTCCTTTTTCATTTCTAATTCTATCGATTTGAGTCTTCTCCCTTTTTTTCTTGATGAGTCTGGCTAATGGTTTATCCATTTTGTTTATCTTCTCAAAGAACCAGCTTTTAGTCTTATTGATCTTTGCTATCGTTTCCTTCATTTCTTTTTCATTTATTTCTGATCTGATTTTTATGATTTCTTTCCTTCTGCTATCTCTGGAGTTTTTTTGTTCTTCTTTCTCTAATTGCCTTAGGTGCAAGCTTAGGTTGTTTATTTGAGATGTTTCCTGTTTCTTAAGGTAGGATTGTATTGCTATAAACTTCCCTCTTAGAACTGCTTTTGCTGCATCCCATAGATTTTGGGTCGTCATGTCTCCATTGTCATTTGTTTCTAGGTATTTTTTTATTTCCTCTTTGATTTCTTCAGTGATCACTTCGTTATTAAGTAGTGTATTGTTTAGCCTCCATGTGTTTGTATTTTTTACAGCTCTTTTCCTGTAATTGGTATCTAGTCTCATAGCGTTGTGGTCAGAAAAGATACTTGATACAATTTCCATTTTCTTACATTGACCAAGACTTGATTTGTGACCCAAGATATGATCTATCCTGGAGAATGTTCCATGAGCACTAGAGAAAATTGTGTATTCTGTTGTTTTTGGATGGAATGTCCTATAAATATCAATTAACTCCACCTTGTTTAATGTATCATTTAAAGCTTGTGTTTCCTTATTTATTTTCATTTTGGATGGTCTGTCCATTGGTGACAGTGGGGTGTTAAAGTCCCCTACTATGAATGTGTTACTGTCGATTTCCCCTTTTATGTTTGTTAGTATTTGCCTTATGTATTGAGGTGCTCCTATGTTGGGTGCATAAATATTTACAATTGTTGTATCTTCTTGTTGGATCAATCCCTTGATCATTATGTAGTGTCCTTCTTTGTCTCTTCTAATAGTCTTTATTTTAAAGTCTATTTTGTGTGATATGAGAATTGCTACTCCAGCTTTCTTTTGGTTTCCATTTGCATGAAATATCTTTTTCCATCCCCTTACTTTCAGTCTGTATGTGTCTCTAGGTCTGAAGTGGGTCTCTTGTAGACAGCAAATATATGGGTCTTGATTTGTATCCATTCAGCCAATCTGTGTCTTTTGGTGGGAGCATTTAGTGCATTTACACTTAAGGTAATTATTGATATGTATGTTCCTATTCCCATTTTCTTAATTGTTTTGGGTTTGTTATTGTAGGTCTTTTCCTTCTCTTGTGTTTCTTGCCTAGAGAAGTTCCTTTAGCAGTTGTTGTAGAGCTGGTTTCGTGGTGCTGAACTCTCTCAGCTTTTGCTTGTCTGTAAAGCTTTTAATTTCTCCATCAAATCTGAATGAGATCCTTGCTGGGTAGAGTAATCTTGGTTGCAGATTTTTCTCCTTCATCACTTTATATATGTCCTTCCAGTCCCTTCTGGCTTGCAGGGTTTCTGCTGAAAGATCAGCTGTTAACGTTATGGGGATTCCCTTGTGTGTTATTTGTTGTTTTTCCCTTGCTGCTTTTAATATGTTTTCTTTGTATTTAATTTTTGGCAGTTTGATTAATATGTGTCTTGGCGTATTTCTCCTTGGATTTATCCTGTATGGGACTCTCTGTGCTTCCTGGACTTGATTAACTATTTCCTTTCCCATATTAGGGAAGTTTTCAACTATAATCTCTTCAAATATTTTCTCAGTCCCTTTTTTTTCTCTTCTTCTTCTGGAACCCCTATAATTCAAATGTTCGTGCGTTTAATGTTGTCCCAGAGGTCTCTGAGACTGTCCTCAGTTCTTCTCATTCTTTTTTCTTTATTCTGCTCTGCAGTAGTTATTTCCACTATTTTATCTTCCAGGTCGCTTATCCATTCTCCTGCCTCAGTTATTCTGCTATTGATCGCATCTAGAGTATTTTTCATTTCATTTATTGTGTTGTTCATCATTGTTTGTTTCATCTTTAGGTCCTTGTTAAATGTTTCTTGCATTTTGTCTATTCTATTTCCAAGATTTTGGATCATCTTTACTATCATTATTCTGAATTCTTTTTCAGGTAGACTGCCTATTTCCTCTTCATTTGTTAGGTCTGGTGGGTTTTTATCTTGCTCCTTCATCTGCTGTGTGTTTTTCTGTCTTCTCATTTTGCTACTCTTACTGTGTTTGGGGTCTCCCTTTTGCAGGCTGTGGGTTCGTGGTTTCTGTTGTTTTTGGTGTCCCCAGTGGCTAAGGTTGGTTCAGTGGGTTTTGTAGGCTTCCTGGTGGAGGGGACTAGTGCCTGTGTTCTGGTGGATGAGGCTGGATCTTGTCTTTCTGGTGGGCAGGTCCACATCTGGTGGTGTGTTTTGGGGTGTCTGTGGACTTATTATGATTTTAGGCAGCGTCTCTGCTAATGGGTGGGGTTGTGTTCCTGTCTTGCTAGTTGTTTGGCATAGGATGTTCAGCACTGTAGCTTGCTGGTCATTGAGTGAAGCTGGGTGCTGGTGTTGAGATGGAGATCTCTAGGAGATTTTCGCCGTTTGATATTATGTGGAGCTGGGAGGTCTCTTGTGGACCAGTGTCCTGAGGTTGGCTCTCCCACCTCAGAGGCACAGCACTGACTCCTGGCTGCAGCACCATGAGCCTCTCTTTCTAGCAAAGATCCAGGCTTCTCCACGCGGGAATCTCCCTCTGGCTGTCCATGCACAGGGGTAGGGTGGGGGTGACCACCCACCGGTCCAATGTGGCAACCATGCTGGAGATGCTGGCTGGTCTCTTCTGCCTTTCCAGCCACGACCAGGGAGTGGACTGGGTCTCCTCCTCCAGCCCTCCCAAAGGGAAGGACCTCTCAGGTTTCTGGAAGGAAATGGTGCAGGGGAGCTGGGTGGGTGTCTCTGGTCTTACTCTCCTCAGAGGGATGGTTCCCGAGGAAGTTCGTGCCCCCTTTTTTTAACCCCCAGCTTTAGACGGTTTCAACAGCATAGCTTTCTTGAGAAAATGCTTGTCATGGCAACAGCTCCAGCCAACTCAGGCAGACTCTGGCTCACCAGCCCAGCCGGAGCGGGAGGAGAAAGGGGAGGCTATTTTCTCTCATTCTGAGGGTTGTCTTTTCATCTTGTTTATATTTTCCTTTGCTGTGCAAAAGCTTTTAAGTTTCATTAGGTCCCATTTTTTTATTTTTGTTTTTATTTTCATTACTCTAGAAGGTGAATCAAAAATGATCTTGCTGTGATTTATGTCAAAGTGTGTTCTTCCTATGTTTTCCTCTAATAGTTTTATAGTGTCCAGTCTTACATTTAGGTCTTTAATCCATTTTGAGTTTATTTTTGTGCATGGTGTTAGGGAGTGTTCTAATTTCATTCTTTTACATGTAGCTGTCCAGTTTTCCCAGCACAACTCATTGAAGAGGCTGTCTTTTCTCCATTGTATGTTCTTACCTCCTTTGTCATAAATTAGGTGACCATATGTGTGTGGGTTTATCTCTGGGCTTTCTATCCTGTACCATTGATCTATATTTCTGTTTTTGTGCCAGCCCCATACTGTCTTGATTATTGTAGACTTGTAGTATAATATGAAGTCAGGGAGCCTGATTCCTCCAGCTCCAATTTTCTTTCTCAAGATTGCTTTGGCTTTTCAGAGTCTTTTGTGTTTCCATACAAATTGTAAAATATTTTTTTCTAATTCTGTAAAGAATGCCATTGGTAATTTTATAGAGATTGCATTGAATCTGTAGTATAATACCCAACTGCTTTGGGTAGTATATTCATTTTCACAATATTGATTCTTCAATCCAAAAATGTGGTATGTCTCTCCATCTGTTTGTCATCTTTGATTTCTTTCATCAGTGTCTGATAGTTTCCTGAGTACAGGTGTTTTGCCTCCTTAGGTAGGTTTATTCCTAGGTATTTTATTCTTTTTGTTGTGATGGTAAACAGGATTGTTTCCTTAAGTTCTCTTTCTGATCTTTTGTTGTTAGTGTATAGGAATGCAAGAGATTTCTGTGCATTAGTTTTGTATCCTGCAACTTTACCAAATTCATTGATTAGCTCTAGTAGTTTTCTGGTGACATCTTTAGGATTTTCTATGTATAGAATCATGTTATCTGCAAACAGTGACAGTTTTACTTCCTCTTTTCCAATTTGTATTTTTTATTTCCTTTTCTTCTCTGATTTGTATTTTTTATTTCCTTTTCTTCTCTGATTGCCGAGGCTAGGACTTCCATAACTATGTTGAGTAAGAGTGGTGATAGTGGACATCCTTCTCTTGTTCCTGATCTTAGTGGAAACGCTTTCAATTCTTCACCATTGAGAATGATGTTTGCTGTGGGTTTGTCATATATGGCCTTTATTACATTGAGGTAGGTTCCCTCTATGCCCACTTTCTGGAGAGTTTTTATCACAAATGGGTGTTGAATTTTGTAAAAAGCTTTTTCTGCATCTATTGAGATGATCATATGGTTTTTATTCCTTAATTTGTTAATATGGTGTATCACATTGATTGATTTGCATATATTGAAGAATCCTTGCATTCCTGGAACAAATCCCACTTGATCATGGTGTATGATCCTTTTAATGTGTTGTTGGATTCTGTTTGCTAGTATTTTGTTGAGGATCTTTGCGTCTATATTCGTCAGTGATATTGGTCTGTAAGTTTCTTTTTTTGTGATATCTTTGTCTGGTTTTGGTATAATAGTGATGGTGGCCTCGTAGAACAAATTTGGGAGTGTTCCTCCCTCTGCAATTTTTTGGAAGATTTTGAGAAGGATGGGTGTTAGCTCTTCTCTAAATGTTTGATAGAATTCACCTGTGAAGCCATCTGGTCCTGGGCTTTTGTTTGTTGGAAGACTTTTAATTACAGTTTCAATTTCATTACCTGTGATAGGTCTGTTTATATTTTCCAGTTCTTCTTGGTTCAGTCTTGGAAAATTGTACCTTTCCAAGAATTTGTCCATTTCTTCATTTTATTGGCATATAGTTCCTTGTAGTAGTCTCTTATAATCCTTTGTATTTCTGCAGTGTCAGTTGTAATTTCTCCTTTTTCATGTCTAATTTTATTGAGTTAAGTCTCCTCCCTTTTTTTCTTGATGAGTCTGGCTAAAGGTTTATCACATTTGTTTAACATCTCAATGAACCAGCTTTTAGTTTTATTGATCTTTGCTATCATCTTCTTCATTTCTATTTCATTTATTTCTGCTCTGATCTTTACGCTTTCTTTCCTACTACTGACTTTGGGTTTTCTTTGTTCTTCTTTCTCTAGTTGCTCTAGGTGTAAGGTTAGATTGTTTATTTGAGATTTTTCTTGATTATTAAGGTGAGATTGAATTGCTATAAATTTCCCTTCTAGGACTGCTTTTGCAGGTTTTGGGTCATTGTGTTTCCACTGTCATTTGTTTCTATGTATTTTTTAAATTTCCTCTTGGATTTCTCCAGTGATCTCTTGGTTATTTAGTAGCACACTCTTTAGCCTCCATGTATTTGTGTTTTTTACTATTTTTTTTTCCTGTAATTGATTTCTAATCTCATAGCATTGTGGTCAGAAAAGGTGCTTGATATGATTTCAGTTTTCTTAAATTTTCTGAGGCTTTATTTATGACCCAAGATGTGATCTATCCTGCACAATGTTCTGTGTGCACTTGAGAAGAAAGTGTATCCTGCCACTTGTGGGTGGAATGTCCTATAAATGTCAATCAAATCTATCTGGTCTATTGTGTCATTTAAAGCTTGTATTTCCTTATTTATTTTGTTTGGATCTGTCCATTCGTGTAAGTGGGGTGTTAAAGTACCCCACTATTACTGTGTTGCTGTCGATTTCTCCTTTTATGGTTATTGGTATTTGCCTTATGTATTGAGGTGCTCCTATGTTGGGTGCATAAATATTATAATTGTTATATCTTCTCAGATTGATCCCTTGATCATTATGTAGTGTCCTTCCTTATCTCTCACAACAGTCTTTATTTTAACATCTATTTTATCTGATATGAGTATTGCTACTCCAGCTTTCTTTTGATTTCCATTTGCATGGAATATCTTTTTCCATCCTCTCACTTTCAGTCTGTATGTGTCCCTAGCACTGACGTGGTCTCTTGTAGGCAATATATATATGGGTCTTGTTTTTGTATCCATTCAGCCAGTCTGAGTCTTTTGGTTGGGGCATTTAATCCATTTATATTTAAGGTAATTATCGATATGTATGTTCCTATTACCATTTTGTTAATTATTTTAGGTTTGTTTTTGTGGGTCTTTTTCTTCTCTGTGTTTCCCACTTAGAGAAGTTCCTTTAGCATTTGTTGTGAAGCTGGTTTGGGGATGCTGAATTCTCTTAGCTTTTTCTTGTCTGTAAAGCATTTGATTTCTCCATGAAATCTGATTGAGATCTTTGTTGGGTAGAGTAATCTTGGTTGCAGGTTCTTCTCTTTCATCACTTTGAATATATCCTGCCACTCCCTTCTGGCCTGCAGAGTTTCTGTTGAAAAATCAGCTGATAACCTTATGGGGATTCCCTTGTATGTTATTCTTTTGCTTTTCCCTTGCTGCTTTTAATATTTTTTCCTTGAATTTAATGTTTGTTAGTTTAATTAATATGTTTCTTGTTGTGTTTCTCCTTGGGTTTATCCTGTATGGGACTCTCTGCACTTCCTGGACTTGGGTGGCTATTTCCTTTCCCATGTTAGGGACGTTTTTGACTATAATGTCTTTGAATATTTTCTCAGACCCTTTCTTTTTCTCTTCTTCTTCTGGGACCCCTATAATTTGAATGTTGGTGTGTTTAGTGTTGTCCCAGAGGTCTCTGAGATTGTCTTCAATTCTTTTCATTCTTTTTACTTTATTCTGCTCCTCGGCAGTTATTTCCACCATTCTATCTTCCAGCTCACTTATTCATTCTTCTGCTTCAGTTATTCTCCTGTTGATTCCTTCTAGTGTATTTTTCATTTCAGTTATTGTGTTGTTCATCTCTGTTTGTTTGTTCTTTAGTTCTTCTAGGTCTTTGTTAAACATTTCTTATATTTTCTCGATCCGTGCCTCCATTCTATTTCCAAGATTTTGGATCATCTTTATTATCATTACTCTGAATTCTTTTTCAGGTAGATTGCCTATTTCCTCTTCATTGGCTATTGTGAATAGGAAAGCAAGGCTTAGAGAGGTAGTGAATTTCCCAATTCAATAATGAATTTCCCATTCATTATTGGTTTTTACTTTGTTCCTTCATCTGTAACATATTTTTTTGCCAGCCGTCTTTTTTTTTTGATGGGTGGGACTGTGTTGCTGTCTTACTGGTTGTTTGGCCTGAGGCTTTCAGCACTGGAGTTTGTAGGCTATTGGGTAGAGCTGGGTCTTTGTGCCAAGATGAGGACCTCTGGGAGACCTCACTCTGATTGATATTTCCTGGGGTTTAAGGTTCTCTGTAAGTCCAGTGGTTCAGACTCGGTGCTCCCACCACAGGAGCTCAGGCCCAACCCCCCAGCCCGTGAACCAAGATCCTTCAAGCTATGCAGGGTGGCAATAAAAAAAAGGGCAGAACGATAACAAAGAGTAAAAAATAAAATAAGATTAGAAAACTAACAGATATGTTAGAAAAAATAAAATATAAATAAACAACAACCAGAAGGTAAACAGAACCACTTTAGCAAAAAAACAAAAGGAAAAAAAAAGCCAGAAAAGGCCTTGGCTGTGGGGGGCGGGGCTTAGAACCACTTTAGCAAAAAAACAGAAGGAAAAAAAAGCCAGAAAAGGCCTTGGCTGTGGGGGGCAGGGCTTAGGTGGGGGTGGGGCTTAGGCAGGGGTGGGACCTAGGCTTAGGACCCAGGTGCCAGAAAAGGCCTTGCGGGGTGGGGGTGGGGGGGCGAGTGGGCTGGGCTTAGGCTCAGCGTGGCCAGAGGGCCTCCGGAGTGCCTCTGGACTTGGAGTGCGAATGATCAGGCCCGGGACCTCAGCAGGCTCCCCGTTCACCTCTGCTCTTCTTACCCCCCTGCCACGCCCCTAGGACCCACATGGCAGAGGGGGCCACAGAGGGCAAAGGACCATGTCCAGGACACCAGCAGGCTCCCCGGGGCCCGAGTGGGCAGGGGAAATGCAAGCTGCATTCCCTCCCTGATCCTCCGATCCCCAAGGTTCCCTCCCCATTCATCTCTACTCTTCTTACCCCATCTCCCTCCCACACCCCTAGGACCCATGTGGCAGGAGGGGGCCCCTGAGGGTGGAGGACCTGGCCCAGGACCCCAGCAGGCTTCCCGGGGCCTCAGTGAGCAGGGGAAAGGCCAGCCGTGTTCCCCCCCCCCCCCCCCCCCCCCCCCTCCAAACCCCCGAGGGTCCCTCCAGGCACAGGAACCCCTCCCCTCCCACGGCCACCCCTCAGGGGCACTGGCCCCATCTGACCTCCACTTCTCCTCCCCCCTTGCTTCCCCCCACATCCTACCTGGTCACTCAGTGGTTCCTCCCATCCCCTTGGGTGTCGAGGTTCCCCACCAGCATCTGGTAGGTGCCTTAGTTGTGGGGAGATGCTAACTCAGCATCAGCACTTCTCTAATAAATAGCAATGTTGAGCATTTTTTCCTGTGCCTGTTGGCCATCTGTATGTCTTCTTTGAAGAAATGTCTATTTAGGTCTTCTGCTCATTTTTTAATCAGGTTGTTTGTTTTTTGTTGTTGTTGAGTTGTATGAGCTGTTTTTATATTTCGGAAACTAAGCCCTTGTCAGTCACAACATTTGTAAATATTTTCTCCCAGTCTGTAGGTTGTCTTTTGATTTTATTTATGGTTTCCTTTGCTGTACAGAAGCTTGTAAATTTGATTAGGTCCCATTTGTTTATTTTTGCTTTTGTTTCTATTGCCTTGGGAGACTGACCTAAGAAAACATTGGTACAATTTATGTCAGAGAATGTTTTGCCTGAGTTTTTCTTCTAGGAGTTTCATGGTGTCATGTCTTATATTTAAGTCTTTAAACCATTTTGAGTTTATTTTTGTGTATGATGTGAGGGTGTGTTCTGACTTCATTGATACACATGCAGCTGTCCAACTATCCCAATACTACTTGTTGAAGAGACTCTTTTTTCCATTGTATACCGCCTCCTTTGTCGAGGATTAATTGACTGTAGGTGTGTGGGTTTATTTCTGGGCTCTCTGTTCTCTTGCATTGGTCAATATGTCTGTTTTTTGCCAATATCATGTTGTTTTGATAACTGTAGCCTTGTAGTGTTGTTTGAAGTCTGGGAGTCTTATGCCTCTAGTTTTGTTCTTTTTTCTCAGGATTACTTCGGCAATTCTGGGTCTTCTGGTTCTATATTAGGATTATTGGTTCCAGTTCTGTTAAAATTGTCATAGGTAATTTGATAGGAATCACATTAAATCTATAGATTGCTCTGGGTAGCTTGGCCATTTTAACAATATTAATTCTTCCAATCCAACAGCATGGGGTATCTTTCCATTTCTGTGAATCATCTTCAATTTCAATTTCCTAAATATTTCATAGTTCTCACTGTATAGGTCTTTCACTGCCTTGGTTAAGTTTATTCCTAGGTATTTTATTTTTTGATGCAATTTTAAATGAGATTGTTTTCTTTCTGATATTTCATGGCTAGTGTAAAGAAATGCAACAGTTTTCTGTATATTAATCTTGTATCCTGTTACATTACTGAATTCATTTATTCTAATAGTTTTTGTGTGGAGTCTTTAGGGTTTTCGATATATAGTATCATGTCATCTGCATAGACCTTCTAATTTAAAAAAACTTTACTGCTTTCCACCTTTGTCCTCCCACCCCATTTTCCGGTGATCTTTCCCAAATTTATCATTCAACCCTATTATTACATTTTTTATTTTAGTATCATTTCTAATTTCCGAGAATATGTTATGATCTCTGGCTGTTCCTTTTTTTAATAGCTTCTATTTGTGTCTCATGAATTTAATACTGTCTCAGGATATTATCATTTATTTTGACATTTTCTTTATCTCTGGGTATTATCTACTTCTTCTGGGTGCCTTTTTTTGATTGTCTTGATCTGTGTTGTGTTGGAGGTTTTCCTCAAATATTTGGTGGAACTTGACTGTGCCTTTGTATCCAAATGTTATGGGAAACTAAGGCACAGGTGGGTTGTAGGAGACTGGCGAGCTGCCTTGTGGGGTGAGCAGGTCCATGGTATTTTCACTTGGGGTCCCAAAGTCAGTAGCTGTGGGTACTGGGCACTTCAGTTTCTCCAGAGAATAGAAAGCTCCTCCTCTTCCTGCCTGCCCAAGGATAGATGCCTAGCTTCTAGGGAAGAGGCTGGGGTAGGCTCATCTGTCAGGTTACAAATTCTTGTTTAGTCTGTTGTACTTAGGGCTTCGTCACTGCCCTCCCACTCTCACGCCTCCCTGGTTCATTATTCAGAAAACAAAGTTCCAGTTTCCTGCCAGATTGGGGAAAGGGTACTCATTGGTGAGTATCTGGGCAAGGACTACTTTTCCTCACATGGATTTTCAAAATCCTCTCCCTGTTTTCAGCCCCCATTTCCCTGGCGTCACCCCCATCTTTCTCATCTAGTGCCCCCTACTCCTGTTCTTCACAGGGGTTCTGCAAGGTGGACCAGATTCCTTCCTGCTGGTACCCCCTGACATCAGGCGCTTAGATTTGGGCTTTCTCCTCTCTGCTAAATCATTTCTCGTCCCTCTGTCTACTTCCCATCTTCCTAGATTGTGGTTTGAAGTTACAGACTTCTCCTCACTTCATCAGACTTGGAGTTTTATTTTAGGTTTTTGTTTTATATTGTTTTGGAGGTGATTTTCAAGAGGATAAGGAGGCGGGTACAATATGGCCTCACTTAACCATCCTGAAACCACAAATCTGACTCTCAGATGGATAGCCCATAACCAATCTCTCCCCTGAACTCTGACAGTATGTTTGAAACTTCTACTTGGTTGTTTTTTTTAAAAAAAAATCTCACATTTGTTTTCAACAAGACATGATTTCTTCTCCCCTTTAAAAAAAAAAACAAAAAAAAAGGACTGCTTCTCTCTAAGACTTCTCTATCTTAATAAAGGCATGCATCAAATTGCTCGAGCTGAAAACACAGGAGAAAGCTGTAATCCCCCTCTTTTATTCATACCAGCCTGCCTGCAGCCCTTTTCCTTGGCAAGGCCTGGCTGCTACCCCTTCAAAATATATCCTGTTCTTTCATTTCTTATTCCACCTTAACTGGTCACCAGTTCAAGCCTACATCTTTCTGTCACCTTTTGCCTAAACTGTTTTATCACCTCCTAACTAGTCTTCCTCCTGACACACTTGCCCACCTATACTCTACTTTCTATACAATGACCAGATCATGTCACTTCCCTAATTCAAATTCTCCAGTGTCGACAGGGCGAGAGAGAGTCATGGACATATACACACTAACAAACGTAAGGTAGATAGCTAGTGGGAAGCAGCCGCATAGCACAGGGATATTGGCTCGGTGCTTTGTGACAGCCTGGAGGGGTGGGATAGGGAGGGTGGGAGGGAGGGAGACGCAAGAGGGAAGACATATGGGAACATATGTATATGTATAACTGATTCACTTTGTTATAAAGCAGAAACTAACACACCATTGTAAAGCAATTATACCCCAATAAAGATGTTTAAAAAAAAATTCTCCAGTGTCTTCCCATCACACTTTGGATAAAACCCTATTCCTTCCTGTGGAAGATGAGGCCCTCCTGATATGACCTCTCATTCTGACCCCACCTCCCTCCCTGGCCCTCCTCTCTGTCCTCAGCTACCCTGGCCCTCTGACAGTCTTTTTCCTTCCTTGGTGCCTTTGCTATTGCTGTTCCCTCTACCTGGCATCCTCTTCCCCCAGGGTTTCACAGGGCTGTCTCCTCCTTGTTCAGTTCTTGGTTCAAATGTCACCTACTTCCCTGACCATTAGTTCTAAAGCAGCACCTCCCACTCCAGCCACTATGAAATCACCTTTATACCACTCATCACTGTGTAAGATGATCTTGCTTGTTTATTGGTTTATTTCTTTGTTACCTGTCTCTTTTCATTAGAAGATAAGCTCCATGAGGGCAGGGACCATGTCTCTCCTGATCACTGCTATATCTCGAGTGCCTTGAATAGTGTTTGATACACAGCAGGAACCAAATAAAGACTTGTTGAATGATAGAAAAGTTGGAAGCCAGGAGTCCTTTGCTATCGTACCAGTTCTACAACTTTCAGGCTAGGCAAGCTTAAGCAAAGAACTTGACCTCTGGTGAGCTTCAGTTTATCTTATATGTACCATGGGGATAATGGTCCTTTCCTTTCCATCTTTGATGGCGGGGGGAGGTGGTTGGTACACTGTTGTAAGGCTAAATGAGGTTGTGAAAGTGAAGACCCTCTGTAAGAGCTTGTTTATGAACTGTGAAGTCCTCTGAACATGTACAGGAAGGCTCCCATTTGCATACTTCCCCTGCCACTCCATTTATCCCAAGAGGGAGTGGAAGTGAAAGGAGGGCTGGAAAGGGAAGAGAGTAACTGGGTTTAATACCCTTATTTCAGAGAGAAAGGCCCCACTGCCATTTGTACAGCAGGAAGCAGCTGGATGGTGTGTCTATAGTTGTTACACACTCCAGACCTGAGGCTAGTGGGGCTCCTGTGCTTCCCTGCAAGCTGAACCCAGAGAGGGCTTAAGCCAACCTGGTATCAGTCTGTGACCAAAGACTTCATGGATTACACTCACTCACCTGTAGTCCAGAGCATCTATAGTGTTTGTTGATGACATCTTTTTTTTTCTTTTTCTTTTTTTTTTTAAGAAAAAGATCACAACAAGCACTGTCTGGCACTGGTAAATGTTACCTTGGTTGGGTCAGGATGGCTCTTTCTCCATTTTGCTAAGATCACTAACCTTATTTTTAATGTTGGCTGTAATTTTTTTAAAGGATTTTTTTGCTTTCTAATACAGCTTTTATTAATGCCCCTCCCTTCTCAGGGTTTCAGCCCACGTATGTGGCTTGAACTGGGAGCTGAGCAGCACATGGGCTAGAACTACAAATCAAATCCCTGCGGCAGCATGAGTTTCCATCAAGCCCCTTTTCACCAACTTTCAAGCCAGACCCAGCCTGATTCCGCTTCCCCAAACCATCTCCCTCCCTTCTGGATCTCTGTTTGCCTGTGGGATGCCTAGTGTGACTTTCTGTAGTACTTCTTACAAGAAGTTAAGATTACCACATGGAAAGAGGGGAAGGGAGAGTGATGAGAGTATGGAAGGGATTTTCATAGGATCCTGGTCCTGTAGTTTTTAGAGAGGAGTCTCCTTTCTAGAAGTAGGCAGAGCCTCTAGAACTGGAACCTGAAAATGCTCAGGTGTAGAGGGTAAATGTTTCTTAATGAGGTTAATTGTGGAGAAAAGGGCAGGGAATAGGCTTGGAAATCAAGAATCTCAGGGTCATCAGGAACACCAAGGTCAGGTCGTTCGAGTTTCCATCTGTTGCTCAACATTCATCTCATGTTCTCTCACAAGAGGCTGTGCAGCCTCTGCTGGCATACCTTCAGTGACGTGGAGCTCACTACCTCTCTAAGCCTCTCCTTCCCACTCTACCTGCACCTCAGGATTATCCTCCTCGGTCCCACTGAGCAGGGCTAAGGGAACATTTGCGGGCATCCTCTAATCAGATACTGGAAATTTTATGGGCAAAACAATTGCCACAGGGACTGTCACGTCCCAGGAATTAATTTAGCTTGAAGAAAGGACCAATGTGAGTGCAGAATATTCATTAAATGGGGACACAGAGGGAGCTTTCCTGGCATGAGTGTTGACTTCTGGGCCTCCACCCATCTCCCCCAATTTGGCTCTAATGCTACATCCTCCCAGTTACCCAGTACTCTTCCATTGCCCCTCCTTTGGCCCTTACTGGGATTCTATGATGTGGGCAACTCTGGGCCTCTCTCCACTCTTCCCTCTTGCTCCGAAACCCACTGGTACCATTTCTCTTCTCTACTCAAGTTGTGAGCATGGTTTTCACTTATTCATGCAATCAAAATGACAAAGATTGAATGAGTGCCCACCATGTGTCAGGGTGCTGGGGGCACAAGGATTCAGGGGTTCCTGCCTTCAAGCTGTGCAGAGATTACCAGCAGCGTTGGAAGATTGGCAAGGCAGCAAGGTTACAGTGGTGTCTGGCCAACAAACCCGTGGGTTCCACGTGACCCAGTCCCAGCCTTTTGTGTCATCCAACATCATGTAGTCCAGCAGCCAAAGTTAAATGCAACAGCAATGTCAATCTCTATTTATGTTTTGTGAAAAAGGGGAAAGGTGATCCCATTCATAATGCCCTGCCACCGGTGTCATCATCTCTTACACTTCCTGGAAAACTCCTCATGTCTCCACATGCCCCCCATACTCTGGATCCCTCACTTATGACTCTTTTTTTAAAACAGGCCCTAGCACTTCTCTGTCCTTTCCCCCCGATAGTCCAGGCCTCACAGCCGCCTGTCAAGGGGCCCCTGGATTCCTGCTTCCCTCTGCAGGCCAGGCTGGGGACTATAGGATGCTATGAGTCAGAGGGTCCCGGACCTCCTAAATGCCTGCTGTGCAGGAGATGGAGCCCTCTGCTCAGTGTGACTGCTTTCTCTTACAAGAAACCCTTGACACACGAAATTCTCCACACTGTTACAGAGGGATGCACAAGTGTTGTGGGTGACAGAGGAGGGATATCTAACCTCAGGTGGGAGTTCAGAGAAGGCTTCCTCTGGCCCTGAGCTGAGCAGTCATGGAGGAACAGGACCGGGCCATTTGTTCCTTCATCTTCAAAGGGCCATTTGTTCCTTCATCTTCAAAGGCTATTGACTAGAAAGACTGGATGTGGATCAAAGCGAGCTCTTCCCCTGAAGGCAGATCCACAGATGTGAGGCAGCAGCCACTCTCTGCACTTCATACATTTTCCACTTTCTTGCCATTTGGTACTAAGTGACAGCAAGCACAGGTTTCAGACTCCCCCACTGAGTAGGTAGGTCAAGGGCAGTCATCCAGACTCCACTTGCCTCACCCAGACTATGTCTGGGGGGCTTCCCCACCCCATTGGTGACTCCCTAGAATACGAAGATGTCAGGTTGGATTTTATTTTTATTTAGTTATTTATTAAAGTATTGTTGATTTAAAATATTGTGTTAGTTTCAGGTGTACAGCAAAGTGATTCAGATATATATATTTCAGATTATTTTCTATTATAGGTTATTGCAAGACTGAATATAGTTCCCTGTGCTATACACTAAATCCTTGTTGCATATCTATTTTATGTATAGTATTTTATATCTGTTAATCCCACACTCCTAATTTATTCCTCCCCCTCTCCTTTCCCCTTTGGTAACCATAAGTTTGTTTTCTGTGTCTCTGTGTCTATTTCTGTTTTGTATATAAGTTCATTTCTATCACTGTTTTTTAGATTCCATGTATAAGTGATATCATATATTTGTCTTTCTCTGTCTGGCTTACTTCACTTAGTATGATAATCTCTAGGTTCATCCATGTTGCTGCAAATGGCAGTATTTCATTCTTTTTTATGGCTGAGTAATATTCCATTGTATATATATACCACATCTTTATCCATTCATCTGCTGATGGACATCTGAGTTGCTTCCATGTCTTGGCTATTGTAAATAGTACTTCTATGAACATTGGGGTGTATGTATCTTTTCAAATTAGAGTTTTCGTCTTTGCCAGACATATGCCCAGAAGTGGGATCGCTGGATCATGTGGTAGTTCAAATTTTAGCTTTTTAAGGAACTTCCAAACTGTTTTCCATAGTGGCTGCACCAATTTACATTCCCACCAATAGTGTAGGAGGGTTTCCTTTTCTCCACACCCTCTCCAGCATTTATTATTTGTAGACTTTTTGACAATGGCCATTCTGACTGGTGTGAGATGATGCTTCATTGTGGTTTTTATTTGCATTTCTCTAATAATTAGTGATGTGAAACATCTCTTCATGTGCCTGTTGGCCACCTGTATGTCTTTGAAGAAATATCTATTTGAGTCTTCTGCCAATTTTTTGACTGTTTTTTGTTTTTTTCTTGATACTGAGTTGTACGAGCTGTTTGTGTGTGTGTGTGTGTGTGTGTATGCATATATATGTATATACTTTTTTTTTGGCCATGCCACACAGCATGTGGGATCTTAGCTCCCCAACTAGGGATAGAACCTGAGCCCCCTGCATTGGAAGTGTGGAGTCTTAACCACTGGAACACCAGAAAAGTCCCTGTATATCTTGGATATTAACCCCTTGTTGGTCATATCGTTTACAAATATTTTCTCCCATTCCATAAGTGGTCTTTTCATTTTGTTGATGGTTTCCTTTGCTGTGCAAAAGCTTGTAAGTTCAATTAGGTACCATTTGTTTATTTTTGCTTTTAACTCTTTTTGTCTTGGGACACTGATCTATGAAAATATTGCTACAATTTATGTCTGAGAATGTTTTGCCTATGTTCTCTTCTAGGAGTTTTCTGGTGTCATGTCTTATATTTAGGTCTTTAAACCTAAATTTTGAGTTTATTTTTTATATGGTGTGAGGGTGTGTTCTAATTTCATTGATTTACATGTAGCTGTCCAGGTTTCCCAACACCACTTGCTAAAGAGACTCTTTTCTCCATTGTATATTCTTGCCTATTTGTCAAAGATTAATTGACCATGGGTGTGTGGGTTTATTTCTGGGCTCTCTATTTCATTGATCTGTATGTCTGTTTTGGTGCCAATACCATGCTGTTTTGATTACTGTAGCTTTGTAGTATTGTCTGGGAGGAATATGCCTCCAGCTTTTTTCTCTTTCCTCAGGATTGCCTTAGCAATTCGAAGTCTTTTTGTGGTTCCATATAAATTTTAGGATTATTTGTTCTAGTTCTGTGAAAAATGTCATGGGTATTTTGATAGGGATCACATTAAATCTGTAGATTGCTTTGGGTAGTATGGACATTTTAACAATGTTAATTCTTCTAATCCAAGACCAAAGGATATCTCTCCATTTCTTTTCATCAACTTCAGTTTCCTTTATCAATGTTTTATAGTTTTCAGCAGATAGGTCTTTCACTTCCTTGGTTAAATTTATTCCTAGATATTTTATTGTTTTTTCTGACATGATTTTGAATGGGATTGTTTTTTTACTTTCTCTTTCTGATATTATTTCATTGTTAGCATAAAGAAATGCAACAGATTTCTGTATATTAATCTTGTATCCTGCTACCTTGCTGAATTCATTTATTTCTTCTAATAGTTTTTGTGTGGCACCTTTAGGGTTTTCTGTGTTTAGAGGAGTATCATGTCATCTGCAAATAGTGACTGTTTTACCTCTTCCCTTCCAATTTGAATAATTTTTTATTTATTTTTATTGTCTGATTGCTGTGGCTAGGACTTCCAACACTATGTGGGATAGAAGTGGTGAGAGTGGGATCCTTGTCTTGGAATCCTGAATTTAGCAGAATGGCTTTTAGCTTTTCACCATTGAGTACTATGTTGGCTATGGGTTCATCATAAATGGCCTTTATTATGTTGATATATGTTCCATCTATACCCACTTTGGTGAGAGTTTTTATCATGAATACATTTCATCAAATGCTTCTTCTGCATTGATCATATTGTTTTTGTCTTTCCTTTTGTTGCTGTGGTGTATCAAATTGATTGATTTGTATATGATGAACAATCCTTGCAACACTGGAATGAATCCAACTTTATCATGGTGTATGATCCTTTTTATATATTGTCGGATTTGGTTTGTTCCTATTTTGTTGAGGATTTTTGCATCTATATTCATCAAAGATATTGGCCTGTAATTTTGTGTTTTTTTTGTAGTGTCTCTGGTCTTGTATCAGGGTGATGGTGGCTTCATAGAATGACTTTGGGAGTGTTTCCTCCTCTTCAACCTTTTGGAAGTGTTTGAGAAGGATCAGTATAAGTTTTTTGTATGTTTGATAGAATTTCCCAGTGAAGCCATCTGGTCCCAGACTTTTGTTTGCAGGGATTTTTTTTTAAAAAAACAGATTCTATTCACTTCTAGTGATTGGTCTGTTCAAATTACCTGTTTCTTCCTGACTCAGTTTTGGAAGACTGTATATTTCTAGAAACTTGTCTGTTTCTTCTAGGTTGTCCGATTTGTTGGTGCATAACTGTTTGTAGTATTTTCTTATGGTTTTTTGTATTTCTGCGGTACTGGTTGTTATTTCTCCTCTTTCATTTCTTATTTTGTTTATTTGTGTTCTCTTTCTTTTCTTCTTGGTGAGCCTAGCTAGAGTTTTATCAATTTTGTTTAAATTTTCAAAAATGACAGCTCTTGGTGTTATTGATCTTTCCTATTTTTTTTTTGATCTCTCTTTTATGTATTTCCTCTCTGATCTTATTTCTTTCTTTCTGCTGACTTTGAGTTTTATTTGTTCTTCTTTTTACAATTATTTTAGGTGGTAGGTTAGGTTGTTTGAGATTTTTCTTGTGTTTTGAGGAAGGCATGTATCACTATGAACTTCCCTCTTAGAACCGCTTTTGCTGCATCCCATAGATGCTGTGAGGTTCATTGTTATTTGTCTCGAGGTATTTTCTGATTTCCTCTTTGATTTTATTGTTGACCCACTTGTTTTTTTAGTAGCATGCTGTTTAGTCTCCATGTGATCATTTTATTCCTGTTTTTCTCTCTGTGATTGATGTCTAGTCTCATACCTTTGTGGTCAGAAAAGATGTTTGAAATGATTTCAGTCCTCTTAAATCTGTTGAGGATTGTTTTGTGTCTGAGTATGTGGTCAGTCCTAGAGAATGTTCCATGTGCACTTGAACAGAATGTGTATTCTGGGTTTTTTTGGATGTAGTGTCCTGTAGATACAATTAAGTCCAACTGTTTTATTATGTCATTTATGATCTCTGTTGTCTTATTGATTTTTCTGTCTGGAAGATAGGTCCATTGATGTCAAAGGGATATTAAAATCTCCTGTTATAATTGTATTCCTGTTAATTTCTCCCTTTATATCTGCTTGTATTTGTTCTGTGTATTTAAGTGTTCCTATATTGGGTGCATATATGTTAACCAGTGTAATATCCTCTTGTACTGATCCCTGTATCATTATATAGTGTCCTTCTTTGTTTTTCTTTATGGACTTTGTTTTAGAGTCTATTGTGTCTGATATGAGTATTGCCTCCCCTCACTTTCTTTTCATTTCCATTTGCATGAAATACCTTTTTCCATGCCCTCCCTTTCAGTCTATGTGTGTCCTTCACCATAAAGTGGGTCTCTTACAGGCTGCATATTGAAGATCCATTTTTTTTAATGCAACCTGCCACTCAATGTCTTTTGATTGGGGCATGTAGGCCATTGACATTTAAAGTAATTACTGATAAGTATGTACTTATTGTCATTTTAAACCTTTTTTTCCAGTTGACTTTGTAGTTCTTCTTTGTTCCTTTCTCTTTCTTTTTGTTTTTCCTTCTGTGGTTTGATGGGAGTGTTTTTGGTATTATGCTTGAGTCCCTTTTTTTTTTTTTCCGGTTTCTGTGAATCTATTGTAAGTTTTTGATTTGTGGTTACCCTGGTTTTCAAGTACATTAACTGTATCTACTTGCTTTAGACTGATAGTCATATAGGTTCAAACACACTCTAAGAGGTCTACATTATTTTACCCCCCTCCCCCACAATCTGTGATTTTGGTGTCCTATTTTACATCTTTTATCCCATTTTTAAAAAAATTATACTTGATTTACAATGTGTGTTAGTTTCAGTTGTGTTAGTTTCAGGTGTATAGCAAAGTGATTCTGTTATACACACACATATATATCTATTTTTTCAGATTCTTTTCCCTTCTAGGTTATTACAAAATATTGAGTATAGTTCCCTGTGCTATACAGGAGGTCCTTGTTGGTGATCTACTTTATATATAATAGTGTATATTTTTTTTTTGGCGGTACACGGGCCTCTCACTGTTGTGGCCTCTCCCGTTGCGGAGCACAGGCTCCGGATGCGCAGGCTCAGCGGCCATGGCTCACGGGCCCAGCCGCTCCGCAGCATGTGGGATCTTCCCAGACCGGGGCACGAACCCGTGTCCCCGGCATCGGCAGGTGGACTCTCAACCACTGCACCACCAGGGAAGCCCTAATAGTGTATATGTTAATCCCAAACTCCTAATTTATTCCTCCCCCCCTCCTTTCCCCTTTGGTAACCATAAGTGTGTTTTCTGTGTCTCTGTGTCTATTTCTGTTTTGTATATAAGTTCATTTCTATCACTGTTTTTTAGATTCCATGTATAAGTGATATCATATATTTGTCTTTCTCTGTCTGGCTTACTTCACTTAGTATGATAATCTCTAGGTTTATCCATGTCACTGCAAATGGCAGTATTTCATTCTTTTTTATGGCTGAGTAATATTCCATTGTATATATATATACCACATCTTTACATCTTTATCCATTCATCTGCTGATGGACATCTGAGTTGCTTCCATGTCTTGGCTATTGTAAATAGTGCTGCTATGAACACTAGGGTGCATGTATCTTTTCGAATTATGGTGTTCTCCAGATATATGCCCAGTAGTGGGACTGCTGCATCATATGGTAATTCTATTTTTAGTTTTCTAAGGACCCTCCATACTGTTCTCCATAGTGACTGTATCAATTTACATTCCCACCAACAGTGTAGGAGGGTTCCTTTTTCTCTACACCCTCTCCAGTATTTATTATTTGTAGACTTTTTGATGATGGCCATTCTGACTGATGTGAGGTGATACCTCATTGTAGTTTTGATTTGCATTTATTTCTCTAATAATTAGGGATATTGAGCATTTCTTTTCAAGGGCCTTTTGGCCATCTGTTTGTCTTCTTTGGAGAAATGTCTGTCTAGATCTTCTGCCCATTTTTTGAGTGGGCTGTTTGTCTTTTGATATTGACCTGCATGAGCTGTTTGTATATTTTGGAGATTAATCCCTTGTTGGCTGCATCATTTGCAAATGTTTTCTCCCGTAGGTGGTCTTTTTGTCATGTTTATGGTTTCCTTTGCTGTGCAAAAACTTTTAAGTTTAATTAGGTCCCGATGATTAGGTTTTCAAGTATGTTAACCCATAACTAAATCTACCTGCTTTAGACTGGTAGTCATATAGGCTCAAACACATTATAAGAGGTCTACATTTTGTTACTCCCCTGCCCCACCCACATTCTGTGCTTTTGATGTCCTATTTTACATCTTTACATTTATCCTTTTGCTACTAATGTAGTAGTTATAGCTTTTACAGTTTTTTGATTGTGTTTTTTAACATATGTACTGGCTTATTTAAGTGATCTTCAATCCTTTTATTTATTTGCCTTTCCTATTGTGATTTTCCCTTTCCTATAGATTCTTGTTTGTTTTCTATTTAGAAAAGATTTTTCAATATTTCTTCTAGGGTAGGTTTAGTATTGCTGTATTCTTTTAGTTTTTGCTTGTCTGAGAAATTCTTTATCTCTATGACTATTCTTTTTTTTTTTTTGTGGTACGCGGGCCTCTCACTGTTGTGGCCTCTCCTCTTGCGGAGCAGAGGCTCCGGACGTGCAGGCTCAGCGGCCATGGCTCACGGGTCTAGCCGCTCTGCAGCATGTGGGATCTTCCCAGACCGGAGCACGAACCCGTGTCCCCTGCATCGGCAGGCGGACTATCAACCACTGCGCCACCAGGGAAGCCCATCTATGACTATTCTAAATGATAATCTTGCTGGGTAGAGTATCCCAGGTTGCCTTTTTGCCTTTCAAGATTTTGGATATACAGTGCCACTCCCTTCTGGCCTACACAGTTTCTGTAGAGAAGTCATCTGATAGTTTTTTGGAGGTTCCCTTGTAACTGATTCGTTGGTTTTCTCTTGCTGCCTTTAGAATCCCCTCTTTAATTTTTGCCATTTTAAGTGTCCTGGTGTGGGTCTGTTTGGTTTCATCTTGTTTGGGACCCTCTGTGCTTCCGTGATATCTCTTTCCTTCTTTAGCTTTGGGAGATTTTCAGCCATAATTTCTTCAAATACATTTTTGATCCCCCTTTCTCTTTTTTCCCCTTCTGGAACCCCTATTATATATAGGTTGGCACTGCTTATATTATCCCATAGATCTCATACGTTGCTTTCAATTTTTCTTTCCATTTGTCTTTCTGTCTGCTCTTCTGATTGGGTGATTTCCAGTATTCTATCTTCCAGATCACTTATTTGTTCTTCTGCATTATTTAGTGTGCTATTCATTGCTTCTAGATTGGTTTTTTTTTTTTAACATCTTTATTGGAGTATAATTGCTTTACAATGGTGTGTTAGTTTCTGCTTTATAACAAAGTGAATCAGTTATACATATACATATGTTCCCATATCTCTTCCCTCTTGTGTCTCCTTCCCTCCCACACTCCCTATCCCACCCCTCCAGGCGGTCACAGAGCACCCAGCTGATCTCCCTGTGCTATGTGGCTGCTTCCCACTAGCTATCTACCTTACGTTTGGTAGTGTATATATGTCCATGCCTCTCTCTCGCTTTGGCACACTTTACCCTTCCCCCTCCCCATATTCTCAAGTCCATTCTCTAGTAGGTCTAGTAGGACACAGTCTTTATTCCTGTCTAACCCCTAGGTTCTTCATGACAGTTTTTTTTCTTAAATTCCATATATATGTGTTAGCATACAGTATTTGTCTCTTTCTGACTTACTTCACTCTGTATGAAAGACTCTAGGTCTATCCACCTCATTACAAAAAGCTCAATTTCGTTTCTTTTTTTGGCTGAGTAATATTCCATTGTATATATGTGCCACATCTTCTTTATCCATTCATCCGATGATGGACACTTAGGTTGTTTCCATCTCCAGGCTATTGTAAATAGAGCTGCAATGAACATTTTGGTACATGACTCTTTTCGAATTATGGTTTTCTCAGGGTATATGCCCAGTAGTGGGATTGCTGGGTCATATGGTAGTTCTATTTTTAGTTTCCTAAGAAACCTCCATACTGTTCTCCATAGTGGCTGTACCAATTCACATTCCCACCAGCAGTGCAAGAGTCTTCCCTTTTCTCCACACCCTCTCCAGCATTTATTGTTTCTAGATTTTTTGATGATGGCCATTCTGACTGGTGTGAGATGATATCTCATTGTAGTTTTGATTTGCATTTCTCTAATGATTAATGATGTTAAGCATTCTTTCATGTGTTTGTTGGCAGCAATCTGTATATCTTCTTTGGAGAAATGTCTATTTAGGTCTTCTGCCCATTTTTGGATTGGGTTCTTTGTTTTTTTGTTATTGAGCTGCATGAGCTGCTTATAAATTTTGGAGGTTAATCCTTTGTCAGTTGCTTCATTTGCAAATATTTTCTCCCATTCTGAGGGCTGTCTTTTGGTCTTGTTTATGGTATCCTTTGCTGTGCAAAAGCTTTGAAGTTTCATTAGGTCCCATTTGTTTATTTTTGTTTTTATTTCCATTTCTCTAGGAGGTGGGTCAAAAAGAACCTTGCTGTGATTTATGGCATAGAGTGTTCTGCCTATGTTTTCCTCTAACAGTTTGACAGCTTCTGGCCTTACATTTAGGTCTTTAATCCATTTTGAGCTTATTTTTGTGTATGGTGTTAGGGAGTGATCTAATCTCATACTTTTATATGTAACTGTCCAGTTTTCTTAGCACCACTTATTGAAGAGGTTGTCCTTTCTCCACTGTACATTCCTGCCTCCTTTATCAAAGATAAGGTGACCATATGTGTGTGGGTGTATCTCTGGGCTTTCTATTCTGTTCCATTGATCTATATTTCTGTTTTTGTGCCAGTACCATACTGTCTTGATTACTGTAGCTTTGTAGTATAGTCTGAAGTCAGGGAACCTGATTCCTCCAGCTCCGTTTTTCGTTCTCAAGATCGCTTTGGCTATTCGGGGTTTTTTGTGTTTCCATACAAATTGTGAAATTTTTTGTTCTAGTTCTGTGAAAAATGCCAGTGGTAGTTTGATGGGGATTACATTGAATCTGTAGATTGCTTTGGGTAGTAGAGTCATTTTCACAATGTTGATTCTTCCAATGCAAGAACATGGTGTATCTCTCCATCTATTTGTATCATCTTTAATTTCTTTCATCAGTGTCTTATAAGTTTCTGCATACAGGTCTTTTGTCTCCTTAGGTAGGTTAATTCCTAGATATTTTATTCTTTTTGTTGCAATGGTAAATGGGAGTGTTTTCTTGATTTCACTTTCAGATTTTTCATCATTAGTATATAGGAATGTCAGAGATTTCTGTGCATTAATTTTGTATCCTGCTACTTTACCAAATTCATTGATTAGCTCTAGTAGTTTTCTGGTAGCATCTTTAGGATTCTCTATGTATAGTATCATGTCATCTGCAAACAGTGACAGCTTTACTTCTTCTTTTCTGATTTGGATTACTTTTATTTCCTTTTCTTCTCTGATTGCTGTGGCTAAAACTTCCAAAACTATGTTGAATAAGAGTGGTGAGAGTGGGCAACCTTGTCTTGTTCCTGATCTTAGTGGAAATGCTTTCAGTTTTTCACCATTGACAATGATGTTGGCTGTGGGTTTGTCATATATGGCCTTCATTATGTTGAGGAAAGTTCCCTCTATAACTACTTTCTGCAGGGTTTTTATCATAAATGGGTGTTGAATTCTGTTGAAAGCTTTCTCTGCATCTATTGAGATGATCATATGGTTTTTCTCCTTCAGTTTGTTAATATGGTGTATCACGTTGATTGATTTGCGTATATTGAAGAATCCTTGCATTCCTGGAATAAACCTCACTTGATCATGGTGTATGATCCTTTTAATGTGCTGTTGGATTCTGTTTGCTAGTATTTTGTTGAATATTTTTGCATCCATGTTCATCAGTGATATTGGCCTGTAGTTTTCTTTCTTTCTTTCTTGTCTGGTTTTGGTATCAGGGTGATGGTGGCCTCGTAGAATGAGTTTGGGAGTGTTCCTCCCTCTGCTATATTTTGGAAGAGTTTGAGAAGGATAGGTGTTAGCTCTTCTCTAAATGTTTGATAGAACTCGCCTGTGAAGCTGTCTGGCCCTGGGCTTTTGTTTGTTGGAAGATTTTTAATCACAGTTTCAATTTCAATGCTTGTGATTGGTCTGTTCATATTTTCTGTTTCTTCCTGGTTCAGTCTCGGCAGGTTGTGCATTTCTAAGAATTTGTCCATTTCTTCCAGGTTGTCCATTTTATTGGCATAGAGCTGCTTGTAGTAATCTCTCATGATCTTTTGTCTTTCTGCAGTGTCAGTTGTTACTTCTCCTTTTTCATTTCTAATTCTATTGATTTGAGTCTTCTCCCTTTTTTTCTTGATGAGTCTGGCTAATGGTTTATCCATTTTGTTTTTCTTCTCAAAGAACCAGCTTTTAGTTTTATTGATCTTTGCTATCGTTTCCTTCATTTCTTTTTCATTTATTTCTGATCTGATTTTTATGATTTCTTTCCTTCTGCTATCTTTGGGGTTTTTTTGTTCTTCTTTCTCTAATTGCTTTATGTGCAAGGTTAGGTTGTTTATTCGAGATGTTTCCTGTTTCTTAAGGTAGGATTGTATTGCTATAAACTTCCCTCTTAGAACTGCTTTTGCTGCATCCCATAGATTTTGGGTTGTCGTGTCTCCATTGTCATTTGTTTCTAGGTATTTTTAAATTTCCTCTTTGAATTCTTCAGTGATCACTTCGTTATTAAGTAGTGTATTGTTTAGCCTCCATGTGTTTGTATTTTTTACAGCTCTTTTCCTGTAACTGATATCTAGTCTCATAGCGTTGTGGTCGGAAAAGATACTTGATACAATTTCAATTTTCTTAAATTTACCAAGACTTGATTTGTGACCCAAGATATGATCTATCCTGGAGAATGTTCCATGAGCACTTGAGAAAAATGTGTATTCTGTTGTTTTTGGATGGAATGTCCTATAAATATCAATTAAGTCCATCTTGCTTAATGTATCATTTAACGCTTGTGTTTCCTTATTTATTTTCATCTTGGATGATCTGTCCATTGGTGAAAGTGGGGTGTTAAAGTTCCCTACTATGAATGTGTTACTGTCGATTTCCCCTTTTATGGCTGTTAGTATTTGCCTTATGTATTGAGGTGCTCCTATGTTGGGTGCATAAATATTTACAATTGTTATATCTTCTTCTTGGATCGATCCCTTGATCATTTTGTAGTGTCCTTCTTTGTCTCTTCTAATAGTCTTTATTTTGAAGTCTATTTTGTGTGATATGAGAATTGCTACTCCAGCTTTCTTTTGGTTTCCATTTGCATGGAATATCTTTTTCCATCCCCTTACCTTCAGTCTGTATGTGTCTCTAGGTCTGAAGTGGGTCTCTTGTAGACAGCATATATATGGGTCTTGTTTTTGTATCCATTCAACCAGTCTGTGTCTTTTGGTGGGAGCATTTAGTCCATTTACATTCAAGGTAATTATCGATATATATGTTCCTATTCCCATTTTCTTAATTGTTTTGGGTCCATTATTCTAGGTCTTTTCCTTCTCTTGTGTTTATTGCCTAGAGAAGTTCCTTTAGCAGTTGTTGTAAAGCTGGTTTGGTGGTGCTGAACGCTCTCAGCTTTTGCTTGTCTGTAAAGCTTTTAATTTCTCCATCAAATCTGAATGAGATCCTTGCTGGAGAGAGTAATCTTTGTTGCAGGTTTTTCTCCTTCATCACTTTAAATATGTCCTGCCAGTCCCTTCTGGCTTGCAGAGTTTCTGCTGAAAGATCAGCTGTTAACCTTATGGGGATCCCCTTGTGTGTTATTTGTTGTTTTTCCCTTGCTGCTTTTAATGTGTTTTCTTTGTATTTAATTTTTGACAGTTTGATTAATATGTGTTTTGGCATATTTCTCCTTGGATTTATCCTGTATGGGACTCTCTGTGCTTCCTGGACTTGATTAACTATTTCCTTTCCCATATTAGGGAAGTTTTCAACTATAATCTCTTCAAATATTTTCTCAGTTCCTTTCTTTTTCTCTTCTTCTTCTGGAACCCCTATAATTCGAATGTTCGTGAGTTTAATGTTGTCCCAGAGGTCTCTGAGACTGTCCTCAGTTCTTCTCATTCTTTTTTCTTTATTCTGCTCTGCAGTAGTTATTTCCACTATATTATCTCCCAGGTCACTTATCCGTTCTTCTGCCTCTGGTATTGATCCCATCTAAAGTATTTGTAATTTCATTTATTGTGTTGTTCATCATTGCTTGTTTCATCCTTAGTTCTTCTAGGTCCTTGTTAAATGTTTCTTGCATTTTCTCTATTGTATTTCCTAGATTTTGGATCATCTTTACTATCATTATTCTGAATTCTTTTTCAGGTAGACTGCCTATTTCCTCTTCATTTGTTAGGTCTGGTGGGTTTTTATCTTGCTCCTTCATCTGCTGTGTGTTTTTCTGTCTTCTCATTTTGCTACTCTTACTGTGTTTGGGGTCTCCTTGTTGCAGGCTGCAGGTTCGTAGTTCCCATTGTTTTTGGTGTCTGTCCCCAGTGGTTAAAGTTGGTTCAGTGGGTTGTGTAGGTTTCCTGGTGGAGGGGACTAGTGCCTGTGTTCTGGTGGATGAGGCTGGAGCTTGTTTTTCTGGTGGGCAGGTCCACGTCTGGTGGTGTGTTTTAGGGTGTCTGTGGACTTATGATTTTAGGCAGCCTCTCTGCTAATGGGTGGGGTTGTGTTCCTGTCTTGCTCGTTGTTTGGCATAGGGTGTCCCACACTGTAGCTTGCTGGTCGTTGAGTGAAGCTGGGTGCTGGTGTTGAGATGGAGATCTCTGGGAGATTTTCGCCATTTGATATTATGTGGAGCTGGGAGGTCTCTGGTGGACCAGTGTCCTGAACTTGGCTCTCCCACATCAGAGGAACAGCTCTGACTCCTGGCTGCAGCACCAAAAGCCTTTCATGCACACAGCTCAGAATAAAAGGGAGATGTATTAGAAAGAAAGGAAGGAAGGAAAGGAGGGAGGGAGGAAGGAGGGAAGGAAGGAAAGAAAGAAAGAAAGAGATAAAATAAAATAAATTAAGATAAAATGAAGTTATTAAAATAAAAAATAATAAGAAAAAAATTTTTTTTAAAGAAAAAGACGGATAGAACCCTAGGACAAATGGTGGAAGCAAAGCTATACGGACAAAATGTCACACAGAAGCATACACATACACAGTCACAAAAAGAGGAAAATGGGAAAAAATAATAAATCTTGCTCTCAAAGTCCACCTCCTTAATTTGGGATGACTCGTTGTCTATTCATGTATTCCACAGATGCAGGGTACAACAAGTTGATTGTGGAGCTTTAATCCGCTGCTTCTGAGGCTGCTGGGAGAGATCTCCCTTTCTCTTGTTTGTTCTCACAGCTCCCGGGGCTCAGTTTTGGATTTGGCCCCGCCTCTGCGTGTAGGTCACCTGAGGGCGTCTGTTCTTCGCTCAGACAGGACGGGGTTAAAGGAGCAGCTGCTTCGGGGACTCTGGCTCACTCAGGCCAGGGTGAGGGAGGGGTACAGAGTGCGGGGCGAGCCTGCGGCAGCAGAGGCCAGCATGACGTTGCACCAGCCTGAGGCGCGCCGTGCATTCTCCTGGGGAAGTTGTCCCTGGATCCTGGGACCCTGGCAGTGGCGGGCTGCACAGGCTCCCCGGAAGAGGGGTGTGGATAGTGACCTGTGCTCGCACACAGGCTTCTTGGTGGCAGCAGCAGCAGCCTTAGTGTCTCATGCCCATCTCTGGGGTCCGCGCTTTTAGCCGCGGCTCGCGCCCGTCTCTGGAGCTCCTTTAAGCAGCACTCTGAATCCCCTCTCCTTGCGCACCAGGAAACAAAGAGGGAAGAAAAAGTCTCTTGCCTCTTCGGCAGGTCCAGACTTTTCCCCGGACTCCCTCCCGGCTGGCCGTGGTGCACTAACCCCCTGCAGGCTGTGTTCACGCCACCAACCCCAGTCCTCTCCCTGTGCTCTGACCGACCGAAGCCTGAGCCTCAGCTCCCAGCCCCGCCCGCCCGGGCTGGTGAGTGCCGGTCGGCACCGATCCTCTGTGCCGGAATCTCTCCGCTTTGCCCTCCGCACCCCTGTTGCTGTGCTCTCCTCCAAGGCTCCGAAGCTTCCCCCCTCCACCACCCACAGTCTCCGCCCACGAAGGGGCTTCCTAGTGTGTGGAAACCTTTCCTCCTTCACGGCTCCCTCCCACTGGTGCAGGTCCCGTCCCTATCCTTTTGTCTCTGTTTATTGTTTTTTCTTTTGCCCTACCCAGGTACGTGGGGACCTTCTTGCCTTTTGGGAGGTCTGAGGTCTTCTGCCAGTGTTCAGTAGGTGTCCTGTAGGAGTTGTTCCACGTATAGATGTATTTCTGGTGTATCTGCAGGGAGGAAGGTGATCTCCGTGTCTTACTCTTCCGCCATCTTCCCCTCCCACCCAAAAATATGACTTTTAATGCTTAGAGTATTCCATTATATAGCTGTAACACATTATTTATCCACTCCCCTATTCAGCATTTTGTTGCTCCCAATTTTTTTCTATTATAAAAAAGGCTGTGATAAACAATGACTCTGTCCACATCTCTTATTTTATTGCAATAAAATGTAGAATCTGAATTACCTTAATGAGGTTTTCACAAGTATCACTGATAGTGTGTCACTATCACACATAATACAATGCTAGGCACACAGCAGACATTCAATAATTGGTAGCAGTTAGACTTCCCTGGTGGCGCAGTGGTTAAGAATCCGCCTGCCAGTGCAGGGTACACGGGTTCAATCCCTGGTCCAGGAAGGTCCCACATGCCATGGAGCAGCTGAGCCCATGCACCACAACTACTGAGCCTGTGCTCTAGATCCCACGAGCCACAACTACTGAAGCCCGTGCGCCCAGAGCCCATGCTCTGCAACAAGAGAAGCCACCACAATGAGAAGCCCGCGCACTGCAACAGTAGCCCCTCACTCGCTGCAACCAGAGAAAGCCTGCACGCAGCCACAAAGACCCACCACAGCCAATAAATAAATAAGTAAGTAAGTAAGATTGCTGTCTCTCAAAAACCACTAAAAGATAATTTGTAGCAATAAATAGGAAATCAAGTCCCTAAGCAGACAGACCTGTTCTGTCAGAGCTGAGAGCTAGGAGAGACATGTGTTCCGTTTCATCCGGGGATGATGTAGGTGGACAGTTGGGGTAAGCAGATGAGAAGGGATGCGGTGGTGGGTTTTGCTCCCAGAATTAGACCGGCCTGTCGATACCTGAAGTGAAATAACTCTCCATTTTGAGCCCAATATAACCTTCTCAGATGTGGTCCCCCTTAGGCCCCAGAGACCCACTGTGAGCACACTTATTAGCTTAATCACGTGGGGAGGGAGACTCTTAACGACATTGATCACACTCTTGATTCAGATCCTTCAGGTAGCCAGAAACTGTGACCAGAGAGCAAACAACATAAATCATTGTGTTCTCAAAGATTATTTATTAGCTATTCTCACTCACAGTGGAAAAAAATAAATGAAATAAGATGAAAATCCAACAACACTTCTTTTCTGAGGACCCCAGGTGGATTATACAAAATGGACCAATAGAGGCTTCGTGTTTGTAGCTCACTTACAGGAGAGCTCATTAAAGCAGAAATCAAGTAATGACAGCCTAATTTCTTGTAAGGTATAGGGTCTGACCTGGTGCAATAAAGTCACACGGATGATTCTTCCAAATAAAGAGACTAGAATGCTTATAAGTCTAAGAGCGACACCCCTTCCAAGCTGCACGGTTACACTAGGGCACTGCTGGGCTCCTCTTTGGAATGAGTCTTCCCAATCCAGACAATTCCATCACCTGTCCTTGCGGGTGGCCAATCTCTCTGATGGCAGATTTGATTTCAGAGCAGAGCCTGGTCACCTGGAGCTGGATCAGATGAATAAGGGATAATGAGGTTCTGTGATGCAGTTGGGAGGTAAATGCTGTGAAGGTTAAAATAATGAGACCAGTTTTCTTACGTGGGCCACAGGTGCTGTCGAGGGCCCTCCCCAAAGAGGTGGGATCTTTACATCTCCACCAGGCACCACGACCATCGTGAGACTAACCACACAGCCTCCTAGGACGCGCGTGTGGAAGGCCAGCATTCCTTTGGATGCTTAAACTCTGGGCTGGTTGTTAAAACCCTGGCTCACGCATTTAGAGCTCGCTGGGAGCTACAGCAGTACTGTTTGCTCTGTCTTGCCTGTCGATTTAAAATAAGTTTATATTTGGTCTAAGAAAGCCCAGTTCTTAAAAGGATTTCCATTCTTTGGGGGCTGAAGGCAAGAGGCACCGTTTTGTTTTTCTTCCTTCTTTTCAAATGCTCGCTTCCTAGCCCACCGGAAGAGGTCTATGTGTTTGTCCTTCATGACGCCTGGTCCTTGGAGGCAGGGGGTCCAGAGCACCAGTGGGGGCAAAGGGTCCAGTCGTCATTGGATGGCTTCAGGACAGCGATGCGTGCTGGGAGAGCTGCAGCACCTGATCACAAGGACGTCCTTGCCGTGTCGCTCTAGGAGTTCAGACACTGCCCCAGGCCTGTCCGAGAGGCGCCCCTCTCCTTCCCCAGATTGGACGAGGAGGCGCCTAGGCCTCTGGGATAGGGGTGTTGCAGTTCCCATGGTAGATCCTGACGTGGCCCTCACACCAGAAGTAGGCATCGAAGACGTCACTGTAGCCATGGTCCCTCCACCAGGTGCAAAGCTGCCGGTTCCAGGTACAGTCCAGCACGTGGAAGAGCTCAGGATGCTCCATGCCGATCATGGTGAAGAAGTCCTGGTCCCCGAGGTGACCCCGGAAGTGGTACTTGTTGGCCAGCTGCTGCACCTGTGCTGGCTCCAGCAGGCGGCCGTACAGTGGGGACTGGCGCATGGCCTCCAGGTTGAGCAGCATCACCCCGCTGTTGAAGCCGGGGAGCCCCTCAGGGGGAGGACCCCCGACCCGGGTCTTGGGGTTCTCATGACGGAACTGCCAGAATGTGTGCCTGGGAAGGGGAAAGAGAACAGATTTAGCCTGACGTGTGTGTGTGTGGGAACAGTCTGCCAGTCCTGTTCCTCTGGGTCCTCACAACCACCCAGGAGGGAGGTTCCATTTTCACTCGTTCTACAGCTACGAGGACTGAGACATTCTGAGGCTCAGAATCTGTATCACACTGCCAGCAAGAGGCAGAGGCGGTCTGAGTCTCCCAAGTCCAAGCCTCACGTTCTTCCCACCACCCTCAGGATGACATCATCATCTCCATCAATCACATCTGTACAGACTTCGTGAGCACCAGGCACTACATCCTATGAGACGGGTGTTCTCAGAGGCAATATGTCACCTCACGCCTGAGGAAACTGCACAGAGAGGTTCAGAGACTTCCCCAAAGTCACACAATCAGCAAATAGCACAAGCAGGGACTCAACCCAGGCATCCGGCTCCAGCGTCCACTTCTGAGGTTAGTAACAATCTAGGTGGAACTTTCCACCCCCTTGTTTTTGTCTGCGATCTTGAAAAGGAAAGGGGAGAGAAAAGTTGGGAAACAGTTCTGAATGGTGATCAGGTAAAGACATAGGGAGCTAAACACAGGCTGAATCAAAACACAGGCTGAATCAAAATCAAGTCTCATTCATTAAAACCCCATGCCTAGCATTTCTGAAACAGCTCAGGTCCACCCGTGGGTCAAGTGAAAGTGGCTATGGGACAGCCAAGTAGAATTATAGCAATTTTAGAGAGCAGGTCCACTCAATTTCAGTTTCTCTCTAGGCAGATTTAGAAATCTGCTCTAAGTCCACCGGATGTTAGAGCCAAGGGGCCCCTCCTAGATCCTTTAACCAAATGTTTCCATCTGGAGACAGGAAGTCAGATCCAGAAACCTCCCCGTGGGTGACAAGGTTAGAGCATGAGCCACTCTGTTCTCTAGCCTCTTTAACAGCAAATTCCTGCACAGAATGGTCACAGGAAGGGGCAAAGAGAGACCCAGGCTCCATTCCTGCAGAGATGCCATCACAGCAGAGGGGCATTCGACCTGGAGGAAGGAGGAAAGACGGAGGACCCTCTGTCGTGGGCAAGGGCAGGAGTGGGCTGGGGCGTGTCCTGCATCAGGCTCCATCCCACCTGTTTTACCAGCTTTGCCTCTTCCCTAGGGTCCGTAGGATGGGGATGCAGCATAGCAAAACCAGCTCTGCCCCCGGCCTGGAAATGCCACCCTCTGGCCTCCCCCAGAGCAGCTTCCTGACCAACGACAGGGAGGAGCTGTGCAGTGAAGTGGGCAGTGCAGGGGAAAGAAAACCAGAGGCCTGACCCGGGGTGGGCCACCCTGATGCATTTTCCAGTTCAACACATTTCTCCAGGTCTGGGAATAGAGAAAGCGTCCTTGAGGTCTCGCATATCACAAGGGGGCCGAGAGTTTGCTCCTGGCCAGGGTAAAGCATTCCATTTGGACATTCTTACAAGTGGAATACACAGGTTCATTGTCTGAATTTTACCATAATTGGACTATGAGTGGAACAGAGCTCTGGTGCCTACTTGGTGATAACAACCTTGGCAAAAATAAGCTTCCAAAGCAAACAGAGATGCTAGATCTTTCTAGCCACTAAAGCCTGCAGTGATGGGATCACAGCAGGGTTAGAATGCCGTTTGACAACTGTTAGTTCATTTTACCATATTTCTTCCAAATAGTTAATTTCAGGAACAGGTTGCAAACCAGCTAACATTCTACCAAACAGACCTGGGCTAGCACGGCATGGTAGAGGAGGGATCCTCAAACCAGGCGAGGTTTTCTTTTTTTTTTTTTTTTTTCACTATTCTAGTTGGAAATTTTATTACCCCGCTCTCAGTAACTGATAGAGCAACTAGACAAAGGATGTGGAAGATCTGAATAAAGCTATCAACCAACTTGACCTAGTCGACATCTGTGGAACTCTCTACTCAACAGCAGCAGAACACACATTCTTTTCTCCTGCAAATGGAACATTCACCAAGATAGACCATACGCTGGAGGACAAAACAAGTCTCAGTACGTTGAAAAAAGTTAAAAATCGTATAAAGAATGCTCCCTAACCAAAATGGAACTGCACTTGAAATAAACAAGATAGAGAAAATTTCTAAATATTTAGAAATTAAGCAACACACCTTTAAAACAATCCACTGGCCAAAGAAGAAATCATAAGGAAAATCAAAGTATTGCAAATTGAATGAATAGTCATGTACCCTTTCATTTTCAAAAGCAGGTGACCAGCTGTCCCATGTCCTGAGAAACTGTCCTAGTCTCAGGCAAACCAGGACGGTTGGTCATCCATTGAAATGTTTGGGTTCAGACTACAAGTTATGTGTCACCTTAGGTACAGGGCTTCTCTCTCCCGCTATCTTTTTTTCTTTAAGGGGAGGGTTGTTTTAAGGGGAGGGTTGTTCTATTGCCAAAGCACTGGATTCATTCTCCAGAGAGGAGAGACCCGGGGGAAAGCGAAGAGGCAGAGTCGGTGCTCGTGGAGCCCCTGGACACCTCATGCCCCATCAGGCCCACCGGTCCTTCTGTACTTCCCCCACGGTCTGTCCTCCCCTCCCAGAGGACGGGCGGGGGAACGTGGCACGGGCTGGTGGTGGGGGCGCAGCGGTCACGTCTGTGAGGTCCCCCAGCACCGCCATCGCCTCTGCCTCCTCAGCACCTGGCACAGTAGCGCCTCAGGAACCATGAAGTGATGATAAGGACTGAGGAAAAGGTCAGTGCAGCTCAGGCTACATGGCCTTCGATGTCATCTGGCACCAGGGGCAGGAAGAGGTCAGGACAGTTGCCGGCTGCCGAGAAAAAACCTGCTGCTTCTCTGAGCCCTGGATCCACCGCTGCCACGTCTATTTTGGGGGAGAGGAACAGGGACCCACGAGAGGGTGCTCAGATGTCTGAGAAAGGTTCAGAAGGGTTTCGACCCTTGAGCAAGCTGGGAGCAGAGGGGCCATCGGCAGCCCCGGGACGCCCTTACCAACCTCAGCAGGGAAGCTCCCCCAGATCTTCTTGTCTACACAAGGGTGACCTGGCACCGAACTTGCTGGGCTCCGGAGGGCAGGGCCAGAGGCAGAGAGGTAGGTGGAATCCTTCCAGGCAGAGACCATAACCTAGGTGGCTCTTTGGGAACATGCTGCCTATGACCACTGCTTAATCAAGACATAAGAGGCATTTTATAACAAAGAGCCAGAAAGAACCAGGTCTGGGACATCAGTACATTATGATTTGTAAGGAGAAGCAAGGGAGGGAAAGGAAATTGGAAATGCAAGCTGCCTGGGGTGTCTGAAGCAGAAACACAGCCTGAAAATGAACCAACGATTCTCTAAGTACAAAATTACTGCCGTTATTTAAAGTGTTCCTACTACCCCAAGACGCACCCAGAAAAACCGAGCGGCCGCTTAGGGGAATGGTGGGTTTCTCGGGCTTCCACGGCAGCTGGTCCTTGTGGAGGAGCTGTACTAGCCTTGGGGTAGAGAGTGATAGAGGGACGTGGAAGGGATGAGAACTCACGTAAGGGGCTCTGATCCCACATGGAGCGGCCTAACGGGGCAGGGTCCCCACTTCCACAGCCGCGGCAGCACGTGCGGGCTGCAAAGCCCTCTTACAATTCTCTACCTCACTCCTCTCCCAGCCGTGCAGGGACATTGTTGCCTGCATTTTAACAGAGGGAACAGAGGCCCTCGGTTGTGAGGGGCAGGGCCCTGACTCGGATCCAGGGCCGCTGACCTCCAAGGTCCCTTTAATCTTTGACTACTTCAGATTCCACCACAGGCTAATGTTCCAAGGAGCAGCACTCGGATTTCAATATTATTTCTGACTTTGGTTGGCAGACCCCAAGGCCACGGGTGCTGGGGACCAGGCCATCGGGTGATGCAGCCGCTGCTGGCTTGGAGGGTGGTGGTCAGAGAGCACCCCAGACCCTTGCCTTCCTCACGGGGCCTGGGCTGACCATGTAGCTCCACAGGGCACTGCCAGTAGCACGTGCTGAAGCTGCAGGAAACGTCTGTATGAAAGAAGGAATCCGATTCTGAGAGCTTCCGGAAGTTTCTCAGATTAACCTCCATGGCCACAGCCCAGCCATGTGGTGCTGCCTAATTGTTTCATTTGGGCCTGTGTGGAGTCTTGTTCCCACCCCCAGGGTCACCTGGAGACCCACACTAGAGGGGATAAGGTTTCTTCCCCCTTAGAAATAAACTTAACTGTAAAACGAGGCCTAATGCAGATGGTCCATTGTAAATACCAAGTCCTTCCAGAAGTCGACAAGGCTTGCCGGGAGAGCACAAGTGAGGAGCCTTCAAGCACATTCTACTAGTTATGGGTGATGCATTTTCTAATTTTTTTATATCGAATACATCCTAATTAATAATCATAAAAAGGACTATTAAAAGCTAGTGGACTAGTTCTAGTGAGGAAAACCCATCCTTACAGGAAGGGGTGTTTGAAGTATTATAGTTCTGAAAAAGCAGAGCCATCTCCTCCCTCAGGTCTTTTCTCTGATGATCATTGCTAAGGTCACTCCAACAAGTCTCTCAACCAGAGGCCCTGGCTGAGAACCTAAAGCTCACGTTCTCCAGAAAAGGACTCGCGTTGCCGTGAGTCGTCCCTTCCTCCTCCCCACACACCACCCCACATCACAGACTCTTTTGCCTCCCTGTTTCTTCATGATTTTTTTCTCCTGGGTTGGCCTTTCTCAGCTCCTAAGGCTCAGTTTTCTACTTTCACTTCCAAGAGGGGAGAAGCAAAGATGGGAACACCCACTGGGCCCGGGCAGTCTGCACAACACCCCTCAGGAAGGTTCTGGAAGCCTGTGCCGACTCAGGCTGAGTTCAAGCCGTAGGTTCTCAGGCTGAGAAGGCCCTGCTGTAGGTCTGGGATTCACAAGGACGGCCTCACACGCGGCACATCTCACCATGGCTCACCCCTTGAGTGTGCCTCAGAGTCAAGGGCAAAGTCTCTAAGGAGCAAGGGAGGCCGGCCTCCACCCGGGGAAAGCTCGCCGTCTAGTCAGCAAAGACTGGAATCAGGAAACACTACTTCCCTCATGCCCGTGCTTGTGTACCAGGCCCAGTCAGCTCTTGTTTGACTTGGAAGGGACCCTGTTTTCCAGTCGTCCAAGAGGAAAGGCCAGGAGTGAAGAGCCATGCTCAGAGGCAGCCCAGCGTTCCACCCAGCCCCGGTCCTGCAAGGTGACGGGACAGTTCTAGGGGATGATCTCACAGCAGTGGCACTGTCTCTCCATCCTGCCTTGGGCTGAGGCTGAGGTTCTGCGGGACGGGCGCTGACCCTTCATTCTCTAGGGGAACCACTGTCTTGTGGTATCAAACTGGAGAGGGCGTGGACCGCGTGGGGCTGTGGGCCCCGCGAAGCTTTAAACTGCCTGTTGCCCTAGGGCATTTCTTACCACCGAGAGTCACAGCTGACCCTTGTTAGGATCTCCCGCTGGCAAGGCCTGAAGCAGGGAGGTCTCTGACTCCGCTGGTCAGAGAGGGTAAGAAATGTTCCCAAAGTCACACAGGTTATCAGTGGTAGGACTGACAGGGGCCCCTTATCGGCACTGGTCAGTCAGCAGAGAGATGCCCAAAAGTCCACTCTCCCGTGTCTCCTAGTTCTTCATGAGATGAACAGGAACAACAGAGAGCACACTGAGCTGAGAAGATCAATTGCTGATCACTCAGCTATTTAACAGACCCAACCCATACGGAGGTGAGTGGAACATCCCTGCCCTCAGGAAACAGGCAGTGCAGCAAGGAGCTGAGACCTGGGTGTGAACACACCAGCGGTGGTGGTCCTGGGGTGGGGCTGGGGGGCTGCGCCTGGACCCTGGATGCCTGGGCTAGGGACCAGCGGGGTGAGCCCCTGGGCCTCTCAGGGCCTTGGTTTGCTCAGCGATCACGTAGGGATGGGGATGAGACACCCCTTAGGGCCAGGAGCAAACACATGCCAGACCCTGCCCAGCGCCAGGCCCCTAGGAGTGGTCGTGGCTGTCACCATGGGTGCTCAGCCACCGAAGGCAGACGCCCTTCCTGCCCAGGCTCTTCTCAGGGTGTGGTGGTATCTCAGGGACCAGCCCTCGTCCACCAGCCAGGCGTCTGCAGGTTTTTGTTTAGACGCGGCTTCCTGCTCCAGGGAGTCTGGAATGACTGTCTGTCTCGTTACCAAAGCAGCACCGGCTATGATCTGTCCACCTCTGTGGGGCTCTAAAACCTGGCAGAGCATTGGAATCATGGAGCGTGAACACCCCTGCTGGCAAGGCTCTGACCTGCTGCAGGACAGCTCTCCGAACGCCCCCAGTCCTCCTTTGCTCTGGAGCCCTATGGGTGGCTTCAGTGGACCTGAGGCCTCCCCTGGCACAGCACCACCAGGGCGCCAGCCGCTCCCCCGTGCCCTCAGGAGGGGTGGGATGTCCCTTCCTAAAGCATCCATCCCCATCCCTGGCCCTCCTGTCATTCCCCAGCCCGCCGGCCGGACGTCTCGGCTTTCCTCCCACACCTGCTGTCCAGAGCTGTGAACAGGTGGGTGGGGCTGGGGAACCCATCACCACTCAATCTGACAAACGGCTCTAGAGCACTGAGGTGCCGGCACTGGGCTGGGCCCTGGAGGGCTGCATGGCAAGGAACTGGGGGAGGCACAAGGGACAGAGATGATGGAGGAAGAGGCATTGCAGGGTTCAGCCAGGCAGACGGAGCTCGGAGGGGCTTCAGGCCTAGGCTACTACAGGGGTGGCGGAGCTGCCAACAGCATGGTGGGGCTGGGAGGATGCAGAGGGGAGTGACCCCGTTCAGTCTCGAACAGATGCCCAGCAGGGAGCTGGACACAGGTGTGTCACAAGCACAGTGCAAAGCAGGAAGGACAGAATTCTGGAGAGTGCTGACATTTAGGGAATGGAGGATGAGGAGTGAGGACACAGGTAGGACCTCTGAGTAGCTGAGCCGCCTGTCCCCCACACTGACGTGGGCCGTGGGGCCCTCAATTTGCCGTGGGACCCCCTGAGGAGCTGCACCGACCTCCAGCTGGACCTGCAGGCCCACTGTGTGCACTTTAACCCTGCATGCCCCAGCCCTGTGTCCCAGGTGCCCGAAGTGCCCCCAGCACTTCATCTTCCAGACTTCAGCTTCACAGCTCCTTCACCTTCATCCCCATCCAATCCAGTGGGCCTCCAGGCCTTCCCTCCCCAGGTGCTGCCCTCCAAACCCTCTTACTGACAGCAACTGTCCATTCTCTGCCTCCCATTTGAACAAACACGGATCAGGACAGAATGACACCCCAGACAGCACTAAGTATCTCCAGCCCTCCCTCCCCAAGTAGAAACCAATCCTGCTGCCACTCCCCCAGACTGCAGGGATGCACACTGCCTCCCCCGACACACCCTTCCAGAGCTGTCCCCCCACCATGCACCGCAGCCACACCATCAGTCTAGCTGCCTCCTCGCCTCCCTGCTCGTCACCTCTGCCCACCACCCATACCCTCTTCTTCTCTGCTCCATCCCTAGGGCACCCTCAATAATTTCAACAGCTGTGATAAGAGCTTCACCTTGGCCTCAGGGTTCTTCAAGCCCTAACTGAGCTAGCCACTTGGCTCCCCCTTCTGTGCACCTTGCTACCAGAAGGCACTCTCCTCCAGATTTAATGTGATTCTTATCAAATTACCCATGACTTTTTTCCCACAGAATTAGAACAAGCAATCCTAAAATTTATATGAAACCATAAAAGACCCAGAATTGCCAAAGCAATTCTGAGGAAAAAGAACAAAGCAGGAGGCATAAGACTCCCAGACTTCAGACAATACTACAAAGCTCCAGTAATCAAAACAGCATGGTACTGGCATAAAAACAGACATATAGATCAATGGAACAGAATAGAGAGCCCAGAAATAAACTCACACACCTATGGTCAATTAGTCTTCGACAAGGGTGGCAAGAATATACAATGGAAAAAAACCCAGTCTCTTCAACAAGTAGTGTTGGGATAGTTGGACAGCCGGATGTAAATCAATGAAGTTAGAACACACCCTCACACCATACACAAAAATAAACTCAAAATGGCGTAAAGAATTATAAGACATGACACCATACAATTCTTAGAAGAGTACACAGGCAAAACATTCTCTGACATAATCATACCAATGTTTTCTTAGGTCAGTCTCCCAAGGCAACAGAAATAAAAGCAAAAACAAACAAATGGGACCTAATCAAACTTACAAGCTTTTGTACAGCAAAGGAAACCATAAACAAAATGAAAAGAGAACCTATGGACTGGGAGAAAATATTTGCAAGCGATGCAACCAACAAGGGCTTAATTTCCAAAATACAGAAACAGCTCATACAACTCAATAACAGAAAAACAACCCAATCAAAAAATGGGCACAAGACCCAGACAGACATTTCTCCAAAAAAGACATACAGATGGCCAACAGGCACATGGAAAGACGCTCAATGTAGCTAATTATTAGATAAATGCAAATAAAAATAACAATAAGGTATCACCTCACACCGGTCAGAATGGCCATCATTAAAAAATCTACAAATAACAAATGCTAGAGAGGGTATGGAGAAAAGGGAACCCTCCCACACTGCTGGCGGGAATGTAAGTAGGTGCAGCCACTATGGAAAACAGTATGGAGGTTCCTCAAAAAACTAAAAATAGAGTTGCCATATGATCCAGCAATTCCACTCCTGGGTATACATCCAGACAAAACTATAGTTCAAAAAGATACATGCACCTCTATGTTCACAGCAGTACTATTCACAACAGCCAAGACATGGAAACAACCTAAATGTCCATCAACAGATGAATGGATAAAGATGTGGTACATATATACAATGGACTACTACTTAGCCATAAAAAAGAATGAACTAATGCCATTTGCAGAAACATGGGTGGACATAGAGATGATCATACTAAGTGAAGTCAGAAAGAAAGACAAATACCATACGATATCACTTACGTGTGGAATCTAAAATATGACACAAACGAATTTATCTATGAAACAGAAATAGACTCACAGACATAGAGAACAGACTTCTTGTTGCCAAGGGGGAGGAGGAGATGGGGAGAGATGGACTGGGCGTTTGGGATTAGCAAACGCAAACTATTATACATAGGATGGATAAAACAACAAGGTCCTACAGTATAGCACAGGGAACTATATTCAACTACTGTATAGCACAGGGAACTATTCAATACCCTGTGATAGACCATAATGGAAAAGAATATGAAAAAGAATGTATATATATATATATATATATATGTATAACTGAATCATTTTGCTGTACAGCATTAACACATCACTGTTTATCAACTATACTTAATAAAATTAAAAAAAAAAAAAGGCACACTCCTCCAGGGACAGGGAGCTGAGATAGATCCCTTCTGACCACATACCCATGGAAGCTGCCAGTCGGCCCCTTGGGAGTCTCTGGGGCCCACCTCTCCTTATTTTCTAGATTGTCAGTCTTTCCTGGCTCCCCTGGTCCCACCCCTCACAGTCTGAACTGCCCCCCCAGCACCTCACCACATGCCTGGAACGTGACAGTGTTGAAAGCCGTAGAGAATGAAGACCCAGAAATGCCGCAGGAGGTGCCCGAGACCTTTGAGAGGTGAGTGATGGAGACTAAGAAGCCAGACACTTGGCCCTGGGGACACAAGAGCAGGGGGAGCAGAGGCAGGGCAGGCAGATACACTAGCAGCAAAGAGAGGGCAGAGGGAAGCATATTTACAGAGAGGGAAGCGAAGCCACATGTCAAGGGAAAGGGATGCGTGTGCCAGACTGAAGAGAAAGGGAACAGGATGAATGGCAGGGTGGCACTGTGAGGAACGATAATCATGATAATGGCTAGCTAATATTTAGTGAGTACTATGTGCCAGGCCGTTTTAAGTTCTCATTTAACGTTTGTAACAAACCCATGAGGTAAGAACTATTATCTCCATTTTATAGATAAGTGTGAAAGGAAGATATAAAACATTTGCCCAAGGTCAGAGGAGCCGGGCAGAAGAGTTTGCCAAGAAGAGGGAAATCCTGGGACGCATCTGAGCCTGAAGGAGGGACAGAAGTAAGAAGGTGCAGTGGCTCTGAGGTGGGAGCAAGGGATATTTTAAAAGCTCATTTTTGGTCAACTCTAAGTCTTGGGAAGATAAGAGGTGAAGCCATCTCAGGAGATAGAGGAGCTGGGGTGTAAGAAGGGCCTGAGAAAGAGAAATCGTCTATGAGGGCCCTCGGAAATGCAATAAGGAATCAGTAAAAGATGAATGAAAGAATTTGCTGGAGTAGCGAGGGCATGAGGAAGCTCTGGATTGATAACCAGGGTATGCCTTATTCACCTTTATGTCTTGAGAGCCTAGCATGGGCATTTGATTCCCAGCACACCCGTGAGAACTGCTAAGTTTCAAATGAATGGATGGATGAATGGATTAAAGAATGAATGAACAAAAGAATAAGGGACTGTAAGATCAGATAGCAGAAATTTAAAAGAGGAGAATGTTGATGAAGGTGGTGGAACAAAAGTTCAGAAAGGCAGTTGGGAGACAGTGCGCCCTGGACCCTGTGAGCTGGGGCCATGTGGGTCTTCATCCGGGGGAGCCAGGTCTTCTCCAGGGTGAGGACAGAGAAGGCAAGGGAGAAAAGGTGGTCCCATGAGCTCTAGAATCCACACCTGTGATGAGATGCGGGTGTGACAAAGGTGAGCCATGAAGAGCCGCAGATGGTAACCTGACCCAGTGGTGCCCACAGCCCTGTGGACAGTGCCCTTCCCAGCGCTGGCTCTGGAAGAGCCCCTAGCTTCCAAGTAGCGGGGCTTGAACATCACTGATAGGGAGCAGCTCAAATCTGGTGTGAGCCCTGGGACCAACCAGGAGACTGCAGGGCCTGCAGCCAGCAGGCTGGGTTGGTCACAACCCACGTGCAGGGGGCCCCAGCTCAGCTCCACAATCCTGCCCTTTCCCAGAAGTCGGGCTGAGGGAGGGACTTTCATCAGGGTGAAGACAAAGCCAGAGAGAGTCACCTTCAGAATTGACGCACTGCTCCCAACAGCCCCATGGCACTAGGGGACACGGGAGAGAAGTGCCCAGGACACATGCCGGGTGTTTTCCGGGGCAGTCAGCAGAGCGTAGGCGTGTGCAGTAAGGGTGATGGGGAGGACCACGGGTGGAATTTAACCTTGTGCCCGAATTAAGCTCAACACCAGTCCAGCCCGGTGTCCTTCACCCTGGTGTGGCTGAGCCGGGCACAAAGGCAACCGAGCTCCAGGAAAATGTGTTACTTCCCAAGCCCAGAAGCAGTCTGTGAGCTGTCCCACTTCATCTCAGTTGACCTCTGCCTGCCCCTGCTCGCTGTCCCACACACTGTGGCATGGGTCTCGGTCAAGGGTAAAACAAGTGATCGGCATGTTGACACAGACACTGGGGATCTCCTCTCACCTGTCAGGCACACGGCAAGGCACCGTGCGGGGACAGCGACGGGCCAGACACAGGCCCTGCCCCACGGGAGCCTATCACGGGCAACAGCACTTCTCAGATGTCACCATGCCAGGGACTCACCTGGGATCTTGTTATAATGCAGATTCTCATTCAGATGCTGCATTTCTGACAAGCTCCCAGGTAATGCTGATGCTGCTGGCCCGATGATCATACTCAGAGGGGAAAAAAGAGGTACTTTTAATAATATAAAGAAATGAAAACCACATGAGTAGCAGTGATATTTTATCATGAAAATGGCCATGAAGTAGGTGGCTCGGCCACTTGCAAATTTTTATGCTAATATTTGCTGAGCCTTCTCACGTTGCACAGTCCTGGGGGCGCTGCTGGGGAGATGCTTCCTGGAAGCAGGGCGCTTATGGTGCCAGGAGGGAGGGCCCAGGTCTGCCGCCTTCCATCCCCAGGGATTAGCAGTCAGTCTGGGGTGGAGGGGGAGGCAGGTATGTATTAGCTGTCCACGGACTTGAAAAAAAGTGCCGGTGCATGACGGGGTTAAGAGGTTCTGAGGCAGACAGTCCGCGTTCAAATCCTGGTGCTTTGCTCACTACCCTGCACGAGGTGCTAAAGTGCTTTGTGCTTCAGTCTTCCCGTATGGAAACAGGCTTGTTGCGAGGATTTTATGAGATAACGCAGGTAAAACAATCCCATCAGATGAGATGATGGAAGCCAACGACACATGTCACCTTTAGTGGGAAGCAGTGTGGATTCTCTGTGGCTCTGTTCCCACCCCTGCCCCATTGAGATGACCCCTGGGGTCTCTCCTCCAGTTTCCCCAGCACCAGAGGCCTCTGTCCTCATCAACTCCTTCTCACCCATATCTCTAAGTCTTCAGTAAATGTCTGTTCAAAGCCTGGTACAGACCAAGCGCCGCACCTGAGATAATGAGGAGGAGGAAGAGGAGTTGCCATCACTCGTGCAGCCCTTACTCAGCTTTACATACATTCTCTCAATCCCTCACGACAACATCTATGGTCAGTAAGAATGAGGAAGTGAAGGCTCAGAGAGGTTAAGCAATGTGCTTATGGTCACACAGCCCTCTTGCGAGGCTAAGCCCAGAGGTGAGGCTGCGGGGCAGGAGGAAGTGCCCTCCCTGCTCAGTGTTGTGCTCCCAGAGGGGCCCATGAAGTTGTGGAGCCTACAGGGTGGGCTCTCAATCTCCTGTGCTCTCACCAAGTTCAGAGCTGGAGTGAGAAAGAACTCAGAGAATGGATTCTCAGGGGAGGTCTGGTTGGTGGAGCAGAAGACAGGATAGGGGATTCCACACACCAAGACTGGGGGTGGGGTCTGAATTTCGTCAGACCAGTTCCAACCGTGGAGCAGGCTATGTAAGGGTAGAGGGATAGCAGGAGTGAGCCAGCATGCTCCCTGCCCCAGGTGCACTTAGAGGCAGGAAGCCTGGTTTCAGTCGTGGCTCTGGCCCTGGAACCAAAATCCCGTAGGTGAAAAAACCTATAGAGATCACCCAGGAACACAGAGAGTGGAAGCAACTTGCACAAGATCCCCCAGCTGAGACGTAACAGCTCACATGCCCGGGCACCACAAAGCTGCCTGAGGGCCCTCCCACACCAGCAAGATGGCAGCCTCAGCTTTTGTCTCATGCTTTTCCAGATTCTGACCAAGGAAAACCACACACTTTTTTAGGGTCATAGGACATCAGTTGTTTCCCTAAAATACTTAGGTCAGCCCTTGCTGCCTGTTCTTCACTTGCCGTCATCTAGTAAGTTTAACGACCCAAGGATGCTCTCTGCAAACCCCCCACCCCTGCACACAATCCCAGGACCCCTTCAGCCATCAGAACCCAACCGCAGGGACCCATCCCAGGGGCCTAGAGTGTGCAGGGCACTGAGGACACAAAGGTGAATCACACAGAGACCTCTGTCCCGCAGGAACCACTTAGGATGGGACAAGTAGTCACCACACTGGGGATGGCTCACCTTGGCTCTGGGCAGGGAAGTCTCTCTGGCAATGCCGGAGACAGGCGTCCTGCCAGCCAAAGGAGCTCAGGGTAAGAAAGGGAGGCCACAGAGGCAGCCACTCCTAAATTCTCTCAAAACACTGAAACCCTCCAGAGTCCATGCTTCATCTGTGTGGCCGCAATGTCTTCATGTGGACAAAGGGCCATCCCCATGAGACTTAAATTATTCAAGCATTCTGAATCCTCCTGCATGAGGTCAAGTAGGCAAAGAAACTATTGTCACTTGGAAGTTCAGGTTGAGGACAAAAGGAGGCTCAGTGGGGTCCCTGCAGGATGGTTCAGAGAAGGGGTGTGTGCTCTGGAGAGAGAATATCTAGGTTTGCCCCCAAGGCTCCACCCCTTTCCAGCCTCTCTGCAAGGGACAGTGACTTGGGACCAGTGTCAGAGAGTCCCATCCCCAGCCCTGGCCCCGCAGTGAAGTCAGAGAGAAAGGGAGCAGGCGTTCACCTCCCTGTGCCCCTCACATCCCAAGAGCCCTGCCCTGCCTGTGGGCTGTGGTGGGCGTTTATGAGCCACCATCTGTGTATGGTGACAAACTGACAGAGTCCAGGACGGATGAAGGGAGACCACCCCCATCCTGGGCTCATTCTGACCATTCCCCCAGCGGCTGGCCCGTTTTAGTTCATGCTCTTGGGCCCCTGAGAGCCTCGTCCTTTGCGGGTGGTGATGGCACAACCAATGTGCTCAGCACAGGAAAGAGGCCCTGGATGGCGGGCTGGGCCAGCCTCCTCCTTCACCCCGGGGCTGGCCCGGAGGCAGCCATGCCTTCACCTCTGCCTTCTGTGCTGTGTGGGCCTCCTGCAACTCCGTGGTGGCCCAGATGCAGAAAGACTCTGGGGCTCTTTAAGCCTCTCCTCACGCAAGGGCAGCATGGGGGCCGTGTGCAGGGCGGGGTGGAGCGGCAGCATTAGAGGTCATCTGTAAAGAGCACACCTGAGCCACAAAGGCCTGGCCTCCAGCCCACCCAAACACCCAGCTTGTTCCTGGCCTGCCAGCGTCCCCTCACGGCTGGCTGCCTTCTGTGGCCCGAAGCCCCGCGGCTTGGCCCTCCACTGCGCTGTCTTCTCTGTTTCCTTTCTTTTAAAGAAGGAAAGAAGAAGAAATTCCACAAAACAAGCTGTCCTCCTGACAGGCCAGCTCAGATCGCAGTTGAACTAGGCTGAATCAAAGAGCAACGTTACCAGGGGGTTATCAGAACTGTCTGGCTCAGAAAATAAACAACTCCTCAAAGATGGCCTGGAATTTGGCAGCTCCCTGTGCATGGGTTGCTGGGACTGAGGCCCCTCCCGGTCTCTAAACATGCCAGGGGGTCCAGCAGAGACCGCAGACCTGCAGTTCCATTCAACAAGCACAGGGATTCAGAGCAGGGGCTGTGGAGTCAGGCCTGGGCTGCAGTCTCAGGGCTGCCCCTTCCCAGAGGTAGGGCCTGCAGCCAGTTACTTAACTCTCTTGAGTGTGGTCATCTGTAAACCTGAGAGAATGAGATCTCTTTGAGGCTTAAGTTGAAGTGCCAGGGGAGAGCCTGGCACATTTATTAATTGAAGAAATACTTACTGAAATCCTACTATGTGCTAGACACCATTCTAGGCCCTGGGATACAACAATAAACAGGAAAGACAACTATGATTCCTACCCTCGTGGAGCTTAGTGTCTGGGAAGGATGCAGACCAGCCAACAGGCAATCACAATTCTGGGTGATAAGAGACAGGATGGCACAGCAATGGGGAGTTTTAAGACCCCCAAAGAGAGGCTCCTCACCCAGTCTTGAGGGGTTCAAGGAAGCCTTCCTAGAGAAACTGGTATGTGAGCCCTGATGTGAAGACTCAGGCAGGTGAAGAGCAGAGGTGGGCCACGGTGCACCTGGCCTGGGGAACTGAGCACAGTCCAGCCTGGCTGGACTGAGATGGGCGGCGGGCAGGGGCCAGACTAGGAAGGGTCCTGTGAGGAAGGTCAGGGAGGCTGACCTTGATGCCGAGGATAACAAAGGGTTAAAGCAAGGCAGCCTGTGTATGACGAAGGTCACCGGCTGGGCGAGGGATGGCCTGGAGAAGGCAGGGCTGGAAGCAGCCAGACAGCTGGGGGCTGCCGCAGTGACCCAGGGGAGCATGGCGGTGGTGTCAGGGCAGGAGGGAGGCGGAGGATTCAGGAGATGGTCAGCAGGCGCGGGACAGGACCTGAGGACTGATGGGTGGATAGAGGGACTGACGGAGGGTAGGAGCTCCGAGCCCGGGTTTCTGTCCTGAGCACTCTGGGCGTGGCATAAATGGCAACAGCTACATCACCATGATCACCGACTGGCGCAGGGACACGGGCCAGGTCATTGCCCTGTCTGGGCCTCGTTCTCCCACCTGTACAGCAATGAGACGCACCCAGCTCAGACCTGTGTGTCTCTGTGCCACCCCCAACAACTGCCTGAGTGCCGGCACATGCTCACTCCTCCCGCCTTTGTGCATTTCTCCAAACACAGCACCAGGCCGGGAGGACGCAGACAGGGACAGCTGTGAGACGCTGGCCGGTGTGGCCCATTAAATGCCAACTTCTTTGCAGACGACGTAGAGCAAACCTGCCTTTCCCCTGCTTCTTCTGGACCACAGTCACCCTCACCTCGTCCAGGGCTGGTGAGCGTCCCTTGCTTCCCTGCCACATGGGGCCGATTTCCTAGGGAGATGTTCTCCCCTTTAATCTGGAAGCATGCCCCTTAGCTGCCTCCTTGGATCTGATCTGCTCAAGTCTCTTCTCTATGCCTTCTAGATGGATCACCAGAATCTTGCCGAGCCTGGGGGGCTCCCTCTAAAGGCAGAGAAGGATGGGAACTACCCTGGCCCTCTGTCCCCACCCAGCTCTCTACTCAGGTGCCCACAGGAATGCCTGGGGCTCCTGGAGCTGGAAGAGCACTGTGGAGAGGAACTGCAGCCCCACGGCACCCAGGGCCTGGGACTTCTCAGCTCTCTCTGCGGTGGAGGGCCGGAGCCTAGCCTGAAACAGAACCGCCAACTGGATTTGAGTGCACATGAAGAGGGGAATTAAAGAGAGACAGATCAAAACTGGCCTTAAAATTAGACGCTAGTCCAGGCCACTACCTGCGAGAGTGATTGGAATCCTCTGCAACGACAGCAGGCTGCCGGACGCCACTCCTGGAGCCGTTCTTCTGGAATTCTCTGGCTGTTCAGGGGGCAGCTCTTCCTCCCTCAGGGCTCCTGGCCACCCTCTCCCTGCCTTTCTCCCCATGGCCGTTCAGGCTACCCAGTTGCTGACTGAGGAAGAAGCGTCCTGACTAGAACCACAGCCGAAAGAATCAGGTGCTTATTTGCACCCCAGGGGGCCCTCATCCTGAAAATTCTGGTACTGCCAAGGGTCAGGGGGGTGCTGAGCTGCTCCGCTCTCCAGCCTGTGTGGAACCAGGGCCGTTTTGCTGGGGAGGCCCCAAGTTCCCAACTAGTTCCCAGCCTGAGAAAAAGCAAGAAACCTGGGCTGTGGACACACCTTGGGAAGGAGGCAAAGAAGACAAGGAATGAACCCACACAGCAGAGCCGGGCCAGGCCCCACGGAGCCCAGCACCAGCACCCTGCCCACAGCTGCACCATACCACGGGTGGGCCTGCATCTTCAACACTCCCTTTCCCTGCCAGACCTCCTCCTTCCCCTCCCCAGAGCTGCCTGGCTTCTCGCCCAAGACCTAGACACCTGCCCACACGCACAGAGCCCACAGGGGCCCGACCAGGTCTCCTGCCGTTCATTCCGCCCAGACGCACGTGCGCAGGGCTGCTGACCCAGGATGCTCCCCCTCCTCGCTCAGAGCCGGACTCCTCGTGGGATCTCAGGAAACTTCTACCAAACGAAGCCATTCTAGCCTCTGCCCTCCTCCTCAGAGGCCGTCCAGGTGCAGATGTCTCACGGAGCCGGCTCTGAGCTGCCCGCCTCTCCCAGCAGCCCCCGTCTCCGGATGCAGATGCATGGGGCCACGAGGCCTGTGAAGGTGCCGATTCTTCCCTCTTCACGCCGTCTGCTCGTCCACACGGGCAGGAACCGCGAGGCTGCACGGTCAGGGGCCCCTCTTGCATGGGCTGGGCAGGTATTTGCTGATGCCATTCTGAGCAGACAGTGCCGCCTCCCCTCTGTGGCACTCCCGTGTGACTCAGCTCAAGTCTACCCCTAGGAAGGTTTTCCCAGCTAAGTCCGCTCTTCCTCTTCCCGGCTCAGGCTTCTCTTCCCTGAGAGCTGTGTGGTGAATGGCAGGGCTGTGCAAACCTTACTGTGCACACAAAATGTCTGTCTGGAGATCCAGGTAAATGTAGCTGGGGTTCAGCAGGTGAGAGGAGTGGGATCCTGCATTTCTGACAAGCTCCCAGGTGATGCTGCTGTGGTCCACAGGCAACACTTTGGGGAGTGAGAAAGTAGAGGAAAGAGACTTGGGATGTCTGCAATGTTCCTGCATTACATGAGGTAATGCAGAGCCGAGAGCCCCTGAAGCCACGGGTGCCCACAAGTGCAAGTTCTGTTCCTTTTGCTTCAGTTTTCTCCCTGTAATAGTAGGAACGAGAGGCCTCGCGAGAGGTATTGCCAGAGAATTAAATGAAATAACATCTGAAGACCGTGGTGCACAGCAGGTGACAGATGATCAGAGTTCTCCCTCCTTTCCTTCTGCTGTTAGTCCTGTGTCTGGCACATAACCTGTGTCCCATATGATCAGGGAGGGGGCTGGGAGGGCCCGAAGGCCTGTCTCTTAGACTAATGGTCTCCACATCCAGCTCTGAGTGCCTGTGCGTGTGGTACTGGAGAAGTGGGTTGTTCAGGTCATGCTGAAGGGTGATTCCTCAAGTGATTTTGTTACTTGGATACATGTGCATGAGCAAGAACGCCTGCTAACATGTGGGAGGGGTCATACAGAGCAAGGACCTACAGATGGCAGCCAGCCTGGAGAGCCCTGGGTAAGGCCCCAAGCCCTGCTGCCTCTTGGTTGGGGCAGCGACCACTGGAGAGGACCGTACGACCCCACTTAGTCTGATTCTCACTGCAGGTCAGCAGCTCAATAGAAGAAAGGTAGGTGCTTTTAGAATCTGCATTAACCAGTCTGGCCAGGGAAAGGACCATTCATCAGAACCCCTCCTTTTTCCTGGCCTATAGGTACTCAAGCTGCTTCAGAGATCTTGCTTGTTTCCAGAAAAAGGCTAGGGGCTCAGGGAACCAAGCTCAATATGTGATATATAGCAGTGTTGCTTCTAAGGTTTAAGGCAAAGGCAAGAGGAGAAATTAGACTGATGGCCAATTCATCTTCAGTAAGCATTTACTGACAGCCAGTCTGCATCGTAGCCTCCCCTGCCCCCCCCCCCACATATACTTAATCTTTTCTGATTAAGATCAAAAGTAAACCCCTTTGATCTTAATCAGAAAATGATGCTGTTTCAGCTCATACAACTCAATATCAAAAGAACAAACAACCCAATCGAAAATGGGCAGAAGACCTAAATAGACATTTCTCCAAAGAAGACATGCAAATAGCCAACAGGCACTTGAAAAGATACTCAACATTGCTAATTATTAGAGAAATGCAAATCAAAACCACAATGAAGCATCACCTCACACCGGTCAGAATGGCTATCATCAAAAAGTCTACAAAGAATAAATGCTGGAGAGGATGTGGAGAAAAGGGAACCCTCCTGCACTGTTGGTGGGAATGTAATTTTGTACAACCACTATGGAGAATAGTATGGAGGTTCCTTAAAAAACTAAAAATAAAGCTACCATATAATCCTGCAATCCCACTCCTGGGTATATATGTGGAAAAGATGAAAAGTCTAATTTGAAGAGATATATGCACCCCAATGTTCATAACAGCATTATTTACAATAGCCAAGACATGGAAACAACCCAAATGCCCATCAACAGACGACTGGCTTAAGAAGATGTGGTACATATGCACAATGGAATGCCACTCAGCCATAAAAAGAATGAAATATTGCCATTTGCAGCAACATGAATGGACCTAGATAATATATTAAGTGAAGTCAGTCAGACAGAAAAAGACAAATATTGTAGATATCATGTATATGTGGAATCTAAAAAATAATACCAATGAGTCTATATGCAAAACAGAAAGAGACTCACAGACATAGAAAACAAACATGTTTACCAAAAGGGAAAGGGCGGGGAACAGGGATAAATTAGGAGTATGGGATTAACAGATACAAACTGCTATGCATAAAATGGATAGGCAACAGGGATTTACTGTAGAGCACAGGGAGCTATATTCAATATCTTATAATAAACTATAATGGAAAATAATCTGAAAAATACATAAATATAAATGAATCACTTTGCTGTATACCTGAAACTAACATGATATTGTAAATCAACTATACTTTAATTAAAAAAAAATAATGCTGTTTCATCATACTTGTAGACGGTACCTGCTGAGACTGGGGGATCCCTCTGGCATGGTACCAGCCCACATCCAGTGCAGAGGGACACATGTGGCCAGAGAGGGAGCACTGAAAGTGATGGTGGTGCAAACACAGAGGTCAAGGGCTCTGAGTAGCAGAGATGACATGTGAGCCCCAGAAACCATGCTCTGTTCCCAGAGTGCATCCCTAATATACATACACACACGTGCACATGCACACACATACACACATGTATTTCCTCTGCCTTTGGGAAGCTGAGGTTCAGCTTCCCAGCTAGTTCTGAGTTCCGCTTTCTTCACAAAGAGGTACAAATTTGCCAGGAGGCCATTCCTTCTCTAGCCCCAGCCCTTCTCCATGCCCTGATAACATTTCACACAGCTATTTAAGAAGCAGGGTTAAGGTTTCTTTTAACTGGCTATTAAAATCAGAGCACAGAGACAAGTTTTGTAAAGCTTGGTTTCCATAGAGGATAACTTTTCTTCTGTGGGTTTAAAAAAATGAGAATCTTGATTGAAACTGTAGGCAGCCACATAAACAGTAAAGCCCACTCAGTCTTCCAGATGCAGACAGAATGTGAGGATCTTTTCTCTGAGGTTAAAAGGAATGCAAATTCATATGATTTGTTTCCAGATTTTTAAGAAAGGTGAAAATGCTAGTAAGACTGCTGTGAACTCAGATGACACCTCCAAGTGCAGGCTGTACTGATTTTTACCTCGCCACACTCCTAAGAAGACCTTCCCTTGGCATCCAGCTTCTGAGGCTTCCTCTTTCTGTTCTTGTCTTCAAAGGAACAGGAAATGCCAGCAGGTTTGTTTTTCTCTGCCCCCGGGCTGCTCCCGTCCCTTTTATCAGAACAGTGGCAACTTCAAGTTAGAGGCAGCCCCTGGGACTAGTTTCAGAGCTGAGCTGGTTTTGTTGTAAAAATACATACATACATATGCTCACATGCACGCGCACACACACACACACACACACACATATACTGGTAGTTGACGTTTACTAAATGCTTATTACACGCCAGCCACTTTAAAGACAACTTACATGAATTATTTCATCCTCACAACTTTGTGACGTAGGTTACAACAATGGCAATGATAATGGCAAACACTTATAAAGCAGCACGTGTCAGCACATGTAAGCACGTTCTAAGTGCTTCACACACTTGACGCAATTACTCTTCACAAGCTTGTACGGTAGGCGCTATTATTATCCTCACTTTATAGGTGAGGAACCTGAGGCTTACAGAGGTTAAGAAATTTAGCTGAAGCCACTCACCTAATAAGTGGTGAAGCCTGGGTTCAAACACAGGCAGCCAGGCCCCAGCGCCCCTCTGACAATTCCATCCTCACCGCCCCTCGGTGGACAGGAGCGCCCTGGGGTCATTCCATCTAGACAGGCACAGCCCTGAGCATCTACTCTGTGCAGTCCTGCTGCTCCCTCCAGGGGCTCCTTGTTCAGCAAGGGAGTGTGGGTGCATTAAAGACCTTTACACATAGAGCCTCACACAGAGCAGTCAGCTGGGCTGAAAGACCTCTTCAAACCAAATGTTCCAGACAGAGAAAGATCAGATTAGTGGAGGGAAATCAAGCAAGTCCCATGGAAAAAGAGATAAGCAACAAAGATATACTGTATATCCTTGTTTTGTTTTTTAATTCATATATATATTTTAAAATCAAACACAATTAAATAGAATATGGTTTAAGTACGTGAATACTTCGCTTTAGAATAACAGAGGTGGTACATAGTACCAAAAACTCATACACAGCCTTTCCACTTCTTCTGTTGATGAAACAGTGTGCGTCTATACAATCAAATATTGCAGTGGAGTAAATTCTCTATTCATTCAAGACTTTCTCAAAGACAGAGGTGATTAATAATTATACATTCATGTGTACATATATATACAGAGAATTATAGCCACTACCTTCTAATAACCTATAATGGAGCATAATCAGCAAAAATACTAAATCACTATGTTGTACACCTGAAACTAAATAATATAATCTTGTAAATCAACGATAATTAATTTAAAAACAAAGAAAGAAAGGCCCATGGAGAGTACAGTGAATGAGGAGGAAGGACTGACAGAGGCCCGGTGTTGGGGGTGGAGGGGTGAGTGCTCCAGGGGCCTGGAGGCGACAGAGTGGCGGAGGAGACAAATATTGTGAGTCCACGCGTATGAACCACCTAGAACAGGTAAATTCACAGGCACAGAAAGGAGACTAGAGGGTACTAGAGGCGGAGGGCGGGGGGATACGGAGCTATTGCTTAACAGGTACAGAGCTTCTGTTTGGGGGTTATGAAAATATTTCGGAAATAGTGGTGATGGTTGCACAACACTGTAAATGGAATTAATGCCAATGATGGAACACTTAAAAACAGTCAAAATGGCAAATTTTATGTTATATATATTTTCACACACACACACACACACACACACACACGAGCTGAGGAGAAGCAGCCAGTGGGCCCAGGCTGTCAAGGTCCCGGGAGCCACCCTGTCACTGCGCTGCCCTGCTGCTGAGCCCAGGTGCCAGGGCTGCCATTCCTTCCCTTCGGGATCTGAGAGCTGGAGCCCTGGTGCCCGGCGATAGAATCCGACGGCCTGACAGCCTTGCTCTTTGCCTGCGTCCCTAAGGCCAGCTGCTCACTGGACCCCACCCGGGGCCTCTCTGCCCTCAGGCTGCCAGTCTCCAAGGCGCCTCAGGGCCCTCGGGCCCGCAGAGCTGTGGCTTTCCTTTTCTCACCGCTTCAAGTTCTGCAATCACAATCTGTTTTCCAATGCCATGGCAGCGGCAGACTGTAATTAACGTGGAATGTTCTGAGGGAGCGGAGGACATGTGGGACAGAGGTCAGGCTCTCCAACAACAACGCTTTCTGCTGCAAGAGGACTGTTTTCTCCTCTCCTTCTCCCTTCCCGGGATGTCAAAACAATAAACCTCTGGGAGACAAAGAAATAAACCTGTCCTGCTTCACATGTACAAAGCAGGCCCTGGTGCAGGTGCGGGGACCCGCATACGGGGCAACAGTTGGACAGACGGTGCTCTGCCTCGCTCACCACCTGGGCCTCCTGACCGCAGAGACACACCTACAAACATACACCATCGAAGCTCCCATCAACCCAGCAGGGCCATATGGGGCCTGCACTGTCAGTCTGCATGCAGTCAAGTCACTAGAAGGAAAGTCCACTTTTTAAAAAAATAATAAACTGGTTCATAAGCCCCTTTTCCTGTGAAAGTGAGCAAAGACAGAACTATTGAATAGAGAAATAAATGCACTAACTGTATTTGAAATCCTGTTCAGTACAGAGGTTCTTGAGAAAAATTTCTGTTTTTCAGGTGTAGCTTTGGTGACATTTGGGATCTGTTTATTGCCGGGCACAAAAAGGAGAGGGAAGAAAAAAAGTCTCACTTATCTATACTTTAAAAAAAAAAAAAAAAAAAGGAAGCCAGATTAAATAAAGTACCATAAATAATTCTCCAGAAGAAAAGTTTGGTGGAATCTGGAATTTCTAACTCCTATATAAAATCTTCTGAGAGCCTGCCTTTGAAAATGAATCTTTGCCACTGCTTCATATCACTGCTATATGACTGCTCACAACAAGTGGTCCAGCCATGTCCGTCCCCCTCTCCCCCCGTGGCCTGTGGACCTCTGACAGACAGGTGGACAGGGCTAGTTTCCTATTCATCTCTGAATCTCTGGCCTGCAACTAGCTTGGGATCTTGCTCAGAAAGTGTGGCCTATACCCATACATGGAAGTGAGTTACAACTCAGCATTTTGACTGCCAAAATAACAAGATGGCATGATTTAGCTAGGACGGCGTCAGGGTTTGACCCCTCTCGCAGAAGGCAGATGTCTACAGAGTCTTCTGTGCTGACCCTGGGGTGACGTCATGCTCCTCACTGCCTCTGGAATTAACTGCAACTCCTTAGCACAACACACGAGACTCCCACGACCCAGCCCCTGCCTGTGTCTGACCACATCCTCCGCTGCCCCCCAGCCCTGCCCCTTGTGCTCATCCAGCCCGGAGCAGCTGGAGTCCCTGCACGTGCCACCTACCAAGGCCTCTGTGCTGCTGTTCCTCTCGGCCGCAGTGTCCTTATCCCTCCTCTTCATTAAATCCCAGCTCAGAGGCCACAGCCTCTGTGTAGTTCCTTCCTCCGGGCCTTGGACACGTCCGTGGTTACGGTGTCTATAATCATCCTGTGTGCCTCTCTGACCGATCAAGCTGGGAGTTCTTGGAGGACAGGGCCTGTGTCTCTTTACATCTGAATCCCTGCTGCCTAGCCCAGTGCCTGGCAGGAAGTAGGGACTCAGTCTATATTTATTAAAGTGAATTTTTCTAGACAGGCACACTCTCACCACCACATAGTAAGGATAAAACATGCCTTTTCTGCAATGGCTAGACTCCACATTGTGACCACCCAGCCAAGGCCGTGGCCAGTGTCTGTGAAGGGCTTTGGGAGCAACTGAAGCCACACCCAACCTCAGTGGGGTAGCCACAGAGCACCTCACAGCGTAAGATAGTGAGGCCGCAACCAATAAATACCTCATTAGCTTCAGAGCCTGCTGGGCCACTTGCCAGGGCCGTGCTACCCTTTTAGAGCCTGGACATGCACCACCAGACTGAACGTAATCTACTTAATTAATTTACAGCACAGAATAAACACTGTACCCCCAGTGCTGCCCTCATTCAAGCTGCTCAAATCACATTGGGAAAAACCCACAGTGTCTCCCTGGCAGGTTAGCACCAACACTCCCAGGGCATCGCCATGGTGAAACTGGTAAACACACCCCCTTTTGCAAAACCTCTCCCTTCCCCCTTATTAATTTTTCTAGAAATGTATACAACTTTCATCTGCTTTAAGTAAATGTTTGCAAACGTTAATTAGCCCCAGGGATACTCCCTTTGTATACTATATGTTTCAGTGAGATTTGGGCAAAATATGGTGGTCATACATGTATTTCTGATTAGCATATGTTCTGAATGAAAATGAGAGCACCTGGCCCTTAACTAAGATGAAATATATGAAATTGGGATGTGTCAGAAAACATGCCTGCAGGTCTGGTTCTGATCCTACATTTTTCGAACAGTGAAGTTAGACTGAATGTTTTCTGATTTGGCTACTTTTTACATCTCTAAGGAATGAAAAGCCAGTACCTGATGGGGACAACGGGGGCTAAAGCTAGTGACCATCAGTGCTCCAGGCAGCAGATGGAAGGTGAGGCTTAGAATCTTACACGGAAATGGCGATTTCCTCAGGACAAGAGACTGGGATTTGGGGCCATGAGGGTGGGCCTCGTTTCTCAATGCCAGCCATCCATCCGGTGGTTTGGTTGCAAGAAAGGCAATTCCACCCAGCAGCCTATATTCATCATTTCTGGAATAGTAAGGCATACACGCTGTCAGGGCCCAGAGAGAATCAATCTAGGTAAGGCAAGAGAGGAGTTAGGTTTTAAAAGGAAAATGTTCTTTGCCTTTCAAAGCCTTTCAAGGGTTACTGACATTCACCATCTCTGTGCTTTTACCTACTCAGATAAATGAGGGAAGAGGCGATGCTCTGTGACACCTCTGGAATCCATCAAGGGGCAAGTTGCTAGGCAAGAGAACTGTGATTCAGGGCTTGGGCCACTAGAATAAAAACTAAGAGAAACAATGCAGTCCTGTCAAGTAGCCAATCTGAATGGCATCCTTTGACCTCATGGAATAAAAGAGAGCCCCTGTAATATCTCAGAAGAAAACAGGAGCAGGGGTCATGCCTCTGACTGCTGAGCAGGGCCAGCAGAGGCCGACGGTACCCCCTGTTCCTGCCAAGCCGTGTGTTCAGACACGGCCATCCAACAAGCGTACAGAAATACCACACTCTAAAGGCACATAGCTTCAAGTCTGTTGTTTGGAATTCTGAACACGACTTCCTATAAAAACTATCTCCTCATGGTGTTCGGGCTCCTTCTTATACACGAAACACAGAATGACCCAGAGTTTAGAATGGGAGGACCAATGGTGAAGGGAAAAGGGGCGTTCATGGCCATGAAACTGACTGGTCAGCAGGGGCACTCTGGGACCACATTCCCATGATGATGGCCAGGAGGGATCCACGTGTGTGCGTGCGTGTGTGTGTTTTGTGGGAGAGCACGTCTGTGAGAGAAACATGGGGCTCCAGAAACAGAAACAGAAGCTCAGGGAAGGAACTGAAAGACAAGGAGAAGTACCAAGCAGAGGTGAGGATTCTGAGTCCCAGTAACTCCTCAGTTGAAGTCTTTCTCTCTAAAAGGACTCACTTCCCAGGTGGGAACAAGGGTGAGCTGTTTCGCTGAGGCCAGGAGAGGGGAGGGGGGGCAGCAATAGACTCCCGCTGTTTGCTGGACTGGGATGCCCGTAACTCAGCTGTTCGCTATGATTAAGGAACACTATGCAGGACCACGTGTTCACCGAGCAGGGTCAAGACCTCCAGCGCCCATAGGGCCAGACGGTGACGTGAGCCAGTGAGACTGGGGCAGCGTGTGTGGCGGAGGTGCTGGGGAGGGCTGGAGAGTATGCGCCATCAACACAGCCGCCACGCCTCAGTCCTGGCCGTGGGACCTGGAGAGAAGGCAGACACAGGGCTGTCCTGCCTTCTGAGTTTTAAATAAAAGTAAAAAATATCCTGATTTTAAATGGTGGCAACTAATACATATTAAGAAAAAAATGCCACAGGAAAAAAAGGAAAAAAAAAAACCCCACTCTTCTGCCTGGTTGGTGGGATACTAGTTTGCAGCCCCTTTCCCAGTGCCTATAGTCAGAAAAAACTGTTTGGTTCTTCGGTTCCCAAAGCTAGTTACAGACCAGAATCACTTAGGGTGTAAGTCCAAAATGCAGATTTAGAGACCCACCCTAGACCAACTGAATCCGAATCCCTCTGGGAGAAACCTAGGAACCTGTATCTTGAGGTTGTGATTATGATATGGCCGCACTGACTCTGAGGAACCCCTGACACGTTCGCGTTACTTTCCTTGGCTTCATAGGTATAACCAAACCCTCACTTTTGTCTCATACCTCTAGCTCATAATGAGAAAATAATATTATAAGAAAAATAAAATGACAACACCACAAAAAATACCGACCAAGGCTTCTAAAACTTCTCTCCAGGGAAAGGACAGAGGCCAGCGTATGGGAGACCTGGGACACAGCTGTTGCCGAGTGTGTAAAATTGTGTCTTCTCTAAAAGCGTTATAAAACTTTAATATTCTACTCTATAAGATACCCATATATATTTTAATATACCAATTTTCCCCCTACCAAATCTTTGAGAAAAACTGACTCTGGAGGAAGATGCAGTACGTTTATCCTGTGATTTGGAGGGCCCCCAAGAATTCCCCCAGCACAAGTGTCCCAGGATATTTACCAAAGTTTGAGAAGCACACACATATCTAGATCCATACTATTTCACTTAATCTAGGCCCACTGGCAAAATGCCACATTAAGTCCACAGGTGGGAGGCTACATGCAGAATTATTTGGCTTCTACTAAGACTTCTATTTAAATTTCTGCTCCAAAAATAAGGCATGTGTGTGTGTTAGAAATGTGTTAGATGGGGGAGAAAATGATGACATAATAACAAGAAATCATCCTTCAACATACAGCTTTCAAAGCTTAATGGCTTAAGAGTGGTTTATTTACATTTTCCTTTTTTTTAATAAAAAGAAGCAGTCAAAGGAAATTAGGCGCTTAAACTGCTCTAAAGGCCCTGCTCATCTGGGCAGCGAGGGTCACTTTTGGAGGATTTGCTCACTGTGTGGCTTTGTGGTGTGGGCAGCTCAGACTCCTTCGGAAATAACAATCCATCCAGGAAGCTCCAGCCACGTGTATATACCTCCTGTCTACACACAGGCCCCAGAGCAATGGCCTGCAGACCTGTTTCAGCCACCCAGTGGGGTCTGAGGGACCTGAGTGCTATCTACAGGCAGCAGAGCCCCTGCAGGCATTCTGCCATTGTCTGCACTGTGAGGCTTCAAGGAAACCAAGGTATTCCTGCTGGGCTTAACATTTCCTTTCTTGGTGACATCGCCAACTGCCACCAGCATTTAAAGTCACACCTCCTGTTTTCCTACCTTCTCTTACCCTAATATCATTACTTCTTAGTAAGCTTAAAGCTAGGTTCCCTGGAGATATTACATTTTAGTAAGTGTGAGAATTCCTGATTAATTTCGGGCAGCATTTTACTGCTGTGTAGCACTTAACTATTGATCTGAATGCCCCAGGTGTTGATTCCTATGGAAAAGATGCTTTAAATTAAACGTGGGCTCTTTATGTCACAGTGCCCAACTTGCTGTCGTGAATAAAGCGATGATCACACAATCAATAAAGTTACTTCATATTATTACACTAAGGAAAGTGATAAAAGCTCTTTGTGGAAGCCAAATATACACCGTCATTCCCTCAGTCACTAATGTTCACGATGGAGAGATGCTCTGGCTTTATTCTCACCCTCACCCCACCCCCAAGAAAGCTCTGCCCCAGCTGGGACCCAAACCCACCTTCTCTCAAGGGATCAGCCACTTCCTCTCTGGGAGCCTCAAAATGGTGTCTAAGTCCCCTCAGCTGGAACGTTCCAGAGCTCAGTGCTTCTAAGCTGTTGTGAGGGAGGAGCCTCGAGAAGGTTCTCCCACCTGCATGTAGCCCTGGGAGTGGCACAGGTGAGACCCCTGCTGGCGAGGCGTAACCCTGCACCCACACTGAGGGGAGGGGGGTCTCCCAGCAAAGAAGCTCTCAGGGTGCCACATCCTCTTTCCAGCTTTCCTTCACCACTGTCTCCTCTGACTCAGGATATAATCCACTCCCCCTCCTATACCGACACGCTGGACAGCCCACTCCCCAGACAGGCGACAGAACCCGACCGTCAGCACTTACCCCTCCTGGGCCTCAGCTGAATTCTCAGACCACCCCTTAGAAGGACGGGGGCGGGGAGGGGAGAACACACTTGGAGCCCTGGATACCTGGCCAGGGTGCCCACACATGACAAACTTCCTGCTCCCGATGGTAATAAGATCAGGGGCTCCTCGGAGTCTTCTTCTGTTGCTTAACAGGATTAGAAAATAAAAATAAATCCCAAACACACAGAGGCACGCTGCCTCTGCCTTGTGGAGAGAGAACATTAGTTCTGTTTTGCCTAGAACGACCTTCCACCTTCCGATGACAGCTTCCCTTCAACAAGACTAAAAACTGCCTCCAAGCCCCTTTCAAAAAGAAGCAAGGGGGCCACAAGGTGCCAGGGGGCAAAACTGACAACAGCAATCTGTACTCTCCCCACCGTTAACCCCTTCCCAGTGTTTCCCACTTGGAGTGGATCTGATGATCAAGCTCGGTCAGGGCTTTAACCCTCCCGGCCTCAGGAGGCAGGCGCCCTGGAGAAGGCCACCTCACACCTTAAAGGGACACGTCGCCCTCCAGCCACGGCCTCCTGGGCAGCAGGACCCTTCTTCCACGCCGGCTGCTTGACACGACACAACAAACAAAAACAGTCCCGTCGCGGTGACACAGCTCTAACGCCATTCAGCTCTCACAAAATCGAGCTCTGTCCCATTTGAAGTATGGTGACAACATCCCTCCCCCACTGACCCGGCTTCAGCAGCCCTCTGTCCTCACCCCGCCCGCACGGGGGAGCCGAGCCTCTCATCTCACCGGCCTGCAGGGGGCGCCCTGGGTCGGCGGCTCGGACTTGAGTTCTGGGCCGAGTCAACCACAGCCTACCGTCCCTCCCTCTGCTCTTGTTTTTCTTTACTAAATATAGCTGCATATTCAACCAACCAGGCATAAACATTAATTAGAAGTGCAAGTCACTACATTTACAAAAACATGCCATCTGAGCAAGACATAAAAAAAGCCTAAGAACTAGGTATAAGTGGAACCTTTCTCAAAAACCTTCAACTGTTATCGAATCGCAGAATTTAACTCGTTTTACTCATTTGAGACTTAGAAAAATCTTTCTCCTTTAAAAAAAACAATTTCTTGTTTGTAAAATACATGTTCAAAATAAAAAAGCTGGAAAACTCTATAAACCATAAAGGGAGAATAACACACACAACAATCTCTCTCTCATACACACGCACAGAGACCCGAAGCTAGAATTCAGGGTGTTTCAGCAAAGCAAACCCCAGGATTGCCCTCTACCACATGCTACTGTTACAGTCATTTCCCACAAAGTGTTTATCAATAATAAGTAAGGCAGCTATCATCCTGTAAATCAAGCATCATGCTCAGAGTTTTACCTGCGTTTTCTTTAGTTCTCAAAACAACCCCAAAGGTAGTAGTATTATTTCCAATATATCAACAAGGTAGCAAAGTCTCAGTGAAGTGAAATAAACTAGAAAATGGCACAGTTGGGATTTTAAATCACCGCAGTCCATCTACCCTAAAAACACATGCTCTCTGCATCACACCAGATGCTTTCTCTTTTGTTTTTACAGACCTCCACTCCTGAGCACGAGCAGTTTTAAAAAGGAAGGCACATGCATGGTGCTTCCACATGAGAGGCCAACACCTCCACAGTCACCTTCATTACAACTAAGAAGTTCCTGGAGAGAGGGAGGGAGGGAGGGGGAGGGAGGGGGGGAGGGAGGGAGGGGGAGAGAGAGAGAGAGAGAGAGAGAGAGAGAGAGAGAGAGAGAGAGAGTTCGTGAGTTCGTTTGCTAGGGCTGCTGTAACAAAGTACCACAAACTGGGTAGCTAAACAACAGACATTTCTTGTCCCACAGTTTTAGAGGCTAGAAGTCTGAGATCAAGGTGTCAGCAGGGTTGTTCCTTCTGGGGGCTGTGAGAACCCCATCTGCTGCCTGCCTCTCCCCTGGCTTCTGGTGGTTTGTTAGCGATCTTTGGTGTCCTTCGCTTAAAGAAGCAAAGCCCAATCTCTGCCTTCACATCCACATGGCACTCTCCCTGTGTAAGTATGCCTGTGTCCCGATTTCCCCTTTTAATAAGGACATCAATCATATTGTATTAGGACGCACCCTCATGATCCCACATTAACTAATTATATCTGTAATGACCCTATTTCTAAATAAGGTCACATTCTGAGGCACTGGGGGTTAGGACTCCAACATATGAATTTGTGGGGGGACACAATTCAACCCATAACAGTGAGTGAGAAAGAGAGACATATATGGGGCAGGGAGGCAGAGGATGGAAGGGAGGGTCGAAGGGAGAGAGTAAGAGAGGGAGGAGGGGAGGGAGAGGGAGGGAGAGCTGGAAAGGAGAGGAGGGGGCTGGGCTGACTGGGGCTGGGCTGTGTGCACTCCCTCTGGCCAGGACACGTCCCCAGGACGGGTGTGGGATGTGGGATGGTGTCGGTGTTTCTTATGAAAGGGGTGCCCCGTCATTGTGAACATCTGCAAGCAGTAGGTAAGGGACATGCTAATTGTGACCAAGTTTGAACACCACTGTGCCATCTCTGGCCCACCCACTGTCCACCACTGGTAGTGACTCTTGAATCATATATTGTCCCACAGAATTCTGCTGCCTTCAAGCTGGTAAGGCTGACAGATGGGCTTTGAATATAAGCTGCCTCAGAGAACCTTGGGGTGAACTTACCTGTCAAGACAGAATAGAATTTTCAAAAATACAAACTCAACTTAAAGATTTAAAATAGAGGTAAGATGTCCTTATCCCATGCCTCCTGTAGGGAAAAAAATACGTAAATATAAGACATCATTTGCTCACCCCAATGGTGAAAGCTTGCTTCAAATAGAGCATGCATGCTATATATGCGAAGTGTACATTAAGATGGGCTGTAAACGCCGTAGGAACTCATTTCTTCTGGTTTACTTGGCATTACTGTCGCTGCATAAATGTTGTGCAAATGATGTTGGTGCTAGTATCAATCAGCAAATTGGTACACCACATCAGCTGAAGTGAGAACAAATGGTTGTAATTATCCTTAAAACCAACAGGACCTTTTCTAACAAAGAAGAGAAGCCATAGACTAAGAAACCGAAACAAGGCTTGCTGACACCTCAGTGACATTTTGGCAAAAGGATACAGGAATCCAGGTCAGATTCTGTGAACTATTACAGCTCAACACGGGGCAACTGATAAACACCGGTTTAATGGATGCCAGTGGGTTTTCCAGGCCCGGGAAGATCTGCACACACCATCCACTCTTCCCACTCCCGGCACCTGTACTGCTCCCCTGTGAGGCAACACGGGGCAGGGCCGATACACCCACCCTGCCCCCGCTGGGATCACGCACATACTCATCGCCAGGCCCCAGGAGGTGGGGGAACCACACAAGACAGCCAAGAGAACACAGGTTTTGGAGGCTGATCTGCTTTTCAGCTGCAAGCCATGCCACTCACTAGCTGAGCTCTTTGAGCTTCAGCTTCCTGTAAGATGGGAATATCATTACACGTCTAGAGGCTGTTGTAAAGATTAAACAGCATTTTGTACAAGTAGCCGTCGCACAGAGCCTGGCCATATAGCCAGTCCTCGGTCAGTGGAACTTTCTGCCCTTCTTCCCTTCCATGAGAAGGATGGAGCCCTCTCAGGGAACAATCTCCATCTGACTGGACTGCAAGTATGAGATTTAAACAGAGGTGGAGATCCAGCGGGAGCTCAGAAGACCCCCAACATCTGGCACTGTCTTCTGACAAGCAAGTAAGAAAGTGTTGAAAGTGTATTTGGGGAAGAGGGGTGTACTAACATACATTTACACTTCTTATGTGCCAGGCACTGTTCTAAGAACTTTATAATAGTTGAATTCTCACAACAGCCCTGTGAGGTAGGTTTTATCCTTATCCTTACTTAACAGATGAGGAAACTGAGGCACAGAGAGGTTAAGTGGCTTGCCTAAGGTCACAGAATAAGCGGTAGAGTCAGGACCAAACCCAGGCAGTGTGGACCTAGCACCCATGAGCTTAACCACGCTACCATGCTGCCCCTTCTTGTCCGAATCCTTTCTCTGCAGCTGGTTTGGGATTTTCCCGCTCAGTTTAATGGCTGTTTTGCTCCACTTTTTGCTGTTGTTGTTGGAGCTAGATATAATTTTTTATTGGAGTATAGGTGATTTACAATGCTGTATTAATTTTCCCTTCACTTTTTTTTAACATCTTTATTGGAGTATAATTGCTTTACAATGGGGTGTTCGTTTTTGCTTTGTACTAAAGTCAATCAGTTACATATTCCCTTTACTTTTTTTTTTTTTTTTTTTTGCGGTACGCGGGCCTCTCACTGTTGTGGCCTCTCCCGTTGCGGAGCACAGGCTCCGGATGCGCAGGCTCAGCGGCCATGGCTCACGGGCCCAGCCACTCCGCGGCATGTGGGATCTTCCCGGACCGGGGCACAAACCCGTGTCCCCTGCATCGGCAGGCAGACTCTCAACCACTGCGCCACCAAGGAAGCCCTCCCTTCACTTTTTAATCATTCACTCCACAAACAGTTGTTGACACTGACTCTGAGCCAGAAGCTGGGAAGACGCAGCTGGGCTGGGAGGGAGGCCTGTAGGGCATCCACAGGCCTAATGAATGGGCAGAAAGGGGCGAGGGCCAGGAGAGGAGGAGAGAAAAGTGCTCTGGGTGTTCAGATAGGGCGAGAGTGGGCTCCTGTGGCTGACGGTCACAGGATGCTATGGAGAAGGTGTGATCGAGCTGGCCGTGAAAGACAGAGAGGGTTTCGCAAGGGGGAGACAAGTGAAGAGAAGCCCCCCAGGAGGCAGGGGGGGGCTCAAGCAAAGATAAAAAGGTGAGCGGCTGGCACAGCAGTTAAGGAAGCATGAGCGTCCAATCTGACTGGAGCGCACAGGGCCAGTCACAAAGGCCTTGGATGCCAGGCCCCCCAGGGGCTAAAATTCACAGTGCATCCCAGCACTCAGTTATGGAAGCAGGGTGAGGATCTGTCGTAGAACTCCCTCTGGATTCTGCTCCATAAGGCTGGTAACCCATCCTCCTGCAAAAACTGTGCCCCATTCCAAACGCTCTCCAGGAAAGCTACAGGGGCCCACCTTCTCTCTCCTCAACCTGGAGCCCTGAATACAGCTGCCCTGATTTGTCCCCCCAAAACAGGGGGCCTGAGGGATGATTACTGCCTGCAGAGCTGGGAGAAGCCGAGAATCATGAGCCTCCTAACTCCTACCCACATTGAATCTCTTTTTATTTTCTTGCATGTACTAAATAAACCGTTTCGAGCACCTCCTCTGCATAAGGTGCTGTGTCAGGATCTGAGAGGAGGTCAAGAGGCTTCTGCCCAGGGCACACGATAGCTCCTGAATTCCATTTTGCCCCTTTTTCAAATCACCCCTTGCCTCCAGGCACTAAACTCCCTGCCAGTTCTGCAGCCACAAGTTGCTTTCAGCTTTCACACCCCCAAACTCAGAACTCTCCCACAGGCCCCTTTGAGACCCAAATCATTGTCATTTCTCTGACACCTAAAACACGTCCCCCCTCCCCGCCCCCACAAGGCCCACAGGCAGTCATGTTACACAACCATGTCATGAGCAGGAAAAAGTGCTTGCTAATTACAGGGCTGGGAGAACATCCCTTTACATGTTTAATAATGAGGACCAGAATTGGACGTGGAATCCTAATGACCCACAACAAACACCGTCTCATACTGAAGCTGGCATGACTTAGTTCAGTCATACTTCCTGCACCTCTATCGAGCCTGTCACTCTGGAATCAGGCAAAACTAGGTAAAAATAAAAATATAAAGCTTTTGGAGCACTCAGGAAGGCAGCAATGCTTTATGTGTGTAGAACGGCAGAGAGACGTGAAGGAAGTCTCCCTGTCAGCGCAGTGGAAACACGTCCCTGGGGAGAGAAGAACCTACCCACAGAGGGGGCCACCACCTGCAGAAGGCACTGCAGCCCGGTCTGGGAAGAACCCGGGGTCTGGCCTCTGTGCCGTCATTCCCTGGGGCCGGGTGGAGGCTGAATTCTGGACTATGAGTGCAGAGTGCCCCCACCCATCCCCACCGGTCAAAATCCTACCTGTCTGAGGTAGACATGCAGTTGGTTCTCCCCAGACCTCCTTCTCACTCTCCTCTCAGGAGATCAGACCTGGGGAAACTACGTTTCGCAGACTCCCACGTAGCCGGAGCTCTGCATGTAAATCAGGGTCTGCCGAGCACAAGTCCATGAGATGTGGAGGGAGGGAATGCAGCTCCTGGCTGTCACTGCTAGTCACCCCGAAACCAGATGTCCTGCTGCCGCTTCCAGGTATCCAAGAAGCAGGGCAGTGGAGGCAGCTTCTTGTCCAAGCTCTAATCCCTGGACCTCACCTTAGGGTTGAGATCCTTCAGCTTCCTGGAGAGTCCAGTAACAGCTGTGGGGCTGGGCAGCTGTACAATCTAGGAGTCATTCAAAAGGCCCAGCCTAGAACCAGCCCCTTCACCGATGCTATAAGCACCGAATTCCCAGTACTAAACCCCTTCTGCTTATAATACCTGGAGTGGATTCTGTTTCCAGCGCTGACCCTTGGTGGATAAACCATCTGGATAAACCGAGCAAGTTCGAATGCCATGGAACCATAGTAGAAATGCTCCTGGGAGCACCGCTATTTAAACTAGTCAGTCCCCAGGGCAGCTCTGGAGGAAGGCCCTAGGTATTCTCACCTTGAGCTGAGACGGAGGGCAGGGGGAATGGGGGCATGTCTGTGTGGAGGTAGATGGCGGAAAGCGCAGGCCAAGTGTGTCAGTGCCAGGACCGGGGCTCCGTTACCTAGAGGCTGACGAGGTCTGAACTCAGTGTGAAAACTGAAGTGGAGCCAGTAGCCAGGCTCAAAGGAGAAAGGCTGAAGCTGGGTGACACAGCCAGTGGTGAGCAGCTGGGAACACAGAAGCGTGCACGGGACTGAGAGTCAAGGCAGCTGAAGCATCCAGGGTCTGCCAGGCAGGCAGCTGGGGTGCTGGAGCAGCCTGGTGATTAGTGTGAGCCCGGGGTTCCCATAAGGCTCAACGACAGGGAGAACCAATTGGATTTGGGTGTGTTGAGTTTTCTTAAACTGAGGTATCCCTGTCACCAAGGGAGAGGGGTGCTGCATTCTGTTAGGTGACATTACTAAGAGACCTCACGGTCAAGAGGCGAGAACTTGTGCTACTGTGAGCCATCTAGTCCATACTATACTGGATCTATTGGTGCATCTCAGAAGTGTGCAATTGCAGCAACATTTCTGGGCAAGTTGTACTATTTTTTTTTCTCTCACAGCTTTAATCAATGCGCTTTAAGCCAGTGCTTCTCAACCTTTAATGTGCATCCGAATCACTTGCGGGGGGTGGGGGTGGGGGTCTTTTGAAAATGCAGGGTCTGATTCAGTGGGTCTGGGTGCAGTCCAAGATTCTGTATTTCTGGTGCAGACCACACTATGAGTAGCCAGGCTTGAAGCTTGGTAAGCATCAGTCAACATGTGAACTACTTACAGATGCATTACCAAGTGCCAAGTGTCTGTTCCCTATTTCACGGATGCAGATTTCACATCAGCAAAAAGTTAAGGAGCTAGCCCAGGGCCTCTCAAGGGATAAGGAGCAACTAACCCACACACCAGCCTGCCAGCTCTCACCTGCTTACAGCTCTGTTTTCTGCTCTCCCTTACCCTACCCTGGGCCCTTGGGAGAATGTGATTTAATTTCTCATTTCTGTGGACTCTAAATCCTGTGCCGGGGCAGAGAGGTGGGGAAGAGAAGGGAGGGGGAGGGGAGGGAGACAGAGATGGAGGAGGGAGGGGGAGGGGAAAGGGAAGGGCACTGAGAGCCGACTGTCACCTAGGACCGGGTGAAGGGTGTTCACACCGTTTCTTGCCAGTTGACCCAGAGTCTTGTTGGTCCCTTCCCCTGGGATCCTAGGAGGCAATTCATGGCAGAACAAGGCAAATGGCAAATAATCGTATGAAGGATGCTCAGACTCGACAGGAGTCAGAGAAATGAAAATCAAAGTAACAATGAGATATTACTGTTTACCCATCAGAAGGCTAACACTAACAAGGAAGTAACCATGCTGTGGGGATGCGGAAACAGGTACTCTCACCAACTGCTAATGGAAATGAGAACTGTTGCAGTTTTTTGGGAACACAATCTGGAAACGTCTATCAAAAATAAAAATACTGGGTTCCCTAGTGGCGCAGTGATTGAGAATCCGCCTGCCAATGCAGGGGACACAGGTTCGAGCCCTGGTCCAGGAAGATCCCACATGCTGTGGAGTAACTGAGCCCGTGGGCCACAACTACTGAGCCTGTGCTCTAGAGCCCATGGGCCACAACTACTGAGCCCGCGAGCCACAACTACTGAAGCCTGCGCGCCTAGAGCCTGTGCTCCGCAACAAGAGAAGCCACCGCAATGAGAAGCCCGTGCACCACAACGAAGAGTAGCCCCCGCTCGCCACAACTAGAGAAAGCCTGTGCGCAGCAACAAAGACCCAACACAGCCAAAACTAAATAAAATAAATTTATAAAAATAAATAAAATAAAATAAAAATACTATACCCTTCAGCTCAGCGCTCCTACTCTTGGGAATCTACCCCGGGAAATAAAAGCAGTAGTTCATAAGGATACACACACATATACAAGGATGTTTATGGAAGCAGTTTATGGATGTCTATGGAGGTAGTTATTTGTAAAAAAAAAAAAAAAACAAAACAAAACTGCAGACAAAGTGAATACCCATCAATATAAGAATGGTTGAATAAAATAAAGACCATCCCTTCCAGGGAATAAAAAGAATGAAATAGGAGGTATACCAGCTGGCTTGGAGGGATTTTTCTATGAATTATTGATGAATAAGAAAAGCAGTATGCAGTGAATGTGATTAATTTTGTAAAAAAATTACTTTAAAAAACCTTGCAGACATATGTATATGTTTATGCGTGTGTTTAACTGTATAATTTTTATAAGCATAGTTAAAAGTATGGAAAGATGCCAAGTTATTTAAATGAGTTATTTATGTGGAGCTCGCACAGGGAAACAACGAAAACAAAACCAGTGCGTCTCTCCCTACGTCATTCTGTGTGTGTGTGTGTGTGTCTCTCCCTCTCTCACACACACACACACACACACATGTTCCTGCATTGAAGAATGATGAAGTATGAAAAGGTCACAATTTGTGGAGTCCTTGCTCTCCTCCATCCATGCTGCCAACTTACAAGGCTGCTGGAAGGGCAGACCTGCTGCTCTGCCACACTGCTGTTTCCAGCAGATTTCTTCCATTGCCTGGAAGGTGTCATTCCAGCAGTCACGACAGCCCAGCTGCATGCCAACTAAGCTCTTTTTTCTACAGAAGAGGCCCATGTTTTCACTGATAGGCTCTTGCTGCTACCGCTACCACCATCACCATCCTGCTCACCCAGAGAAATGAAGGCTAAGACCAAAAGCATGGGCCGCACATGGGGAGAGAGGCCAGTGGCCTCCCCTTTCCCTGATCCTCTTCATCCTTTGGGGTGCCTCCTGGAGCCCGAGCCCGGATTGGCTCAGTCCTTGTGGGCAGCTGTCCCTAAGGACACTGTGGAGGGCGCCATCACAGGCCAATAGGTGTAGAGGTAAATGGCCATCTCATTCTCCACTCAGGGCTGGAGTTGCCATTCCCTAAAGCCCACGACACAGCCTCCTCATGAGAGGAACACAAATTTCCAGGGAGAGGAAATTCACTCTGCTCTGGACAACATATTCTATTTTCTGAAAACTCTCCTTTTAGTGAGTTCCTTTTTACATTGTGCTGAATGTCACCCCGTCCAAGTGTCTACTCTCTGGTCTAAGTCCTGCCCCTCCCCCCACCCCCGGAGACATAAGGAACAAGCGTATTTCCTCTCTCACACGAAGACAGGGATCATATCCCCATGGGCTCTCTCTTATCTTGACTAAACATCCCCAGTTCCTCAGACTGGTGCTGAGCATACATCTCAGGAATTTCCTGATGGCAGGTCAAGTTGTTACTCCTCCAGTGAAGCCCAGGGATTCTGATAGGATACGAGCAAAGACGCCATGTGTCCAAGTCCTCCAAAGGAACAACCCTGCACCATCTCTAGCAGAAGAAATCTGAAGGAGATACGGAGCAGGCTGGGGAGGAAGGCAGTTCCAAAGGCCCTTCTAATTCCCCAAGAGCCTTCATCTGAAGAACGTGAAAGAACGCCCACCACTGGTGTTCCAACACAAATCACTGCAACCCAGCTTCCACGCTCAGTCCCAAGTGTATCCCGCTAAGCCTGTCTGGCCGTGACTTACACAGGGAAGGCTGCACAGATTAAACCAGGCATGGACAGGAGGAACGGGGAGAGGCAATTAAGCTGTGTGTCCTCGAGAAGGCAATGAGCATCTTGGCTCCCTTACAACTGCCTGCTGAAGGCCTGTGGGCTGGAGCGAGGGCACTGGGCACACCAGGCTCATTGGCTGGCTGTGGGCCCCTGGGCCACCACAGGAGAAATGAACCAATTCAGAATTAGAGAGACCTGGGCCTGGGATTTTAGAGCTTCAATCCTAGAAAGAGTTTTCAAGGATAAAGACAACAGTGGGTCCACGGTGTTTTAGAACTTCCCAAGAAGCGGAGGCAGTAAGCTTTCAAAATTTAGTTCCTTGAAGAAGGAATTTTAGTAGGGTTCTAAGAGCACTGTGGTCATCAGGGATCTGTGTTATTAGCTGAGCAACATCGGGCAGGTCACTTCCCTGCTTCGAACCTCAGTCCTGCCTTTGATAAAATAGATATCACTTCCAGACAATGAAACAGAATAAAGGTCCAATAAGGAAAATTACTACGTACACTGGATTGCTATATGACTGGCAGTTAAAGGTATCCAGTAAGAGATAGGGTAGCTAGTAACTAGTATGAAACTATGGTGACCAGGTGATAACTTTGAGCCGCTTTTCCCAACAAGATGAAAAAAATGCACTAGATAGAAACTGAGTGAGCATTAAAGCTGATTACAAGTATAAATGTGTCCCTAGCTCAGGCCCCGCACAGAGGAGGAGGCTGCCACTGGGAGATGGTCTAAGGACATTCCACAGCCATCGGATGGATGCTCCCAAGGGGAGAGGAGAAGGGGCAGTTTCAACCCCACTCCCCCGGAACAATGCTGAGTCTCCTGAATGCCTCTTTTGTTCCACGCAGCACAAAAATCACAAATATTTTTTAACTACCCTGTGTTTTTGTAGCTGTTTGTTCTTTTCTCAAAGGTCCTAAGATCACAGAAAGGCTTCCAAGAACAATAGCTGGTAACCTGCTCTATGCAGTTGAAACAACAAAGCTGAGGGTTTCTGGCTGAAGAAGGGAAGGCTGGCAGAAGGGTCCAGGCTGGGCCAGTGGGGTGCAGCCCTGTCCCTGTGCTCCCCCTGGAACGGGAAGTTCTCACTGGGTCTGCAGGATTCCTGTGGGATGATTGGGGCACTTGCTGCATTTCTCCAGGATCAGATTCCAGTCAAAACTCACATGGTCTCTCTGCTCTCTGAAAATGAAAAGCTTAGGTTTCTACCCTGTTTTCTGTCTAAGGCCTCCATCAAGGCCCCAGGAAGGGGTTGATCTGCTCAAAGAAGTAAAGAGCCTAGACGTCCAGCGGAGGGCCTCCCCCCCTGCCACTCTGCTGCTGTAGCTGTCCCATCCTCTTGGGGTGTCCTCCCTTCAAACACCACTGTCACCCCTCGCTGCTCAAATGCCCCCACACAGACCACGGAGAAGGACAGCTTAGTAAAGAGCCTCAGACTGTGCGTGGAATCATGGCTCCACTATTTCTTGGCTCTGAGGCTGACCTTGAATGAGCATGTCAACAATCTGTGCCTCAGTGGTCTCATCTGGAAAATGGGGTTAATAATAATGATTTTACAGAATTGCTGTGAGGATTAAATAACATTCCATATAAAGTGCTTAGCACAGTGCCTGGCATAGGGTGTGCACCAATAAGCGTTAACTTTATCATTCCCATCAGCAGTAACAGTATAAGTACAAGCATCTCCGTATTCCTATTAGCGTCACTAGCATTAGTGATACTTCTTCAGTGTCCTCAGAGGAGCTGGGGTCCGTGAAGAGTGCTTAGTAATTGCTAAAAAGCAAAAGCTCAGCACCTCTTTCCACCTGGTTCTGATTTCACTCAAGATGTCCCTTCTCTGTGGCTCAGTCACTGGAGGGGAGGACAAGGTGAGCCCCATGCCAGCCCTTAGGGTGCTTACTGGAAGAATGGCATGGGGGTGAGGCCCTGGGCAATACAGCTCCTGCACCCCGTGCCCTGCCCCGCACCCGAGTTTCCGCAGAGCCAAGGCTCCAGGACTTGTTTCCCGGAACCCTCACCTGCCACGGGGCCTGGGCAGTGCTCCCTGCTCCGTAGTCACAGGCAGGGCTGCGCAAGTCGCGGGTTGAGGGTGGCCAAGGTTGGAGTCGGGGGGGCGGGGGGCCCATGAGCTATGCCTGTCCACTGCCACCTCCTCCTTGAGCCCCTCCCCTGCGGCCCCCAAACCTGAACCCACACACCTGCATCCATGACATCCTCAGTTCAGCTGACACGCTGCCCTTGGAAACACTACACTTACTGAAACTCTCACTGTGCTACGTGGAGGCCTTGGAGTCACCAGCGGGTCTGAGGCTGCCGGGCCAGCCAGGTGTCTTGTCTTTCCACCTGAGGACGTGGTCAACCCTACCCTCAGGCCGGCCTGGGCCCTGTCTGGCTGCAGCTGCCCACGACTTCCAGGCAGAAACTTGGCCAAGTACTGCCCCAGCTTAAAATTCAGAACAGACAGGTTAGGAGAGAAGGGGGTCCCTCTAGTGCAGAGAGGAAGTGAAGGAAGTCTGGGTCCCTATGTCAGAACTGGTGCAGAGAGGCACCCGGGACCCCCTGGCTTGTCCCAGCTCTGCTCCTTTACCTCCTACTGGTCCTCACACGCTCCTGAGCGCCCTCAGAGCACAGATTCCCTGGGCATTCGTCCCTCTACTGAACAGCCCCTGAAGGCCCGTTGGCTGCCCGGCCCAGCCAACTCTTATCTGTCTCTACACCTCACTATCAAACTCCCATGGACCACAGCAGAGTGCTCTCTCCTCCCTAAACCTGCTCTGTACTTTCTAACCACTGGGGTTTGGGGCTGAGACACGCTGGTTGCGCACTGGAAAACGACACCCCAAACTAGAAAGGCGGAAGGCCTGTAGCTGAGACTCCAGGAAAAACAGGGTAGAAATCTAAGGTTCACCCCAGTTCTGCCATCAACTGGCCCTGCAACCTTAAACGAGGCTGACCCCTCTCCAGGCCTCGGGGTCCTTAATATAAATAGCAGGTACAGGACCCAGTCATCTCCAAAGGTACTTCTGGCACTGAGACTCCATGAGAAACTCAAGACCCCAGGGCCCTTGTTCGTCATCCTTGCTCTCCATGCAGACAGGGGAGGTAGGCTCTCTGATCTCCCCCTTCCCGCCCCTCCTCTCCAGGCTCCAGGGGAAGGTGGAAAAACCAGCTCAGTGTCTAGCCAGGAAGTAGCCCATGGCTGAGCACCGGCAGCCAGGCTCAGCAGTCTCCACAAGAGGATGAGAAGGGCTGGCTCCCAAGCCCTGCTTCCCCTGAGCAGCCAGGCTCAACTCCCCTGGAGGCAAGTCTCTCCAAGGGGAGAGGGGACTTGAAGAGGTGACAGCCAGCGCTAATGACCACAAATTAGCAGGGAAGCTGAGAGAAGGAGAGAGGAGAGCCCAGCTTCTTTTTTAACCTTATTGATGGCACATAAACCTGCCTCACAGCCCCATCAGCGTGACAGCCAGGATGGATGTGCTACCCTTGGCATCACAGCGCCTGAGAAGGAAAAGAGCATCTGGTGTCCCAACATCACTGTGCCTGGGACTGCTTGCAGCACTCCAAGAACGCTCTGCGCACTGTGCTCAGAGCAGGGCGTGGGACACGCTGGAAAGGACACGGGGCTGTAAGCCAGGAGGCCCGGGTACCGGGCAGGCTCTGCACGAACCAGCTGGGTAACCTTGACAGTCACTTTCCTCTGGTCTCATTTTCCTACACTGAAAAATGAAGGAGCTGGATGAGATGATTTCTATGTTCCCATTCAGCTGTGACATTCTAGAAGTCTACTAAATGGGAATGAGAATCAGTGCTCATCAGCTAGAACGAATTCAACCAATATTTTTAGGTATCTCTAACTTGCAAAAAAAAAAAAAAAAAGATCCTACATAATTTTTTTCTGAATGGCTGGGGATGCTACAGACAGAAGAAGGAATCTATCGCAGTGGATATAAGCCCCCCACCACCCCAGCACAAGAGGCTTTTTGCCTGAAGCCTGCGGTGGGCATCTACTCCCTGGAACCTCACTGTCCAAAAGCCCACCCAACCCTCTGAGCTGGCTGATATAATGAGAGCGGGATTAACCTGTATCAATATTCCCTCTTCCGACTGATGCGGCTTTGGGGACTCTGGGACAGCATCGAAGTACTAGTGTCTGAGTCATTAACATCTGTAACATAACAGAGAACTCTCCCTGTAACATCTCTGGAGGCAGAAGACAAGTGAGTCCCAAGGGTTAGAAGGCCTGCGTCTGAAGAAGCTCGTCCACTGAATTATTAATGAAACCCTGAACACTGCTCAAGTTTCCCATGACAGATGGTTTTGCAAGCTGATGGTTCTGAGGCCAATTAAGAACGATTGCGGATTCCGAGGCAGTGCCACCAACAGTGAGCGTCTTCAAATGTCTCCAGGATCTGCTGCAGAAAATTTGGTCAGCTGTCTCCTTGAACACAGACATGATAATCGCAAAGGAGGAAGGGGTGCCAGATGCTATGGGCTCTGGGACCACTGCCCCACACCAACTCCTGTCCTACAGCACAGAGCATCACCAGAGCCCTAGTTACCGAGTGCTAGAGCAGAAGGGGCCTTCAGAGGTCTCTGCATAAGCGGGCTCTGTGGAGCACCAAAGCCTCGGGAAAATAGGTGCCGTGTGAAAAAAGGAATCTGGGTCCAAAAGTTTAAAAAAGGTTGCACTCAACGAAGCCAGGCCAGATTGCATACTCTAGAACTTCTCAGAGCCTTTAATATGCTCTGTGAATTGAGAAAAGGGGAATATATATATATATACATATATATTTACATAAAATATTCAATTTGCCAAACTTATCTCATCATGAGATCCTTTTCTCCAGGACATGTTCCGAGATTGGTTTTCCGCGGAGCTCACCTTGAGAAATGTAACCCTAGACCACACAGCCCTCATTTTACAGAGTAATCACAGAGTAGTCACAGTGAGCCGGAGCCTAAGCAGAGTGCTTCATGCTAAATGGGCATGTTCCAGGTGCTTGGCAGCTGCTTTAGGGTAAACGTCAAGGCTTTCTCCAGGAGCTGACAAAAGAGCTGGGGGCCGAAATGCTTCTGGGAAAACAATGGGTGTGAATCTAAGCCCTAGGACCAACCTGGAGGGAAATGGTTTGTATTAACAGTGTGAGAGAGCTCTGATACCTTCTGGCTTGGTACAGAAGAACACTTTCTTCCCTGTTAATAATTTGCTTAATGTTTCTATGTCTGCCCTGCTAGACTGTGAGCTCCAAGGGGTAGGGACCATGCCTATTTTATTCATGAATGCAGCCCCTACCCCTGGCACAGGGCCTGGCAAGCAGACAGCGCTCGGTAAATATTTGCTGACCGATGGACTAATGAACACGTGCCTTAATATCTACTTCCAAGGACTCAAGACACCTTGACGATGAGCCCTCTTGCTTCCAGATGCAAGAGTCCCATGGAGAAATGAATACAGACTGTTCCTCAGCACCACGGGCCTGCCCCTGCTGCTTGGGGATGTGGTCAGCCAGGCTCCCACTAAAGCCGACCAGAGTACAGAAAGGGCTTGACTCCAGAAAGGCTGGAGTCAGAGCCAGCACTGGAACCATCTTCACGGATGCAAGACACATCTGTATTTCCTAACAATGATGCAGGGTGAGCAAGGTAGCCACGAGTTTTCTGAAATATGTGGGAGAAAGCAGATGCAGTAGGAATATACGGTATCCCAACTTCCTTCAAGCCAACCCAGGATCCATTCATTTATTACATATTTACTGACCAGTTACTCACGAGGAAAAAGAAAGAAATGAAAGGCTTGGTCTCCGCCCTCAAGAAGCTTATAGCCTAGAACGAGAGAAAAGATATGTGTAGAAGTAACCACAGAACAAAGACGACAGTTACCAGAGATACACAGAGAAACTCTTTCCCTAAGAATAGGACAAAGAGTCTGATTTTGACAGAAAGCTGCAGTGATATTAAATTTGGGGCCTGAAAAAGGATGCTTGTAGCCTCCACTCCTCCCTTTGACTACAACAGTCCCAAAAATGTAAGGGATGAGGTGAAGGTGGGGAAAGCCCGGGGCCCGGATTCCTTTCATTCCCATCCCCTTCCTCTGGAAGCCTCAGGAGTTAGGACGCAGCCCAGGGCAGGCCTCCTTAGGAAGTGCCATGAAATAGCAGGGGCCTAGCCAGCAGGGTCCTAACCAGGAGGGGTATGGGAGGGAGCTTCCAGGAGGGGCGGAGTAGCAGAGCCCAGGGTGAGCAGAGGAGGGCTGTGACAGCCATCCTCCAGGCTGGCCACCTGCTTCAAACCTCTTGGGGTGGGGAGTGGTTCCCAATGAGAATCTAAGCTCAGTGAATTTCCTGGTAGTACTGGGTGGCCCTCAGGCTTCCAAATACAAATTATCCCAACAACGTCAAGAAACCACATTGCTTTTCAACCGAAATCCTGTCTGAAATAAGTTGAAATGCCCACAGTCAGGATCTGCGGCCAGCAGTGGGGTCAGACCGCAAGGCCCTGATGGCGCCAGTCTGGAAGCAGGGGCTGAGCCCTGCATGGGGACAACCCCAGGAGTCAGGGGCTTTCAGTCCACACACACCCATCTTCCACAACAGCGGAGCTCGATCAGACGACAGCGCCCGCTATCAGGGAAAGCGGGCAGAGGGCAGTTCTGGGCAAGACAGACAAAGGAGAGTCCTGTCCGTGAGTCCTTTCCTTCGCCCTTGTCACGAAACGGTCTCCTCTGAGAAGTGACGGTGAAAACAGGAGAGAGGATGTCTGGAGATCGAAATGGAAATATGGGGGCTGCTGTTCCTTGAGGGGCCCCTGAGCTCAACTAAGGGTGGCCTTAATATACACATGCCCACTGAGCCTCCCTGAATGGGAGAGACGCAAAGGAAAACAGTGCTGCCCAGGAATCAAGGTAGTGGGGCCTGAGAGGGGCCAGGAAGACAAGGGACACCGTGAAACCAACATGAGGGTGCGTTATCTAGACTGCAGCTGGAGGCATGGGTGCTCGGTCTAGCCAGGACCCAGACGAACGTACAGGGACCTCCCAGAACTGCTCTCCAAATGGCCAAGAGGTTGGCGCCTTCGCCCCCAGTTCCCATGCCCTACAGATGCCCCAGGGCGTGTCTGAGCTCTCATGAGACCGCTCACTACAACTGGAGCTGAAATCTGAGCTGGCCGAGGGCATGTGACTCCACAGGTTTCTGCTGCAAAATGTATCACATATTTCACCTATTTTTTTTCTTGGTCTCCAAGAAGCTAAGTGCTGACTGAATCCTCAATAAAAGCCATTAAAATATCTTACTTTTTACTTCCTCTTCCTAGATTAAAAATAAATCTTTTTTCTATTTTAACATTACCTATAATATCTCCTTTATTCGATGCCACCTTAAAAATCTTTGCAAGTAGATGGGGGTCTGAGGTATAAGTAAATCAATAAAAATACGTGAATTAAAATTTTGATTCAAGCAACTTTTTGGCAAGTTCATGACAACCCTTGAGATCACACAGCAAGATAGCAGGGAGGACTATAAAACCACATCTAGGAATTACTGCTCTGTAGTCAGCAAATGAAAACTGTCAACACTGACAAATGGCCACATCACATACACACTCTGTAAGGTTATTTTTAAATTTCTCTTTTGTCGTAGACCTTCCTTGAGCAAGCTGATGCAGTCTTCTTTTTCTTTCCTTTTATTTTTTAATGAGTTGCATTCCACTCCTAATTCACGGAGGTGGAAACCCACTCCCACTGTCAGCCTGAGGCAGGGTAAGGCCCCGCCCAAAGGCCATCAGACTCCGTCTGAAGAAGCTGCACCAGCACCATAGCAATGGGGGGGCGGGGGGAGGTATTTATTCATCCACCCACCCTCCCGGTGCTGGGCTGGCCTATGGGTGCAGATGAGGCCGAGACACCACCTGTGCTTGAGAACGCACAGTCCAATAGGCGCTAACAGAATCACATCCCCCCTGGTGGAGGAAGGTCAGAGTTGCCCCCTCATTGGTAACCCAGATCTGTCATTCTGCAGTTCATTCACCTAGCGAATGTTCTCAGAGACCCTGCGTGCCAAGCACTGTGTCAAGTACTGGAGACATAGAGGTGATGAAGACACAAGTCCAGTCCTCTAGGAAGGAGCTCACGGATTTAGACTGGACCTTCCAACTCTGACATTCCTCAGTCCTGTTCAGTCTTGACAAAGACCCCACAGGACAAGAGACTTCCAGGGAAAGAAACATGCAGGAACAGAACGTCCATTCTTGAGAAAGAGGTGATACAGGAAAACAGACAGTCCTGAAGGGCTCCTCCTCCTTCTCTCAACCTGATCCCACCCCCCAGGCCCCCACCCAGAGAAAACAGACAGTCAACAACAAGGCCACATGTCTGTCAGCTGGCAGGGGGGTGGGGGTGGGGTGGGGGGTGTGACTCCGCCTCTCAGAAGCCCTCATTCTGCCCTGGCCGCCTAGTGGAAAAACACTGGAAATCTGGTGGGAGGTGATTTGATTTTCTTGCCTGGTTGTGATGCAATTATAATGCTATAAAGCAGAGGGGCCAAAACACTCTCAGAGGGAAACAGAAAGAAAGAGTCCTTTCATCTTCGTCTGTACCCTTCTGCAACTCGAGGACAGCAACCAACACCTGGTCCATTTTACAGAATGTTCTCCTTGTGGATTTTCAGGACTAGGCTAAGAAATTAAAAGAAGAGGGTCTGAGGGGTAAGGATGGGAAGAACTTGAGCTACCCGGGAGGGGAATCGTCTTTTGGAAGAGTCCTTGGGAAAAGACTCAGCTCCCAAGTAAATCCGAGTGTTCAGAGATTAGTGCTTGAAAGAGAGGCCTTGGGAAGGCAGGGACAGCAAAACCGAAATCTAAGCTTTTGGAATTCTCTCCGAGTGGACAGATGATCAGAAAGGAGTCTGAAGTGTCTCTGAAATGATTATGTAAATCATCAAAAGAGGTGATTGTGCAAATGTATAATCTCCCATCACACAGAATGATACACTATCAGAACTGGAAGGGAGCGTAAAGATCAGTAAATCCACCTCCCATTGGACAGACCATTAGTGAACCCAGAGTCCAGAGAAGTGAAAGAGCCTGGCATGCCAGGAGCCCAGACCCCACGGGGACCACGGCCTGTAAATGCGCGTGGGCACACCGCTGGCTGCTGGCTGACTCAGGGACACATGTGTTCCAGGCCTGCTAATGCCAACATGGATAGCTCAGACCCAGTGCGGCCCCCAGGAGGCAAATGACCAACCAAAGCCTGCATGTCCCCCAGTGCCTCCAACCTCACAAACAGACACCATCACCCACCAGAAGGTCCAAGCCAGAACTCTGAGTAGCATCCTTGACCCCCATGGTGCCCTCACCCTCCTACCCAACTCTCCCTCCCTAAATCTTACCCCCGGCCCAGGCATTCATGCTCTCACTCCTCTCCAGACTAATCTCCGTCATGCAGCCAACCTGACCTTCCTAAAATGAAATGAAATCAGGCCTCCCCATCCCCCCACAGGACAAAGAACAAATGCACTCCATGTCTGACCCTTACCCTGCCCACCTTGGCACCCGGGACTGAACTCTCACAGTTCCCTGAAGCCCCCTGGCCACTGCCGGTGCAGCAGTAAAACTCTCTTTACCTAAAATGTCCTTTCTTCTTGGCCAATTCCTATTTGTCTTCCAATAAGTCACCTTTTCCTGATGCCTGCCCTGATTACCCCTAGTTGAGTTTAGGAGCCTCTCGATGTGTTTACAGAGCCCCCATCACAATACTGATATCCATTCATTATTTGCTTACGTGAATGTCTCACCCACTGTACTGTAAGCTCCTTGATGGGGGAAACTTTTATTTCTGTCTCTTCAGATACTAAAACACTGGCACACAATAAATGTTTGCAGTGAAAGAAAGAATGAATGAATGAACGAATGAGTGAAAACAACCACCAACACCAAAAGATTAGTCAAGCTGTCTTGTCCCAGTGGCCAAGAAAGGAATCCAAATGCAAGCTGAGTCATTTTAATTCTCTTGGAAAATAAAAGGGCAGCTCGATCATAAAAGTGAAAAGAATTTTTCATCTTAAAAAAAATGACTTTATACAGATTTGTCAGTTACTTATGTGTGTTCCATTCCGGAAAAAATATTGCGTGGGGGAAAGGTGATAGGCTACAGATAGACAGGGAGAGCATTAAAAGATGTCTCCTTCCGTGAAAAACAAAGTTTAGCACATACATTGACGTCTACACTTAAATTGCAGCAGTATATCTACTCCCACCCTTATTTTTTTTATAACACTTTATCGACACATAATTCACACACCATACAAATCATCCGTTTAAAGTATAAAATTCAGTGGTCTTTAGTATATTTACAGAGTTGTGCAGCTATCACCACAATCAATTTTAGACCATTTTCATCACCTCAAAAAGAAAGCCAGTACCCTTTAGCTATCACTACCACGAACTATCCAAACCCAACTGCCCCAGCCCTAAGCAACTATTTTGGCCTATTCAGGACATTTCATACAAATGAAAGCATAGAATATGTGGTCTTTTGTGACTGGCTTCTTTCATTAAGCATAATGTTTTCATTTCATCCATGTTGCAGCATGTGTCAACACTTCATTCCTTTTTATGGCCAAATAATATTCCCTTATGTGGATACACCACATTTTATTCATACATCATCAGCTGATGGACATTTGGGATGTTCCCACCTTGTGCCTCTCACGAATAACGCTGCTGTGAGCACTCATGTACAAGCTTTTGAGTGGACGTGTATTTTCAATTTCTTGGGCACATATACATAGGAGGAGAATGGCTGGGTTATGTGGCTAACTATGTTTAACTTTTTGAGGAACAGCCAGGCTGTTTTCCAAAGTGACTGCATCATTTTATGTTCCCATCAGCAGTGCGTGAGGGTTCCAATTTCTCCATATCCTTGCCAACACTTGTTACTGTCTGTCTTTTTCATTACAGTCATCCCAGTAGGTGTGTAGTGGTATCTCACTGTGGTTCTGATTTCCATTTCTCTGATGACTAATGATGCCGAGCATCTTCTCTTGTGCTTTTTGGCCATTTGTATATCTCTCCTGCTTTCTTTCCAGGCTCAGCAAATACTCAGTGTAATGCACTTTTCCCAGGACTTCCTGGTAGATCTCTGGGTCCCTCTCTGAGGAACACTGGGTACAGCTCCTGCAGCTCCCCTGTGGAAAGGACTCACTCACTAGCCCTTTAGAGATGACTCTGGAGCTGACTTTGAAGTGACAATGATTCAACTCAATAGACAGGGGACCGTGCAGCCTGATGTCTTCTAGAAACTACTAGGAGGGGCTTGGCTGGGAGTGAAAGGTTCAGAGATGAGTGAGGATAGAACTTGCTTGCTTTCAAAAACTTTACATTCGAGCTGTGGTGACACCATAGCCATAAGCAAGGAGCTTCAGAAGCAAAGGGAAAGGGAGATGTGCTTCCACCTTACGGGTGATGCATAGATCAGGGAAGCCTTCGTGCAAGTAGCTATGCTTGAGCTCAGCTTACAAAACAAGTAGGATTTCAACAGCTGGAGTTGGGGAAGGGCATGCCACGCCGAGGACAGGCATGCGCAAAGCCTTGGAGGGAAAGGAGAACAGAGGTAACGGGCGATCTTGAGGGGCTGGACTCAAGCCAGCACCTTTGAGAATCTAAACAGATGCACCCAGACCCACACACAGCTCACTGTGCATACAGCTTCAGGGCAGGGGGAGGGGAGTGGATGGAAATGGGTCTGAAAAATCAGGTTGAAGTCAGATCAAAAGGGGCCTTCACACCATACTGTATGTGGCTTTGTCCTGCAAGCCACAAGGAAGGGAGGCCAACAGGGCCCCATGGTGGCAGGATCCCCAAGGGTCTGCGAAGCTCAGGACCTGCAAATGCAATGCCACGGCCAAGACCTGCAAGCGGCAACATTCAGGCACCTCCCTCCATGATGCCATGCGGCCCCCTCCCCTGCAGCCTGCCCTCAGAAATGAATCACAAAAGCGCCCTCCCTCTTGCTGACTTGTTCCTCCAGCTTGTTCCCCCACCACTGCTGGGAGCAGCAGCCTCTCTCTGGCACAAGCATCCTAACTGCCAAAGCTCTGACCCCCATGTGGCTCAATCACCCTAGAATCAGAACCCGAACCAGCTGGAGAAGGTCTCTCTTCTCACCCCCTTCCCCATCCCCACTCATTTCTAAACACACACAGTCATCACCCATGAAAGGGCCGTGCAGGCCACTGCCAGCACGACACGTGCTCTGACTTGGTCTTCCACAATGCAGGTGGGTTTTTCAGCCCTAGCTCCACGTTCTCACCTGCACCAAGCAAGCGAGGGCAGGCCTTGGCTTTGCAGCTACCTGTCCTGCAGCAAACTAGATATATAGCATTTCGCTTGCTATCACATGGCTGTTTCCGCTACTGCAGCAAAATGCACACGTCAGCAGTCATGAAGAACGGCTTGGAATCTGCTGCAGCAGGAAAATGCATCTACAGAAAGCCCCACTCCACTTGTAAGACACTTTTTCTACTCTCTTTCCTCCACGGTGGTTACAAGTCAGTGACGCAGTGATGCTTCAAACTGCGAGGTGAGAATCTCCTTCTGAGAAGACTGTCCTCTGAGCATGAGCTGGGTACGGCTGGGCTGGCAGAGCAGCCAGCAGGTGACAAAATGCTATGGTAAGTGTTTATCAGTGGCCCGGCGTAGCAGGCTATTTTCACCACACAGGATGCAATGTTACGATACAGTAAAAAGAATACCGGATTACGCTTGAGGCCTGGTGCCTCCATTTTCTAGTTTTATGACTTCGGGTCAATTCTGTAAAATGGGGACACTAACTCCCTGGTTCTCCCCGAAGGGGCTCAGCGACTACGTGTGGCTATAAAGAAGTCTGGGCAGGTGGTCAACAACTGGGAGGGCCAACAGGAAGATGCCAGAAGCCAGCCAAGCCAGCAAGATTTCAGAGAGTGAAGCAGGGCCTCCCTCCTAAAGAACTAAGGAACCCAACAGGGCTGAGACAGTAGGAACTCAGGCATGGGGGCTGAGGCTGGAGCCTGGCTGTTGGGCCGGAGGCTACGGGCCCAGGGCCTGCCTGGTGCTGTCGCTGGGCCATGTCTGCACCGTACACATTCAGCCTCAGGAGCTCTCCCCCACCTTCAGGGTCCTCAACCTCAGTACCACGAGGGCAGCTGGCCCACGTCTGACTCCTTTCTGTGTCCCCAGCGCCCATGGCTGCCTCGATAGAGCAGGCCCCAAACATCAGCGATAAGCTTCATTCTTATTTCAACTTTAAGGAAAAGGTACCAAACGAACCACATGGGTCCTTGGCACCTCCAGGTGAGCACATGCTCCACGGTCAGAGCGTCAGCCCGAGCCCAGGGCTCAACACTGGGGCCCCAGGGAAGGGGACAGCCTCCACCACAGGTTAGTGAGGGAGCAGCTGCAAAACCCGGATGCCAATTCTCACGTTGTCAGTGCCTGCCCTCAATTCCTGTCTAAACAGACCCAACAGCACGGGACACAATGCTTCCTTCGCATCCTCTCAGAAACACAGGCCACCACCACCGTCCCCCCCCCGCCCCCCCCAAGCAGGAAACAGACTGAGATTCTCGCAGGCAGCTAAGCATAGCGAGTCATCTCAGGAGAGCGTTCCTTCTTTGGGGGCTGGACAACCACAAAGGGGCATCCCTGGGGCCCATCAGTGCCAACCTGCACACCCAGGGAACAAGGGCAGCACGGGGGTCAGGGGCGGTGTCAAGGTCTGAACCCGGTCTCCACATTTACAGGCTGTAACACCCTGGGCGTGAGTTTTGCCTTTCTGGGCCTCTATTCCGTCATCTGTAAAATGGGGAGAGAAACAGTACTGACCTCATGGAGCTGGGATAATTAAACATCCAAACACTTTGAACGGTGCTTGACACATGACCCACTTCACTAATTATGAATTATTATTGTTATTACACAGTCTACTTCTGTTCCCCCTTAATTTAAACTGCAACAAAGGAAAAAAAAGCTTCGGAGGCGCCAATGACATTGGCCTCGCTGGGGAGAGGATATATAGCCTTCTTGATGCACCAAGTCAGAGCTGAAGAGGCAAGGAGTGATGCCACATTTTTATTCTTCATTTACATGGAGGAGACCCCGATGAAGCTGGATGCTTAAAGTCTAATGATAAATTAATCTTTCAGAGACGTATGTAGCACTGTAAGGTTTCTGCAGATTTTCTAACTCTGTGAGACACACAATATGACTCTCATTTTACCACTGAAGAAAGTGTAGAAGACAATTCAGTTTGCTTAATTTCACGCATAACCCTCTATCAAAACTGTATATTCTGACAAACTGGATTTTCTAGTTTAACAAAGGCAGAAGTAGCGACATTCTGTAAACTGAATCTTCCGGTTAATGGAGTTGCAGGGAAATAGAATCTTACAGCATCTTATCCAGAAAGACCTTTTTTGGGGTGGAGGTGGTGATGGTCTCAGGGGCCATGGGATGAGGACAGTGCAGACAAGGAATCAGGCAGATCAAGGAGCATGAAATGGGGAGAGAGAGAGGCAGCTGAAGCTTGAAATGCAACTCCTGCTACACGGGAAGGTGGCTGCCAGGCTGTGACGAGCAGCGGAAAGTTAATGTTTCCCGAATGACATTGGAGTCACAGCAGCCACATATGCAGGTAGACAGCTTTGCCAGCTCTGTGGAGGGAGAAGAAGGGAGGGGCCTTTCTCCCAAAGTAGGAAGAAGAAAAAATGCTGGTGCGTCCAATAGGTGCCCAACAGTTCTAGAAGGACTGCAGGCAAACACGTGACCAAAGACCGCCTAGAGAAATTGTCCTGTAAGTGACAGCATCTACCGGGCCCTAAAAGAATGTGTCGGCCCCCAGAAAACCAGATTTTCAGCCTCTCAAATGATAACGTTCCATATTTTAACCACCTCTGCTGGAAGAACCACCACAAGGAGATGATCTGCTGTTTAAACCTCTCGGATGCGTTTTCCTTGCGAACAGTCACCATGGGCTGCGTTGCATATTTAACACAACTGCTTTACTAATTTTACAAATACTCACACAGCACTTGTACCAGGCGTTGTTCTAGGCACTGGACAAGCATTAACTTGTTCAATCCTCACAGTTCCATCCCTACCCACGAGGAAGGTACAGTTTTACAGATGATGCCCCCAGGCACAGTGAGGTCAAGGGGCCAGTTCAAGGTCACTCAGGCAGTGAGTGGCAGAGCCAGAATTCAAACCCAGTCCGGCCTGTGCCCTTAACCTCTCCACTATGCTGCCTCGTGTTCTGAGAGAGAGGAATGAAGTGACCCAGCTTCCCGAACCTTCCTCTCCGCAAATGCTGGGACCCCCTGCTTCCCAGAACCTCCTGGCCGGCTGCACAGTCAGAGCCCTGAATGCCAGGGCAGAACAACAGCTGCACACCAGAATCCCCTGCGTGCGAAGCTTAAGCTTTTCAAAACCCCTGGAGATCAGCCCAGATGTGTACCAGAGACATCTAGGGGTTCAGTGCACTTTTATCCCCATATAAAATTTAAGCTAATTTTTAGGTGATGATAGAAGCAGTATGGTCTCAAAGCTGCCTTAGAGAAATCCCCCAAAGCTGTGACTAACGCCCCATGGCCATGAAATCCAGCTGTCAGGAAGCTCCAGGGAGCAGAGGCCCTTGGAGCTAACAGCTGTGAAAATGTACTGTCCTCACCTGGCGGGAACACCAGAAGGGGCAGGCCCCACCCAGACGGCAGGAAGAAAGAGCAGGTCTTTAGGACAGCATGGCTTGGAAGAGAGTGACAGACTGTGCTCGTCCCGGCTTGAAGCTGCTAACATCCATCTCACCCTGGTTCTCTGGCCTGAGACGGCCAAGTCAGCCCACCCGTCAGGAGAAATGACACAAACACAGAGAATCTATTTTTTCCTTAAAATGGAGACGGGAGACGATAAGTGAAGAGGGGAAGCAAGAGAAAGTGGTCCGCGCAGCCACATCTGGGTAAGTCCCTGCAGGCCCTGAAGTCCTTCCAGGCGACTCCCAACAAACTGAAACATTTCTTCCAGACCCTGGCTGTCCCAAAGCTTTCTTCTTTGTCCCTTTCTTCTTTGAATAGCTCCAGACATCCTGAAAACCTTGCTGGTCCCTGTGCTCAGAACATGAGCATGATCCCTGCTGATCATTATGCCCCTGGGCTGCGTGCAAGGCCCAGGAACGGGGTCCTGCAGGGAGTCGGCACACACATTTGTATATCTGCAGCAGTCAGTCAACCCTTGGAGGCTGGGTGGGGCTCAGGGAAAGCTACAAGCAGGGGCCCTGGCTTCCCAGGTAAGAAAAGCGTGCCCACGGAGCCTTGCTCCAGAGCGGCCTCCTTCCTGCTGCTTGGTGCCTGGGCCAAGATGGAAGGCTTTTCCGTCCGTATTTCCAACTTGCTGATGTTCAGAAGTGGAATGACCTTCCTTGTGTGAGGGAAGGGCTATTAGCCACACAAAAGATCACTCAGAGGAAATGAGAGCTTCTCTGCGCATCTGAATATCTGAAGGACTTTTGTGGGGAAGAGTACACACACACACACACACACACACACACACACACACACACACACATCTTTGTGTGGCCCCAGAGTACCAAAGTGAGGACAATGGGTAGAAACCACAGGGAAGCAATTTTTATTTAACTTTATATACAGAGAAACATTCCAATGAACTTGACCAACAATAAAATAATGGGCTGCTTTGGAAGTGGCAAGTTCCCCATCACGGGAGGTAATCAAGCTGAGACCTAATAAGTCAGGGATGCTTTAGGGAGAATTTAAACACAAGAAAAGATGCCCTCAGCTGTTTCTCCTATTCCTGAGATTCTGTAATTATTTTAACAGAATCTATAATTGTCTGTTTGAGTTAGGAAAGACATTTCAATTCATCCTTCCCAGGTTATAAAAGAGGAACCCAGGGCAGGTAGAGAGGAAGTGACTTGACTGGAGCCACCCAAGGCTGTCTCTCCATCCCCTCATCTAGCAATCATTCAGCAGGATGAGGCAGGCTTGTTAAGCATGTCAGTGAGAGCAAAGAGGCAGCAAGGAGATGGGAGGGAAGGAGGTAAAGTACAGGTGGATTAAATTTCCAAGAGCTGGTGACACTCTGAGCACCTTCACACCACCCTGGAGACCCCAGGCTGGCTCTGTACACAGTCCCCAGGCCTCAGCACCAGGAGGTTGAGACCACAGGAGAGATACTATAGTAGAAACAGGCTGCTATTGCAGTAAAGAGCAGGATGGGATTTCTGTAAATTAAGGGGTAGGTACTGAAACTCATCAGATTCAAAGACACCCACAGTAAATCTTTCCTATCATCTTAGATGGGTCATGGATGAGGAATGCATGGATGGAGGGAGGGAAGGAAAGAAGGAAGAAAGGAAAATGCTCTAATGCTTCCCTAACCGTAAGAGATATTTAATCCAAGTCAAGCTGCAGACTAACACAAAAATGAAGCCCATGCCCTCTAATAACTAAAAACATTCCCTCTTTGGTATAAAAGCTATGAGTGGCCTGACTGGACACAATTCACACTAAAACCTACACCACTGAGATTCCCCCAAAACCCTAAATCCCAAGAAACAGACTGAGAATAGCCATCCACAAGTCTCTTTAATTACACACTCATCACAGCATCCATCACCAGGGACATCACTGTGCTGTGAGGAAAAGTGATAAAACTATTTTTGCCAGAGGGACCTGTATAGGTCAGAGCAGAAATCCAGCCTTTACCAAATATAACTGTGAACAGAGGTAGGAGGGCAGTTTGCACGGGGCCCAAACACTAAGGAGGAACTTGAGTGCTCTTAAAGTTTTTAATGGAGAGACTGTGTGTCTTTAACATGCAAGTAAGTACAGCCTTTCCTGGGTATGTGTGGGGCATTGGTGCCAGGACCCCCCCAGGAATACCAAAATGTGTGGATGCTCGAGTTCTTTATATAAAATGGAGTAGTACTTGCATATAAACTACATATATCCCCCCATATACTTTAAATCATCTCTAGATTACTTATCAGACCTAACACAATGTAAATAGTTGTAAATACAATAAAATTCTATGTTAATAGTTGCCAGTGTGTGGCAAATTCAAGTTTCGCTTTTTGGAATTTTCTGGATTTTTTTTGACCTGTGTTTGATTGAATCACGGATGTGGAACCTGGGAATAGCAGTTGGAGGGGTGCAACTGTGTATGCTGTAAATTCCAAAAAAGGGGACTCAGGCTGGGAGATGGCTGGGCGTGAGGCTGCAAAACCTCTCCAGATCTGCTGTCTCATAATTCAGGAAACAGAGGGCAGGGGCCAGGAACGAGCCCTCTGGGACCTCAGGCACAGAGGAGACAGGGACCGGAGCTCTAGTCCTGACCATGTGACTGAGTGACCCTGGGCAAATCTAACCCACGCCCAAATCAATCTCTTCTGCAAAACAGGGATAAAACTACCTGCCTTCCCACTTTGCTGAGTTAGTATGAGGAGCAGATGTGAAACCAACCCGGAAACAGTTGAGCCCTGCTCAAGCCTAAGGGACTGCAGTGCTGTTCCAACCACTGGCAGGAACCAAGAAGCTGCAGCGGGAAGCTCACAGCTCATAGCACGCACCTGAGGTGCCAGCAAGGAGACTACACGGCTGTCCAAGGACCTGGACAAGAAAGGATCAAACGGAGGTCTGAGGAAGCAAATAGCTTATTCTTTGCCTCTGAACAAAAGCCTTCGTCACACGAGTCTAGATGCAGAAGACAGGTTCTCAAACTGAGACATGACCCCAGGGAACAAGTGTCTAGAAGGAGGTGGACAGACTTCAACTCGGTCAAGTACCGGGAGGCTGTCCATAAGCTCAGGCTTAGCTGTGGGCAGCCCTGGTCACCCCGCATGGTTATGCCAGTCCATGGTGCCCATGCGCCTCAGAGACCGTGCTCGTATCAGCCAGCTTGGAGAAGCCGGGGCAGAGAAGGGGCCCTGAGACAGTGGAGTGAGAGAGAGAGTGGAGTGTGACACTCCTCTGGGGTATGGGGGTGGAGTGGCACGCAGGGATGGTCACATTATAAGGAGAAGCTTGAAATGCTTTAATACTGGTACTTCGAAAACCCTTGACACCGTATGCTGTGAGCTGTTTTCAGTCTGTAATTTCCAAAACACAGATGGCTACTCAAGGTCAGCTCCAATCTGGCCAGTTTCTGCACCTTTGCCATTGGGCTTTCCACACTGGTCTCTGGACCACGGAATAGAAAAGCAAAGTCATATTTTTGATCATGGCCAAGGGCATGCAACTGGCCTGGAACCCCAAAGACTGTGAAAAGAAAAGGGCCAGCGGCAGCTTCGTATAATACAGGATGCAGCCTCTTCCTGCACAGCACGCTGCCTTTCCAAGCCCGGACAAAGTCCTCCTGGCTTCAAAAGGAGGCCCCACCTCCCGCTCTGCAGTATCCCCTCTGGGGACATTGTCCACTACTGACCAGCACCGAGGGAAGATGTGGACTGTGTAGGACGGCGGTGGGGGGGGCACATTGCTCACTGAGCACCTCGGTGCCTGGTGTTGTGTGATGTGTATATGACATCACTTCATTCGCAACTGTTCATTGAGCACCCACAGGACTAAGCCAGTGATGCTCAAACAGGGGAAAGTGACGGCAGAAACTCCAACATCAGAATCACCAAGAAGGCTTTTCCAAACACATCCTTTCACCTGCACTGCAACACGTGAATCACATATCTCAAATATGCCATGGCACAGGGAGCAGAAATCACTTTATAACCAATATGCTGGGCATATCCCCATAACACAGATGAGGAAACTGAGGCTTTAAAAGGTTTCAATATATTATGCAAAGTAATATGACTAGCAAGTGGTGGAACCAGGAGTCTACCCAGCTCTGTCTGACTTCAAGGTCGGATAATTTCCTGACATTCTAGTCTATCTTCACAATGCAACGAGAGCATGTACAATATAATCCCAGAAAACCAAGTGATTTGGTTTTATCCCTATGGCTAAAGTTCAGTCCCCTCTACTTCCTTGATCCTTCATGACATTATTTGAAAATAATAACCAAGCCTTAAAACTCCAAGATGTTCTTAAAGGACCAGAGTTGGATGATGGCTACAGGAATGGTTTCAGTTCAAGGCTTCCAAATTGTACTTGTGAGACTGGGAGAGAGAATGGTAATGTTTTATCAGCCAAGGGCCCCGTCTGCAAAGAGTTCATACCTTTGTCGGGGGAGACACACACACACACACACACACACACACACACACACACACACACACA